>NC_090845.1:117788264-118091294 GCF_028021215.1 Eschrichtius robustus | reverse complement strand
TCTCCACCCTCCTCCCCTCCCTCACTCTCATCCTCCCTTCCTCATCCTCATCCTCCTTCCCTCCCCCTCCTCTCCTGCTTTTCTCCGCCCCCGCCCCCAAGCCTCCGCCCCTTAGCCCCCGCCCCCAGCTGCCGGTCCCCAGCAGCTCAGTCCTGCAGTGAGAGTCCTGGGAGTCCATAGCTAAGCACCAGGAGCTGAGCGCTGTCCGCCGTGCCTGCCGGCAAGTCTCCGACATGGCTCAGGAGAAAATGGAGCTGGACTTTGAGTCTGACACATCTGATGGGGTCACCCTGAGGAGATCCAACAGCGCTCCCCTGATCCATGGGCTCAGGTGAGCACGGTTGGGGAGGGTGGAGTGCAGGGTTCAGGGGCTCTTCGACCCCCTGCAAGCAGTCTTCCTTCCCTCAAGTGAGAGTTGGAGCTCATTTGGGTCCTCCATGCTGAGGGGGTGGGGACTTGTCTGCTTGACAGTAACTTGGGTCCCAAGGTGGAGTGAAAGTTTGACCCCAAACTCTGGGCAGTGTGGGGAAAATGGGGCCCTCTCTACCTGGGGCTCTGTTGGCCCACTGTAGAAGAAACTACAGGAAGCTTCTGGCTCTTCTAACAAGTTGCTTGCCCTGCCTAATTTACACCACTGAATGTCAGACTGAAGCCCCTGGAACTAGGATTGCAACTTGACACCTGCGTCTAAGAGTTGCTATTTCTAAGCTTAGTTTAGGAACCCTGGCATTAACACAGGTTTACTTCAATAAATCGCAATTTATCTAATAACTTGTAATATAAATGGCGTATTCATGTCCTATTAAGTGATTGAGATTTGTCACAATGTTTTCAGATCCTAAAACTGCCTGAAACGCATTCTGGTCAATAAAAAAAGAAGGGTGGCATGTCAGTGAAAGCACAGGTTTTCGAAAATAATCGAAAGAATTGACCCTTGAATTTTAGTGTAAGGTCTTGTGTTTTCATGTGAGTTAAGTCACCAGAGGGTCTATTTTAAGGTAGACTCTTGTGATAGTGAAGGTTAGGTTGGCAGACATCTTGAGCCTATTACATTTCACTTTTGTAAGTGGGCAATTCATCTTAGAGCCAATTCATGAGACCCTGTAGAAATGGAATGACTCCAAAAAAAGGGGATGGGGGTAGAATTAGCCAAAAACACTAATCAGGCACAGTGAAGGCAAAGGAAGAGGTAATCCTTGTCTGTCAAACTGATTATAATATCTTTATTTTGGGGAAAAAACAGATTCACCTTTTTTTTTATATTTCAAAACTGAGGGAATGGTGGAGTGACTCTTTGCTTTTCTAATGCTGTCCTCAGCTCTACATTTATTTTTGACACTATAGGAATAAACTGGTCTTTTCTGGTTGTCTTTTTGACTCTCATAAGCCAGCAATTGCTGGAGACTGGGGTGATCCTGTTGACCTGCATTTAGACTGTTGTAGAAATAACATGCTGGGTTTTTTTTGAATCATGATTTAAGTAATTATTTGAAAGGTGGCATGATGCGACAGAAGAAGGAGTGAGGCGACCAGGCCTAGTCCCAATTTTCTCCCTAACTGGCTGTGATCAGGAATGAGTCACTTAGCCTTGTCGAGTCTCTGTTTTCTCATTTAAAATTTCAAAGAGCTGGATTAGGTGATCTCCACGGTCCCTTGAAGCCCAATCCAGTTCAGCCCTGAAAATCCTTCTTGACCTCTTGTCCTGGGCATGGCACTCTGCTAGGGACTGCAGGGATGACCAAAACACCTCTACCAAGGGGTTTAAACCACACGCACACTTTCCTTTAATAAAAAAGTCGGTGTCTGAAGAAGCATCTGATTTCCCATTGTGCTCCCACCCAATGCAAAGGAGGGAATGATCGCATTAGGTTTGTGCAATGAAGAGAGGCTTTGTGGAGGGTCTGGCATTTTCGATGGGTGTTGGAGGAGAGGAAGGGTTTGGACAGATGGTGGTGGGAGGGAAGGCATTTGAGGCAAAAGGGGCAACATGAGCAAGACTCCAGGTGTGCTGATGTAGTTGGACAGCAGGGTTCCAAAGTAGAGCACACGTTTAGGGCAATAGTGGGAGATGTGCTGATAGGGCTCCCACTGGAGATCAGGGCTCCCCAGCCCTTCTCACGGCACGGCACACGTAGAAAGCAGTAACATTTGCGGGTAGGTCCTCTGGGGTAAACAGATGAGGCTGCCAGTGTCTGGTGGTAACCGGTCTGGGGGCGTGAGTTCTGACCAGAAGGAGCTGGAGACAACCAGTCTGGAGCTCCGCCCCATACCTCTCCTAGCTGTCCCGCAACCCGGAGGAGATCAGTATCAGCCAACCTGTAATCCACTGCACACCGCTCCGGAAGCTCTGAAGAGGACGGTGAGGAGTTGATTCATTTTATCAAACAAGGAGCCGTTGTCGATTTCAGTGTTAACCAGAGAGCTGGCGTTAATACAGTCGAAGGATATCTTATATGAGAAGACATTAATCATTTTATTTTTTATTTTTCAGTGACCTTTCCCAGGTTTTTCAACCTTACACGTTTAGAACTCGGAGGAATAGTACAACCATGATGAGCCGTCACAGCTTGGTAAGTGTAGGAGTAAGTATCGTTAGTAGTTGGGATCGGGGGAAGCACTTTAAAATGTACCTCTTTCTTGAGGTGATGTGCTAGGCACCACTGCTTACAAAAGAAACAAATGATTTTACCTGTCTTGTTTACTGCTCATGCTGTGGCTATTTTCAGCTTTTGGTGCAAAAAGGAAACCTGGTTAGAATTTTTTCTTGGCTGTGGGACTTGGTATTTTTAAACATTGTTCCTTGTTTTTTGTTACTACTTGCATCATGGTTGTGAGGTAGGTCAGGATTAACTTCTAATTATAACTGAGAACAGTGGTCTTTATTTGTCCTAGGATGCAAAAATCATGTATATGGTAGCAGAGTGTTTACTTCTGTTGGACAGTGCTATCTATTCAAAGTAAAGTCTATTTGAAAATGCTTGGATTTGTATTCCAGTAGAGGTGCTGATGGTGACTGGTCTATATAGCCAGAGCCATCAGGAAACACCTTTTTCATTGGTTGTTTGTGTTGGGAGAAATTATGATGAGGTTTTTACGTAGTAGCCCTTCACACGTGGAGACCACTTATCCGGTAATTGCAGCGCCCTGGAAGATACGAGATGTAAGCAAATAGACCTCTAAAGGGCTGAACCAGATTTCCATAGACTGTGTACAAAGGTTCATCAGTTTATTTGTAGGAGGGGCTCTCTGACCTCTGAATCATCTAAAATTTATGCACAATTATAATAAGCTTCCAACCCAGTAGTGTGTGAGAAGCAGCAAATCAGAAGAGGTACATTTGGGTTAAAGGTGTATTAGCAGCAAGGGAGGAGAGGGGAAGACTGAAAAGCGGACAGAGGTTCTTACAAAATCAGCCCGTGGCTTGGTCTTAGGGCTGAGAGCCTGTTAATAGACCCTGAGGGTGTCACTGGCGTTGAACTGTAAAATCATTGATGTTCCTACAGATACCTGGGTCATTAACCTTTCCTTAAATTATAGTAATACCTACACTCATATGGTATTTTACATGTTACAAAGTACTTTCACACATTTAATTCTCATAGCAACCCCTGTGAAGTAGGCAGGGCAAAAGATGTTTTTCCCAATTAAAAGAGGCAACAGCTAAGACTCAGCCGATCTAAGTAACTTGCTCCGAATCACACAATTAGTAAGTGGCAGAGCTGGGATTAGAATAGAGATCTTCCAGTGCCATTCTGTTTGGTCAAATCTGTTTAAGAAATGGGGGTGGGCTACAGAAATGGGCTACAGCTACTTCAAGGGGGAAATGGTAGCTCTCTGGAGATTTCGTTTACTGTCCCTTCTTCCCTGAGGATACTAGAACATAGAACTACTCGTTTTTGCTGTATATGTGAAAAATGTTTCTATATGTTCTACAGCCGTGTTCTGATCTCAATAGCATAGCAAAGAAGGGAAAATGATTTTGCTCCTCTGAACTTCACTTGGCTCTTTTCTAAGATGTAAAGATTCTTATCAACTCTGGCGGGGTGCATCTCTCACTAATAGCCTTCCTTCTGGCTCTACTGAAATGCACGAGTTTGCTGAAGGGGCCGCGTGGACCCACTGTTCTTTACTGATCCCTATTCTCTCCTCACCCCGTCCCCTTTTCCTCTCTGGCTTTTTGGTTTTGGACGCCTTCCCCAGCACCCTTTGGCTACTCTTATTATAATATTGATTACACCATATGCATTATGTCACCGTGTGCTCTACAAATCTTAATATACTTACCTATGTCCCGTCTTAACCCTCACAAAGTAAGGTGTTGCAGGCTGAAATGGAAAGGGCTGGTGGGGGGGCGGGGCTGAAGAAAGAGACGTGCAGATCTAGGACCTTCATTATTTAACTGATTAGCTAGAAAGGCAGGGAGAAGGAGGACTCAAGAGTGACTGAAATTTTGTTTCTTGGTGACCAGGGGAAAAGTGTTGCCTTTATTCTGGGTAGAGAATTAAGAGGAATTGGTCGTTTGAAGGGAAAGCAGATATATTCTTTCCAGGCACGTTGGGTTCAAGGTGCCAGTGGCCCCATGCTGTTCTCCAAAGCAATATTCAAAAATCTTCTCAGAAACGACAGTCGTCCTGCCTCACCCCCTTTCACTTTCAGCAGATGACCCTTCTCACTTCTCAGAGAAGGCAGACACCTCTCTTCCATAACCGGCAGCTTTCTTCTCCTGGAAGTGTCTTTCCCTTCACATGGGGTGCTTTCTGCTAATGGTTGGGAATTTGTCGGACTCCCCTGTGCCTTTGCTTAGTCTGTCGTCTCTGCTCTATCTTGTGTCCTCAGTCTCTTCCTTGCTGGCTCTTTCCCTCCCACCTTCTTCTCCCGACTCACACATCTCGTATCTGGAAGACAAGCTTCTCTTTTTTTCGTACATCTGTCTTTCCCTTTTTCCCTTCCCCTCTCCGAGCTTTTTCAAAGTTTAATCCACACTCAACTGCCTCTGATTCCTTGCCAACAATTCAGCCAGTTTATAATCTCACTACATCTACCACAACTCCACTTCAAAACCATGCTGCTGAAGTCCCCAGTATCAGGGGCCTCTGTTCTGGTCCCGTTTAAGCCCTTTGCTCTAACATCACACCATTAACTGGCGCCTCCTTGAGGTTCTTGGCTTTTTGCTCAGCCCATCCATTGCTCTTGTTGCTGGTACTAGACACAGCTCTGCTGTTCTCTGTCCCTCTTGCGGGTCTACCCTCCAGTTCTGTCTCAAATCGACGAGTTGTGTGTGATATAGATGTACCATCTAAGCTTGTGACTTTCTCCACAGTCAGCTTCTGGCAATCCGTACTTTGGCTTTCCTGATTATTTCGTTGCCTTTGGGGTTTCTTTTGTTCCCTGACTGACATGTTCATGCTCTCTGCCACAGTATCCTGATGGAGTCTTTCCTGCCTTATTTACTTGCCTAGTAGCTTAGCATTTTTCAAATGACCTTATCAAGAGTTCACCAGCAAACATGTATTACTTTCATAATGGAAAAAAATACTTTTGGAAAGGAATTTACTGGTAAAGTTTTTCTCGTTTCAAAGCCTAGGAGAGGAAGAAGTAAAAGAAAGGGGTGGGAAATGAAGGGATCTCTTTTGAGGTAAAATCTTATTTTAGTGGATAACTTTTAAAAAATTTCACCGGAATTAGCTTTTGCCTAAAAACCTTAGAGCAGTTTATCACCATTTTATACTGCTCACTACATGAGTATTTTTTAAAGTTTGAATAGGATAGGGGCTCTTGTAGCAGGATAATTGTCATATTTGGTTTTATAGTATTACAAATTCATTTGCATTTCATCATGGAATAAATAGTAGTTGTTTACATTATGGCTATAGACTGTCCCCCCGCCAACCACTCAGTAAGATGTTGATATAAATTGTACCTTACATTTCATGATCAGATTATGATGATTCTGAAGGAACATAATTTGGCCCCCAAATCATTTCATCTTTGTGTTACTAAAAAATGATCTAAGGGCTTCCCTGGTGGCGCAGTGGTTGAGAATCTGCCTGCTAATGCAGGGGACACGGGTTCGAGCCCTGGTCTGGGAAGATCCCACATGCCACGGAGCAGCTGGGCCCGTGAGCCACTGAGCCACAACTACTGAGCCTGCGCATCTGGAGCCTGTGCCCCGCAACGGGAGGGGCCGCGATAGTGAAAGGCCCGCGCACCGCGATGAAGAGCGGTCCCCGCACCGCGATGAAGAGTGGCCCCCGCTTGCCGCAACTAGAGAAAGCCCTCGCACGAACCGAAGACCCAACACAGCCAAAAATAAATAAATAAATAAATAAAGTAGCTATAAAATTTAAAAAAAAATGATCTAAGGGAAAGCAACAGTTATCTTAAAAATGCACCTTGCCTCTACATTGATTTTTTTCTGAACTAGTAAGCTTTGTGGTGATAGCGTTAGTGATCGAATTTTAGAATTGACTTAGATCATGCAAGTAAAATCTCCTTATTGCAGTTTTAAAGTTTTTTCGATAAACATTAATCATAGACAATATATTATATTGGGCTTATTTGCTCGTCTTCCTCCGTCGGTGCATTGGTAATAAAAATGAATAGAATCAGTGTTTTTGTTTTCCCTTTGTATAGAGTTCCTTATTTTAGATAAGTGAGGTCATGGCTATTTCTAAGACCTGGAGTCTTTTTTTACATAAACGTACGCGGCTCTGCATTCATTTTGGGAAAAATGTTAAAGTCAGTGCCTGTCTAGCGACAGATGGTGCTTTGAGGTTGGACACCTGGTGTACTTTCTAAAGACTGAATGTACTCGTGGGTCATTTCAAATAGGATAAAATGTTGAAACATTAGTTGCTGAATGGCTCTCAGTTTACTTACCTTTGCCTGCTTAGGAGAGGAAGACTAAAGCATTGTTTTCCAACCAGGAAATGCACCATTACCTGCTTCTTGGTTTTTGCCAGAGATGAAGGTTTTCAAGGGTTAAAATTATAATCAGTCATAATTCTTGTAACCAAATTTCTTTATCAATTACATTGTGATCAAAAAAAAAAAAAAGACTGAATGTACTGCCTCTCTAGTGCATTAATGTTCAGTGATTTAAAGAGCTCGATTTCTAAGAAGAGTATGAAAAATTATCTAGGAAGAGGTTGTACACTGGCACTGACAGCAGACCTCTGCTTTGTGATTCAAAAATAGTAAATGTTTACTTTTTCTTTCCAGTTGCTGTCATCCTCACCTAATCGGATTCCTAGCAGCAGACTGCATCAAATCAAAAGGGTAAATTTTACTTACTGGCTCAGATCTGTAATTTTCTGCATTTTACATTTTGATTTTATTTTCATTTTGCAGATTTAGATATTAAAAATGAGTCAGGCTGCCACTCTGGTTAGTTGTGGACAGGTTCAGATTCTTCTGAGTGGGCAGATAAAATACAGATGTGGTACAGGTGACAGTCTTAAAATGTCAGTCCCGCTGTACTGTGATGATGTCAAATGAGGCAGAAAAGTCCTTTTCGTTTTCTTTGAAATAGAGAACTGTGTGGATAAATTTTATGTTTTCAGCACATGTTTGCCTTTGCAGGAGGAAGGCATGGATATGATGAACAGAGAAACTGCACATGAAAGGTTAGTGCTTCACAAGAACAGGGTGTGGCCGAAGGTATGTCTTGTTTACGAGCACTAATGGCCATTCATTTTTGTCTGTTTTAGAGAAGTGCAAACCGCAATGCAGATAAGCCAATCATGGGATGAGAGCTTGAACCTGGTAAAGTTTTCACATATCTGCTTGTTGTATATTTTCTAGAACCCGCTATATTGTTCATTGGCTTCATTCATTTTTTTCATTTACCTCTGGCTCTCCTGTTTCCACATTTGAGTTCAGTGTTTTTGATCTCTGCTTTCCCACCAGAATATGAGATTGCAACTTTTTAGAGTCTATACATTTCTACTCTAAAAATGTAGGCCTATTTGTGTAGTAAAGAAGAACTGTGATGTGTTGAGTTGTGAATTATGAGGAAATAACACTTTGTATTTACAGAGTGATAGTGATTTTGACAAGCCAGAGAAATTATATTCTCCTAAAAGGATTGACTTCACTCCGGTTTCTCCAGCACCATCACCCACCAGAGGATTTGGAAAGGTAGGTTCATTGACAAGATATTAACTCTCTTTCACACACTGAGCTGTTTACTCTCTAAAATACACACTAACACACACACACACACACACACACAAATCACCTCAATTTTGATGAATTCAATGACTGGAAGGAAAATTAATAAAAGTCTATAGTAGTAATTTGAAAAAAATCTATCAATCTATCCATCTGTCTGTCTTATCTATCTATCTGTCTGTCTATCTATCTATCTATCTATCTATCTATCTATCTATCTATGTATTCTCTCATAAACATGTATGAGAGACAGACAGGTAAGCAATTCTAAGGATGCTGTTGTTGTCATTTTGATAAGAACCTTTTGAAAACCGGAGCACTAGAAGTATTTTAATATGTTTTTTTCTAGCAGTGTTTTTCACCATCCTTACAAATGTTTGTGAGCAGCAGCGGACTACCACCAAGTCCCGTTCCTAGTCCAAGACGCTTTTCCAGGTAAGTAAACCTGCTTTTTAAATGTGGTTGAAAGGCTGTTCATTAAATTTGTCTCTTTGGTGAACTTCTTCCCCAACATTTTATTATGGAAATTTTCAAACAGCAAAACTGAAAGAATTTCACAGTGAACGTCCATATACCTACCACCTATATATTCTACCATTAACATTTTACCATATTTACTTTTTTGAGACTTATGCCAGTTTATGTTCAGAGGGGACACACACACTTGAAAATATATTCTTTTTAAGGATAAGGAAAAAAATTTTTTTAAGATTGTAGACCAGTCAAAATCCCAAACAACTTATTAAGAAGGTTTATCTTTTTTTTAAGCTGTTGTGGATATTTTGTCTTAGAAAACGAGTTTTTAAAATAGCTTAAAATGCCATGTTATTCCAGATTGTCATATGCCAGGTCAGATCATGCACTCAACCTTCAACACAGGCGTTGTCCATTTCTCCCTATGTGTCTGTCAACTTTATTGATTTGCCAAAAGTACTTTAATGTCATCCTGTTTGTTTATTCTTTAAAGCAGGAGAAGCCAGAGTCCAGTCAAGTGCATTAGGCCCAGTGTTCTTGGTCCTCTTAAAAGAAAAGGTAGGTGTCATCCCCCTTCTGCTATTAAACGTAGTCTAGCTTGAATTACAAATTAGCATTTCTGTCTGAAATTAGTTCAAGGCATGACTCCTTTCTTCTAAAGAAAGAGTGAAATATTCTTTCCAATGTATGCTTTACTGATTCTAAATTCTGGGAATTAGTTATTTGATACTGTCTATATTTTTTTACACTCCATAACTGAATCTTATTCAGATACTCATAATATCAATATATATTCCAGAAATTTTGCCTCTCAGTGATCTGAATATAAAAGAGATATAAGTTGATACATTGCAGAAATATGTGTTAATGTCATAGCAAATAAGTCCATACACATGCTGTATGCTCAAATATAAGTCACCACCAAATGATGCCTCCCATTTGAGTCTCTATAGGGTTTTTGATATAATAGGGTGCTCTCTTTTTTTGTGTGTGTGGTTTATAAGAAATACACTTTCTTTTTTTTCTTTTTTTAATTAATGTTTTTATTGAAGTAGAGTTGATTTACAATGCTGTGCCAATCTCTGCTGTACAGCAAAGTGACTCAGTTATACACAGACAGACATTCTTTTTTATATTCTTTTCCATTATGATTTATCCCAGGATACTGAATATAGTTCCCTGTGCTCTACAGTAGGACCTTGTTGTTTATCTGTTCTATGTGTAACAGTTTGCATCTACTAGCCCCAAACTCCCAAGGGGTGCTCTCTTAATTACCTTATTTTAAACCACAAAGCACTAAACGAAAATGATCTCACTCAGTGCTAGTTTTAGATGCTTATAGAGGGCACCCAATGGAGTCTATTAAAAAAAAGGCAAAGAAATTTAACACGGGTTTAGTCATTATTCCTGGGGATATGACCACATGATTACAAGTGTTGGATGTCATTTTAAATGAGAGTTTTAATGATCATTTTAAAAAAGCAATTCAGTAAGTGGTTTTTTTTGTGCAGATCACCTCTGGAGCTAGTAAACAAATCAACTCTTCTAATGTTAGGTAAACGGATACTTGCAGCTTCGGCGAAGACTTTCCAGTGGTATAGCATCATACACAGATTCAAAAAGTGCTATATTTCAGACAACTTAAAATTAAAGATGGTGTGCTCTGGGGAATAGATGCTGATACAGTGACAATGTTTGTATTTAGTGAATAAATTTTATTTTATAAACTAATAGTCTTTTTCCTTAAGGCTGCAAGGAATTATTTACAATCCGAAGAACCTTCTCAGGAGCTATTATGTGAAAATAAAACTTGGAAATTAAAGCTAGTATAGTTATTAGTATTAATTTTAAATATGTTGTAGGAAGTTGATGGAATAATGTAATATGGTTGTTCAGTTTCAAAGCTATCCCAAAATATACCAGCAGATGGAGGGATTCCTTGCTAAAAAGGGCTAAAGTCTTTTGCTAATGAGGTGTTGAAAGCCCGGCAGCAGCTTTGAAAAGCCGCATATTAAAGCATGGAAAAAAGCAAATGAAAACATAACCTTTCTTGAATTTCAGTAATTTTCAGAATAGCTCCAGAGGAAAGATAATATGAATTAATTAATAATATGGGGAAAAATGAATGTCGCATTTGTTCTTCCTTGGTCTTTTTCCATCATAAGAATCTTGTAGAGGTTTAAGTTCATGGTTGCTAATTTCTTAATGGAGTGTAGATAGGCCCATGGATTAAATTGTCTTTAACGTTCAATTTTAAAGCTCAGATAAAGAGCTTCGAAACCAAGGTATGTGCATGTTTTAAATCATAGCTTATTTGAAAAGGGGCTTTTCTGTCTAATTTAGGGTTGTTAGTCTTTGCACTCCCAGTGGCAAAATGCTAAGCATTATTTCTTCTGATGCAAAGTCTTTCTATTCCCAGTTCTGAGAAAATCTGTGGGATTGAAGTAGCCAGTACAACATCAATTTTGTGAATTAATTAATAATTGCTTTCAATTACAGATGTGCTTTCAAACTTATATTTTCTAATCTTCATTTTCACTAAGTAGCCTAAAGCAACCTTTGATTTATATGCTCTTTATCAGACTGCATGCTTTTGAATCCATTTGACTTCAACTCAGGCAATGTTCTGATATTAAAATATATAAAGTCAAGAGTCTTTACTAATCATCTAGCATAAATTATTATTCACCGTGAGCTTCAGCTATTGGGGGATACTTTATTTCTGCTGTGGTTATTAGTCTTGATTCATTTTGCCTAATGCAATCAGTGTTCTACTCTTCTATTAAAGAACCTGACTATATGGGCAGCATGCTACATACAAGAAATGAGAAGGTATTTTTAGGGCTGCTGACTTTTTAGTTGAGTTTATGTGGCAGTGTATTTCTTCTACATTAAAGCACATGGAAAAAAAGCTTTCAAGTAACAGCTTGAAGTATTCTGATCTTTGATTAAACAAAGATCACCCCATTTTAGCAGCAAGCCTGTATCTGTAAAATTGCTTTACGGTAACATCATCTCTTTCTGTTTTAGGCGAAATGGAGACCGAAAGCCAGCCCAAGAGGCTCTTCCAAGGCACTACCACTATGCTGTCTCCGGAGGCTGCACAATTGTCTGATCTCAGTTCATGGTAAAAAATGAAATAAAATCCAAAGGATACTAGGGAATGATGTATTTGAAAAGAACAGCGAAAGTACATTGGGATCATTTAAAACATATTCAGCTTTTTATCCATGCTCCCTAGAGGTGAAATCTCCATGGAGATGTAGACAGTGTGAGAAACCAGATGGTTTGAAAGTCACCAGGACTTCCTTTGGAAGTGCGCGTATCTTTTTGGCACCTTCACCTTCATGCCTAGCTCCTGTTAGGTCAGCCTCTCAATAGGTGCTAATGGTGTGGGAGAGTGTCAACAGCTGGATGGCATGAGAAGGAGCTTCTGGGTTGCCCTGGGGAATATGCCTTGATTGTAGCTGCTCTGCCTGCCTTTTGTATTATATCCTTTCAACTTAGCAGAGAACACCAGCATTCTCTTAAGCATGGCCTTTTCTAAACAGCACTATCTGTTGTTATAAAATCTTTTTGAAAATTTTGGGGTGTTCCATCACAATAGTAACTAAGGTTTCGTTTAAATAGTAACACTTGAAGATTCCTGTGGTCTGTTCACATCACTGTTTTTTAGTCTTTTAGTCTTACTCAGCCGAGTTTAGATGTCTAACTTAAGGCCCTTTCGTGTTTTTGTGTGTAAGTTAACTTCTTTTCCTGTACCCGAATTTGAGTACTTGGATGAGTTGAGTACTTGGATGCCAACATACGTACTGGAAGGAAGAGAAAGGGATAATAGCAGTGGCCAGGTGATATTTTGAAATCTTTCAGTACGTTTCAGTCAACTTACTGAGCACCCATGTTCTGGGTGCAATTGTGTAGTGCCTTGCAGAACTTTTTGTTCCCCGAATTTTATGGCTAAGGTTCTTTTTTTTTTTTTTAAGAACCCCAGAGGGTGTTCACTTTAAAATCAAAAAGATGGTGCTCTCTAAATGGAAGAATCCTGTTAAGCCACTTATAAGTTATACAGACTGACAATTCCTTCTTTCCAAATCACTTATTTGTTGTTTTGTCCAAGGTAACCTCTACTTCTGGTTGACCCAAGAAGTCACAGATTATTCTAGCTCATTAGACTCGTTGATCAGTACCATTCTAACCTTGGAACAGATGCCTTTTAGATAGTTCTAGCTATTTTCAGCCCCACACTCTCTCTTCTCTCTCATCCCTGTCTGTCCTTGGTAGCTCAGTGCTAAATTTGGTACAGAATGCCTTTCCAGGTATGTAGATGATTGCAAAGAGAAAACTTCTAAAGCTTGTCAAGAGGACTAGTGGGTGAAACTCTATACTGAGTGGAAACTGCGTATCACTTTTATGGTAAAGTGTGTTTTAATATAGGCACATGACATTATAAATAGATTTCCTTACGCAGTTACTAACCAACTAACCAAGTTCATGTTAAAAGATATGAAAGCATTCGCCAAGCTAAAAACATACAGGGTGAGGTGATTTTTTTTTTAAATAGTGCTGTAGGCTGACTGTGCTTGATGCTATGAGACAGGTTCACACTAATAAGTAAGGAAGGACAGAGAATATATGGCATTTACCAAGGGTCTTCTCCCCTTGTTCAGACGTTTATTCCTCTGAGCAGCACAACCTAAGCTGTCTGTGATGGTGGCTGTTGTGAGGCTTCTATTTTTTTTTTTTTTTTTTTTTTGGCCGTGCCACGTGGCTTGCAGAATCTCAGTTCCCTGACCAGGGGTTGAACCCAGGCCACGGCAGTGAAAGCCCAGAATTCTAACCACTGGGCCACCAGGGAACTCCCATGAGGCTTCTATTTCTATTGCCACCACCTCCATTCTCCGTAGACATGTGACTGGCTGTGGGAGCCCTGGGAACATCAACATTGGGGATGAAGGGCACTTCTGATCTGTAAACACAAAAAGTGTCGCCTCACACTGGAGAGATTTGCTTTATTCGTGGCTGCTCATAGAGTGCTAACAAGCCAACATATGGCTCAAGTAATATATTAAAAAGAAACTTATTACTCAAAATTCACAAAACTCAGTGTCAAAGATATTTAGGTGATTAAACTTTCAAGCGATGATTTTAGTAAGTTTGGAGCATCTGGACTTCTGAGGCTGTTAAAGCTGACAATCGCACTAAGACTTTTGGAACACCTTGTGTACTAAGATTGCTGACATTTATGTCTTAAAATTAACAGAATTTAAATATGAGTTATTCATGATATGTAAAATTGGATTCTGCTTTTGCAGAAACTTTTTTTCCTATCTCTTGAAAGCAGCTTCATTGATCAGACATCCATATTCTTAGAAATGGGGGCAGAGACAGGAGCTAGCAGTTGCCAAGGATAACAATCTACTCGATAACTAAGGAAACCATTTTTATACATTTTAGGGAGAGAAAAGGTATCAGATCATCAGTAGGTATTATCTCATCATTTCAATCATTATAGTTTGTTCCCTGCCCCACTCCATAAAGAAGAGATGGGTTTTAAAACTTTAAAGTTTATACGGTAGATAATGATCTTTAAAAGCTTGCATCTTTGAAGTATAAATTGTCAATAAGTGTGAAGTTTGAGTATTGACCCATATGGACTTTGTGTCTGGTGTGCCAACTGCTATGCAAAGGAATAGTGGGCCTCCTTTTTATAAACCCATGTATTTATTTATTTATTTATTTATTTATTTATTTATTTATTTATTTTAGTGATTGAATCTTTTTTTAAATTTGTTTATTTTATTTATTTATTTTTGGCTTTGTTGGGTCTTCATTGCTGTGCGCTGACTTTCTCCAGTTGTGGCGAGCGGGGGCTAGTCTTCCTTGCGGTGCACGGGCTTCTCATCGCGGCAGCCTCTCTCGTTGTGGAGCACAGGCTCTAGGTGCGCGGGCTGTAGAGCGCAGACCCAGTAGTTGTGGCGCACGGGCTTAGTTGCTCCACGGCTTGTGGGATCCTCCTGGACCAGGGCTCGAACCCGTGTCCCCTGCATTGGCAGGTGGATTCCTAACCACTGTGCCACCAGGGAAGCCCTATAAACCTATTTTTTACTAAAAATTCTTCAATCTTTGCCAACCAAATCTGGGGAACTTTGTTAACCACAAGGTAGGAATTATGTCATTCTGCATTTAGTCCTTAGGAACATCAAGAGTTTGACCATAGCTCGGAAGTACACCTTTACATGGCGCTTTGATTCTTTTTTTCATGCTGGGAACTGTTCTGCTCCTCATTCTTTTGGGAATAAGACTATCTGTGGCATATAAAATAAAGGAGTTTTCAGGGCTGCTAGCCACGTAGTGAAGATTAAGTGATAGTCTATTTCTCCCACAGAAAAGGAAAAAGTCTTCCGTGAAATTTCTTGCCCAGTGCCTTAGTGTTAACAGGACTGCTGACTTAAACCTTTATGGTTTTATTTTAACATTTTTCATTAGACTTATCTCAGTGATTTTTAACATTATTTTTAATGTATGTGTCACGGCAAGAAAATTTTATCATGAGTATGTTACATGTACAAAGAATAAGGTAATCATTATTTATTATGACAGAAATGTTCACATATACTTGAAGATGTTTATATGAGCAGCTTAGACTTCTGTGCTGATATTCTTTTTCTGGTGTTTAAAGAGTAGTATTTTTAATTAAAATTTTTTTCTTCCAGTTTTATTGAGTATAATTGACATACAACACTGTATAAGTTCAAGGTGTACAGCATAATGACTTGACTTACGTACGTCATGAAATGGTGACCACAATAAGTTTAGTGAACGTCCATCATCTCATATAGATACCAAATTAAAGAAATAGAAAAAGAATTTTTTCCTTGTGATGAGACCTCTTAGGATTTGACTTTCTTAACTTTCATTTATAACGTATAGCCATGTTCATTATCTTGATCACGATGTACGTTACATCCCTATGTGCTGATACTTTAAAACTCCTATCCCCAAAGTGACAGTGGAACTGATCACATTTAACTATGTGATCTTAAAAACCTAGAGGCTATACAGCAAGATAATGCTGGGTCTTCGTAAGGTAAGATAGTAAGAGAGTAGAGAACAAACCCTCTGGACCAGTTTAACCCACACCAAGGAGTAGGGGGAATGCCCTGTAGTCTTACCTTATACTAAAATCTGTGCTGGGGCTGATAGGGCTGCGGCTGATTTCTAGCGTATTTACCTGCCTGCCATTTATCTGATAGAACCCAGTTTACTGACTGGACAAGGCACAAGAGTGGCTCCACCAGATGGGTGATAGCATGAGTCACACTGGACAACCTAATTTTGTTGTTACTTTATCACTGAATGTTTTAATGATTCCCTTATACTTTCTCCCTTAGTTTTTTTAGACAGAGGGCACTACTTTAGCTGTCATAAGTATTTTTGGTGGTGTGGTTCAAATACTGCCTCAATTGGTATAGTCAGTGGCTGAAATGAATTAGTTTACTTTTGTTTCACGTACTTCTGTGTCCAATTTGAATTGTCTAAGTCCTTTGCTTTCCTGCCGTTGTTTGGCTTTGGGCCACTAGTCTAAGGCTCATTAGCACCTCCATCAGAGCTTAAACTAGGAAAGAAAAAAAGAGAGAAACTTAAATTGGACCACGCTTTGTTGCTTTTAGAAGCCCTGGTAGAAGGTTTAATAGCAGACACAGTGAAAATCACTTTTGTACAGTGATCTCTCTGGAATTACAAAATCACGTTAAGCCTTGCTTGTGGATATATTAACAGTGGGTAATTTGTGACCTGTAGTCACTGCTTCCAGGACCAAGTATAGTAGTGCCAGATTAATTAGAACAGAAACTAGATTTTAGTTTAGTGAAAATACCTGGTTAAAGTTTTACCAGGCTCTGAATTTAAAGTACACTGGAGACTAAATGCAAGTATGCTATTTTTCTGTCAATGAAACACAATTATATATGTTTACAGTTAATAATTGAGAAGAAATTCTTGAAAAATATATATTCTTGAAAAAATATATGAAGTGAAATGTTCAGACTCATTTTTTTCTTGGTAACTTCCCCATTAGCTTATTTCTTTAAGGTAATCAACAGCATTAGAAGACAGATTTCACGGCGAGTCACGTTCTATGTTTTTGAATGAATACAGGATTCACCTAAGCAAGCAGGTTTTATGGCAAATGGAATCTTTTAACCCAGGGCTCACCATAAGTCTGGTTGGAATAAGAAAGTATTTATATTCAGATTATCTGCTTGGTGGCCAAATTTTAATCTAAGCCTGTTTCTTCCTGCCAAGTAGCAGAGAGCGTGTCCTTCGGCTTCCCAGCCAATATGTGCTTTAGGAAAGTAAATTCATTTCAGTATTAGTCTAGGCAAAATGCTGCAGGAGGAAAATCACATATGTTCCAAAGGCAAATATAAAGGTCTTTTGATTTTCCAATGTCTTAGATTATCTGTGCAACTTTCTTTCAGTACTTTGAATAATTCATATTTTAGACCCATTTTGCCATTTGGTTGAAAAAATACCAGAGCCAGCTAAATTTTCCAAACTTCTTACTTAAAAGTGGTATTATTAATGATGCATTTGACAGCAGAAAGTATAGAGTAGGAGGACTGTGGAATATACTGTTTCCATTTTTATTGGGTTGGCCAAAATGTTCCTTCGGTTTTAAAGTAAAACTAAAAGACATATTTTTCATTTTCACCAAGAACATTATTGAACAACGTATTCACTATTTTGTTCCACTACCTTCTGCCATTTTTCAGGCAACTTCATAATTTCATTTACCCAAAACTTTTTATCTTTTTGTGCAAAGCACTGTTCCAGGTGCCTTTTACAGTCTTCCAGGGAATTGAAATTTTTTCCATTAAGAGAATTTTGTAAAGACAGAAATCAATGGAACTCCGAAGGTGCAACGTCTGGTGAAATACGGCGGGTGAATCAGAACTTCCCAGCCAAGCTGTAACAAAGAAACCTGGTCCTCAAAGAAACATGCTGTCTTGCGTTATCCTGATGGAAGATTATGCGTTTTCTGTTGACTAATTCTGGACGCTTTTTGTCAAGTGCTGCTTTCAGTTGGTCTGATTGGGAGCGGTACTTGTTGGAATTAATCGTTTGGTTTTCCAGAAGGAGCTGATAATAGAGGACTCCCTTCCAATCCCACCATATACACACCATCACCTTCTTTGGATGGAGACCGGCCTTTGGTGTGGTTGGTGGTGGTTCATTTCACTTGCCCCACGATCTCTTCCGTTCCACATTGTTGTACAGTATCCACTTTTCATCGCCTGTCACAATTTGTTTTAAAAACAGAACGTTTTCATTACGTTTAAGTAGAGAATTGCATGCAGAAATACTGTCAAGAAGTTTTTTTTCCGCTTAACTTACGTGGAACCCAAACATCAAAGCGATGAACGTAACCAGGCTGGTGCAAATGATTTTCAACGCTTGATTTGGATATTTTGAGTACGTCGGCTATCTCCCGCGTGGTATAACATTGATTGTTCTCAATTAATGTCTCAATTTGATCGCTATCAACGTCAACTGGTCTACCCGACTGTGGAGCGTCGCCCAGCGAGAAATCTCCAGCACGAAACTTCGCAAACCACTTTTGACACGTTCCATCAGTCACAGTACCTTCTCCATACACCGCACAAATCTTTTTTTGTGTTTCAGTTGTGTTTTTAACCTTTCTTGACATAATAAAGCATAATATGCCGAAAATGTTGCTATTTTCTTCCATCTTCAATATTAAAATGGCTACACAAAAATTCACCAATTTTGATATTTTTTAAATGCACGCTGATACGACAGCTGTCACAACACAGTCTAACAAAATTGTTTCGAATGAAGTTAAGGATGACTAAGTGCTACTAGAGCCATCTTATGGAAAAAACCGAACGAACCTTTTGGCCAACCCGATATTTTTACTTTTCCAAAGCCTATTTGTATTCTGTTTCCATCTGAAAACAATCCACAGGCAAAAGAAAGAAATGACATTTTGAAGAAATATAAGAGTAGAGAAGCTGGGTTGGGGGAAGTTACATTTTATTAAGGGTGGTACAGAGGCCAGAAACTTCCAAATGTATCATAGGTTGCTTAACAGTGGGAATACATTAACTTGGAAGTTCATAAAAACGATAATATTAAAGACATAATTTTGAGTTTCAGGGCAGTTTAGACCAGGATGGGCTTTTGCAAAGGAGCTAGTGATCAAACTTAAACTAGAACCTATATTTGCTGATTCACAAGTCCTTCTCCAATTCTATGCTTTGTTTCCTTTTCAAAAATAAAAAAGTATGTCTGTGTAGATCCTAAAACTGCCTGACTCCCTCGCCAGCTTTCTCTCACCATGTTCTCCTTGCTCTCTGTGCTATAGCCATACTAGCCTGGTTTTGGCTCCTAGAAATACCCTTGCCTCTTCCCCAACTTTACCCAGTTAAGGCCTACTCATCTTTCAGACAACTGCTCAAATATCACTTTGGGGGAGGCTTGTTCCTCCGTAGTCCTCCAAATTAGATCAGGTCACCCATGTTATATACTCTCAGAGTCCCTTGTATCTTTACTGCTTTGATCACAAATTATAATTATATATTTATTAGCATGATTATATAACTGTCTCCTGTACTATACTGTAAATTAGATGAGGGCAGGGATCATGTCTGTCTTATATACCACTGTATTTCTAATATCTGGCATACATTCTGCACTTGGTAGGTACTCAGTAAATATTAGAAGAAATGAAATGACTGAATGAGTGAATTCGGGCCAAATATAGAGCACAGAGCTTACATGTTGTATTGATGGGTATCATAGCCAGGAAGGCAGCCTCATGTCAGATTGTGAAGGCTGGCAATTGTGAATGCTAAAGTCTGTAGCCAGATTCATGAGGCAGGCTGGCTTGATTGTTGGGAGCCCTGGGAGCCTGGGCTGGATGGGTCAGGTATCCCCAGGTTGGGTTCTAGAGGCTCTTGATGACCAGATCAGGAGTCTTAGTGGAAGGACAGGAGCAGAAGCCAGTTGTCAGGATTAAAGAGGCAAATGGGCTGTGAGGGTATTGGGTCTGTGGATATAGAGCATTCCTATTAGAAGCTTGACTGGAAGTTAACTGAAGGGATCAAAGAAACAGGTCTTTTAGAAATAGGAGGGAGACCTTTGAGTTTTGAAAGCAAGAGGAAAGGAAATAGTCTAAGAAATTCATAAAATGAGAAGAACATAAAAGGCAAATAATGGAGGAAATTAGAAAAAAAATGTGTATTTGAGTCGAAGGCCTCTTGGGAGTGAGGAAGTGATAAAATCTAGAGCAGTTGAAAGACTGTTCTGGAATGGAAGGACCATGAAGCAGTAGACTTGCTAGAATACTTCCAACAGTCCAGGGTACCTCAGCGAGTAACCACTCCTCTTACTCGAAGGCTGAAGGTAAGAAGAGAAATACAAAAATAAAAAAAAATTTTTAAAGAAGAGAAATATAAGGGTAGAAATCGCTTGAGCTGAAGGTAGGGGAACTCCCTCACGGAAACCATGACATGTCAAGAGGAACACTTACTGGTATGTTGGACCTTCTGGTGCCTCTAGGAGAGCACCCAAATGATACAGAACCTTGCGTGTCTTAACTTGGGGTTTCTCTGACATTGTCCTCTCCCAGGTATCTGAATATAGTACATTCTCTAGTTTTGCTGTTGCTTTTATGCTTTTCATGATTTACCAGTGCTGTACTGATCCGTGAGTTCTTGAAACCATGTCATTGCATGTTATGTTTGCCTTTACCCTGATAGATGCATCTGCTTATAATTCTTTTTGCTTTGTCCTCAGTTCAGATATTTTGGATGGCAGTAGTAGCAGCAGTGGCTTGTCCTCAGACTCACTGGCTAAAGGCAGCACAACCGCAGAGGCTCCAGTAGCATGCTCCAATTCATGCTCTCCGTTCATCTTGATGGATGATCTCTCACCCAAGTGACTTACCCATTTCTGATTCAGTGTTCTAACTGCTGTTTCCTGCAGAAAACATTCAGGGAGGAACACAGGGAACTTTGATCCGTAATGAGGATTAAAGTGTTACTGATCTAAACCATTTTGATGCCGTTCTTTTTTGGCACTTCTCTAAAGTTTGATTTTTTGAGTGTAGTAACCTTACTTAGGTCTCTTTTTGCTGATCTCATTTTGAACTAGTAATGAAATCTCAAATACTCATTTTTGATTGCTTAGAGTACATATATATATATATATATATATATATATATATATTTTTTTTTTTTTTCCCTCAGTGCTTCAAAGAGCACCTATTTTAGAGTCTATACATTTAAGGAAAGCACTAATATGTATTTTCGACAATGGTTCTTTTTCCCAGCAGTGTCATGACGGCTAGAGTTGGTCAGAAATTCTCTTGCTTGAGAGATTTTTGTTGTTGTTCTCTGTTGACTACATAAGTCTCAAATCTCTTTATCTCACAATATTAGATGAGTTGCTTTTGATATAAATTTTTATTTTTCTGCATCAGCTTAAAGTACATTATTTTGTTTCCCTTTCCTGTTTGAGCTGCTTCCTTGCCATTTCTCACAAAGGGGAAAAAACGTGTCGTTGCTTTCATTGCTGTGCATATTGCTTCTTTGCTGTTGGAGTGTAGGATACAAGGATTGATTTTAGTGCTGAGAATGTAAACGGACTTAACAGGATGCCGGGATTAGTCACCACAGCTTCTTATGACTTAGCTACCCCAGTTGATACTGTTCTCCTCAAACCTGTTGCCCTAAGGAATATATAAAATATTGTTAATGTTTCTAGGTGGTGTTATCAAGGAGAAGAAATTCCTGCCTTGACCAGATGTGTGGAGCATCTACAAATGAATGAATAATGTTATTTACACACAAACCACTGTGTAGAAAAGTGTACACGGAGCTTGACAGCTTGTCTTGGGTGGTGTAATGAGGCCTGAGGGGCCTTGGGGTTCAGTGTCATGCTGTAAAGATGTATATCATAAGGTAGGATAGAAAAGGGGCTCTATGTGTCTGATTGCCACACACCGTTTTGATTGCTGCTTCTTTCTGATTACTTTTTCGTCATTGGAGTTGTTTGTTTTGTTGTGTGGTGAGTGGTGTTGTCGACTGTATTTTGGTTATTGTGTTGCCCCCAGAATCAGAGTCCAGTTCTTATACATGCTGCCTTATAGGAAGCGCAGTTTAATATCTACGAGGAAGCTTTTAGGAGCTGCCAAAGTCAATGTCATTGTGCATTCTGCTTTTAAGAAGCTGTTTGAGCTGTCAACAGTGTACATGATAGTAAGTCTGCGGTACCGTAAGTTATTTAACATTTAAAAGAGGAAAATCCCGATAGAGCTATTTTAAAACCTGAGTGTAATCTATTGCCGTGTTATTTATTACTTAAAACTGTGTGCAAAATGTCTGTTGTGATAGATTTCTTTTAATGGTCAGACATCGTGGTTGGATTGTCTGTATTTAACATGCAAATTTGCCTGCTAGGACCATAATATTCCATTTTTAAATGAATGTAAGAAATGAAAACTACTGCATTTGTGTCTTTTGAAGGCAAAGGTCGTTGAATTTTAAAGGAAGATGATGTGCTTTGAGGGTACCCACAGACTAGTAATACTGTAGGGCTTGAAGGGAAACCTATTCTCTCTGAATTATAAGAGAGCATCACTTAGCTTGCAGTAAGTAGTTCTGTTGTAGCATCAGCTGTGTTGTTTATTTTAAATTGTGATAACTGCCATAATGGCCATTAATGGCTTTATTTCTCATATTGACTTTCATCTGTGCAAAGTCCATAATCCTTCAAACCTAACATGAATGTATATATTATGAAGATTGTTCTCTAGTATGTCATTTTAAAGAAAACTTACATCAGTGGTATGCAGTGTATTTATTCTGTTTGTGAAAGAACCATGTTAAAAGTCTCTGCCTATATAATACTGAGAGATGGTTTTCTCCTATAGGGTATTTATCCACCAGCTCTCTACTGTCTTCTTTGCCTTAAAGGGACACTTTTGGCCATCATTTTTTGGCTCTAATTTAGGACTCTTAAGACATAACCTTTAGAATGTAATGATATTTAAATTTATTTTAAATAAAATAAATTTATTTTGGGGTAGAATTGGGACAGGAAACTGAAATTGTTCCTCTGTTATGAGAACTAGGAGGCAAGGTAACTGACTTTACTGTTTAAGCCAAGGTTCATTTTTATTGTTTAAAGTGACTAGAAAGTTAAGTTTGTGCAGGGGTTGTTTCGGATTACATAAAAGATAGACATGCTAACCTTCAGGTGAGCTTTGTTGACAGTACTCCTTTATTTTTATATAAAGTCTAATATTTGAAAAGTGATCATTGTTATAAAGTAAAATTCTCTCTTCCTATTCTAATATGTGATATTTCAGGCTTCTATTTGAAAACAAGTGTAAGAGATGATATGATAAGAAAATTTAATAGATGCTCTTTTTGCTTGACTGACATACAATCACTGTGTTTCATGATAACTGCTTTTGGAATAATAAGACGTTTTGTGAACTGCTGACCTTGTGTATATCTTAGAGTGCAAATTTAATAAAGTGTGTACACATGCATAAAATTCTGTAAAATTTTTAAGCCTATCCATATCCCAGTATTGCATTCTCTGTGTCTAATTGCAGTCAAGTTTTGAATAAAAGGATATCGGGAACACAAAAGAACTAATAGCTGTTTTGAAGTTTGGGTTGTTTCCCAAAACAAAGAGAAACCTCTCCACATAATCTGTCAAATTTTCAAGAGCATTTTGTAGAATTTGACAATTTAGAAGGTTCTTGCCAATTTAGAAGGTTCTTGCCAAGGCTACACATATTTCTTACTTGTTTTGGATTTATTTTATCTTGTGTTTTTTTTTTTTTTTTTACATATTCATAGGACTCTAGATTGTTTTTGGAGCAAGATGGCGGGGGTGGGTAGACAGGCAAAAAATAAAAGCCTTTCATGCATGACTCAGGTTTTAAACACTCACTTTTCTTTTCAGTATTTAATCAATACATGAACTATTTTATTTCACACTTACAGAAAAGTTGCAAGAATAGCCCAAAGAACTCCCATATATTTTTCACCCAGGTTCCTCAGTTGTTGATATTTAACCACATTAGTTTTACCATCCCTCCCACTCGCTTGTATGTATGTATGTCTGTATGTGTCTTGTATATTTGTATGTGTGTGTCACATTTTTTCTGAACCATCTGAGAATAAGATATAGACATGATACCCCATTACTCTTAAGTGCTTCAGTGTAAATTTCCTAAAGACAAGGACATTTCTACATGACCACATTGCAGCTATCAAAATCAGGAAATTAACCTTGATACAAAACTATCCCACCTAGTGTACAGACCCCATTCATATTTTGCCTGTGGTCCCAATAAGGCTCTTTTAGCAAGAGGGAAAAAAATTTTCTTCTGGCCCAGGATTCTATCCAGGATTATGTGTTACACTTAGTCATTATGTGTCTTTAGTCTCCCTCAATCTGGAAATCCCCCCGTCTTTCCTTGTCTTTTGTGATCCTCATAGTTTTGAGAAGTACTAGCCAGTTATTTTGAAAAATGGCCTTCAATTTAGGTTTGACTGATATTTCCTCGTTACTAAATTCAGGTTATGCATTTTGGGCAGAAATACCACAGAAGTGGTGTTGTGTTCTCAACATCTCATTGCAGGAGGCACACGGTACCACTTCGTCCTATTACTGGTGACCCTTGATCCTTTGGTTAAGGAGGCGTCTGCTGTGTTTCTCCACTGCATAGTTAGAGTTTTCCCTTTGAAATTGGTAACATATTTTGTGTGGAAGTACTTTGAGACTATAAATATCCTGGTTTTTCATCAAACTTTCCCCCAGTAATTTTAGTATCTGTTGCTCTTTCTTGCCTGCTAGTGTTATGATGACTACCCAATGGTGACTCTCTAGTTCCCTTATTCCTTCTACACCTATTAATTGGCATTCAAGTGTAAAGAAGAAGTTTCCCTTCTCCACCATTTATTTGATCATTGTGGACTCGTGGACTCCAATTTTAGTCAGTGGGTCTTTATTCATAACCATGACTTTTTTTTTTTGATATCCATATCTCAGATATGGACAGTGAGAGTCCCTCCGAGCTGGCTGCTATGTCCTTTTGGCAAATCTATCATTTTTTGAGCAGTGTTTTACTTTCTGGCATAAGATGTCCCAGATTCGTACTTTCCTTGCCCCAGCCCTGCGATCAGCTGTTTCTCTAAGGAGCCTTGTTTCCTTTTAATAGAGAATGGTATTTGGTACAATTACCAAAATACAGGCACTAGGTATAATCACTGCTACTTGAGCATTATGGTTCAAAGGCCCTCTCGGGACTTCCCTGGTGGCCTAGTGGTTAGGATTCTGGGCTTTCACTGCCATGGCCTGGGTTCAGTCCCTGTTCGGGGAACAGATCTTGCAAGCTGTGCGGCACGGCCGAAAAAATAATAATATTAATAAATAAAGGCCCTCTCAACACAGAAAATACCTGTAAATGTATATTTATATATACACACATATGTATATCTGATCATCTATTAAAGATCATGAGTTCAAACTGGTATCTCCGATTCCAGTTCAACACTACGGGTTCATTCCAGCATCCGTCCTATCCATATTTGTAACTATTCTCGGATAGTGACAAGCCTGTTTCCCTTTATCCTCAATACAATTGCTCATTTCTCCTGTATGTAACCAATTTCTGACCCTGACACATCAATGCCCCCTCGGCCCCTCCAGCCCTGGCTGCCTCCATAGGAGGAAGGGAAAGGGAATAGTATTCTAAATACTCAAGTTTTAAATATCCCTTTCTCACACGCACCCCAGCCATCCCCAAGCTTCTCTTCCTGCATGTTTACCTGTTCATAGCTCATGGATTTCTTATATTCATCAATTTAAAAGTATTTATTGAGCCCTGTGCTGGGAACTGTAAATGTAGATGCAGTCAGTACCTTCAAGGTGACCAGCCTAGTGGAATAAACAGAAGTACACTGACCATTAGAAGCACCGATTCTAGTGTTTTGGGGAGCACAAAGGGAGAGCACCCAGCGTAGCCCGGGCTGTGCTTCTGGAGTCCTTCCCAGAATAGGTAACACTGAAGCTGAATCGAACAGCAAACCTCAGGTGGAGGGAGAAGTGAGAGGGAAATAGGCTACAGGAAGAAGAGACCAAGGCACCCTCACAGTCATACAAGTAATTTGCTAACATGAGAAATGGGGTTGGAGAGGGAAATAGAGGCACCTCTGGTCTTTCAGGATTTGGGAGTCTTTAGCTTATGTAGGTGGGAGCTATGGGTGTAGACGTAAGAAGGGAGATTTATGGCGAAGAGGGTTAAGGACAAAATCCTGACAAGCATCAACATACAAGAGGCAGGTTGAAGGAGAGCTGGGGTGGCAAGAGGGGTAGGAGAAAACCTTGGAGAAACCAGCTAATGCTGTCAGCAAAGCTAAGGAGGGAGTCGTGTCCAGGGTCACTTAAGATGAGGATGCAAAACTTCCCATTGGATCCGATCATTAGGAAGTCCCCTAGAGACTTTCATGAGTGTACTTTTGGTGAGGTGGAAGGGACAAAAGTCAGATTGCAGTGGCTTGAATAAACAGGGGTTTAGGAAATGGAGACAGACAGTACAGTCTGTGCCCAAATCTTCTAACTTCGTCTTTCTCTTCTTTCCCTATTCGTGCTCAATTACAATACGAAATTGTTCCCATGTTCTCCCCTGTATCCTCAGCGCTGTATCTACAACATAATAGTCACTCAATAAAATTTTGTTGAACAATAACCCCCCTCCCCCCACTCTAACCCACAGAGGGAGCTGAAAGATACTCACTCCAACCTGTAGAGGGAGCTGAAAGAAAGTCACGGGGGAGGGTTAACCTATAGAAGGAGCTGGAAGAAACTCCCAGAGCAGTGCTAACCACACACTCTGACCTCTAGGAGGAGCACCAAGCTTCTTGTGTTCCAGGCATTCCTGAGGAAAACTTGCATGAGGAATCTTCATCAAGGAGTACTCCGTTTAGATAATATTTATTCATATGTACCTAATATGTACCTTCTGTTTGTGGCATGTGATACCAATTTTCCATTTATGAAAGTGATGTGAAGTGTTCTGTTAAAATAAACTTAGCAAATAATATTTTTAAAGATGTATTTTAAAGATAAATATAACAAAGAAAAAGTGAGTTCACTAAGAGAAACATCTTCAGTAAACAGGAGTGAGTAATAGCTAGCTAGATATAGCCAAAATCTTCAAAGTAAAATATAAATCAGAACTTTGATCCAGGATTGGATTGGGTCACAGTGATGTGTGGAATTGTTGGTATGGAGAGGTTAAAAGCTGTTGAGTCTGTGTGAAATGCTCTTTGGGGTGCCTCTTTGGAGCCTCTTTCTGGGATTCTGATTCTGCTAGCTCTTCTCCTATGAAGTGTGGCAACAGAAGTCTGGCATCTCTCCTTTAAGCTTCTGAGGAGAAGACACTCCCCCTCACCTTGTAGATCAAAGGGGAACTTGGTTGGGGCTCAGGGAGAAGAGGCCTAAAAAGCACTTGAGACCTGATTTCCTAGGTCCTGGTTTGCTTGGAACTGGAGGGTTTTCTGGGGACTTTCAGTGCTAACACAAGGAAAATCCTGGGCAAACTGGGACCAATCAGTCACCCTAAATGGTTTCTTGCCTTCCCTAGGTGTGGTTTTCCTTCAGTTTGTTTCCTTAACCATCTCTTCTGACTAAAGTAGTGGTGAGAGCTCCAAAGCTAAGGTCAGAATGTAGCCCTCAGAGAAAGAAGCTTCTAGTCTGGGTCACTGAGGCCTGCCCGCTTTGGGCAAAAGGAAGTTTTAGTCTAATCCTTTCGGTGACTACACTGAAGTCTGAGGTGAAAGACTGAGCTAGGTAAGTGTTTCTTTGTCTGAATCTATTCTTCAGACATTCATCTCCCTCCAGGACCTATGGGGTCAGATTGGGAGGACGGGGGACTGGCTATTGTAGGTAGTGGTCAAGAATTTTAGGATTTAAAATCCTGATGTTGTATATTTCCTCCTCTAAGACAAAACTAACATTTCATAGCAGTGTTTAAAATTATTTTCTTTTTTAAAAGTGTTTTTCTTCATTATTTTTATTCATTTTAAAATTATAAATTGTGAAGGGAAAAATTCATTATAAAGTTTAAACCTTATAGAAGTATGCAAAGTAAATAAATGCCTCCCCCCATAGCCTTTTCATCCATAAATAGTTTGATTTGTATACCTAATTACCTTTTGCTATATATATGTGAACATATTTATAACAGACACACATGCATATTTTAACACTTTATTGAAGTATAACATACATACAAAAAAGTGTACAGCTTGATGAATTATTACAAACTGGATGGTCTGTGGAATGTTCTGTGTGATCTGGATGATGGTTACATGGGTTTATTGTTTGTGATCATTCACAGGGGGCGAATGGCTAGAAGTGGGCATTAGGGGGCGCCTCAAGTGTTCTGGAGTGTTCTGTGTGACCTGGGTGATGGTTACATGGGTTTATTCAGTTTGTAGTAACTTACCGGGTGGGAAAGGCTGGATGCAGGCATTAGGGAATGCTCCCGGATTTCTGGAATACTCTATGTCAGCCTGGGTGGTGATTTATGGGTTCATTTTTAGCAATTGTATAGTATTCCCGTGTATGAACATTCCATAATTTATTTAACTAATCCTTAACTGATGGTCATTTAGGTTCCTTATACTTTATTAGTATACACAAGTAATATCTTTGTAAGTATTTCTGCAAGAGAGAATCGTAGAAGTGATAAATAGTTGAGTCAAAGCATATGTGCATTTTATTTTATTATGCTCCTTTTGAAAAGGTAATACAAGTTCAGCATAAAAATTCAAAGAATAAAAAGGGCATATAGGGAAAAGTCAGTCTTCCTTCTACCCTGGATTCCCAGTCCCATAAGGTCCTTCCTCAGAAGCAACCGGTGTTATCAGCTTCTGGTGGATTCTTCTGGAGATAGTCTATGTATTGCATATGTATTTGCACATTTTATCAGCATTTCTTTTTTTTTTAAACAGCTTTATTGGAGTATAATTGCTTTACAATGGTGTGTTAGTTTCTGCTTTATAACAAAGTGAATCAGCTATACGTATACCTATGTCCCCATATCTCCTCCCTCTTGTGTCTCCCTCCCACCCTCCCTATCCCACCCCTCTAGGTGGTCACAAAGCACCGAGCTGATCTCCCTGTGCTATGTGGCTGCTTCCCGCTAGCTATCTATTTTACATTTGGTAGTGTATATATGTCCATGCCACTCTCTCACTTCATCCCAGCTTACCCTTCCCCCTCCCCGCGTCCTCAAGTCCATTCTCTACGTCTGTGTCTTTATTCCTGTCCTGCCCCTAGGTTCTTCAGAACCATTTTTTTTTTTAGATTCCATATATATATGTGTTAGCATACGGTATTTCTGTTTCTCTTTCTGACTTACTTCACTCTGTATGACAGACTCTAGGTCCATCCACCTCACTACAAATAACTTAATTTCGTTTCTTTTTATGGCTGAGTAATATTCCGTTGTATCTTCTTTATCCATTCATCTGTCGATGGACACTTAGATTGCTTCCATGTCCTGGCTATTGTAAATAGAGCTGCAATGAACATTGTGGTACATGACTCTTCTTGAATTATGGTTTTCTCAGGGTATATGCCCAGTAGTGGGATTGCTGGGTCGTATGGTCATTCTATTTTTAGCTTTTTAAGGAACCTCCATACTGTTCTCCATAGTGGCTGTATCAATTTACATTCCCACCAATAGTGCAAGAGGGTTCCCTTTCCTTCACACCCTCTCCAGCATTTATTATTTCTAGATTTTTTGATGATGGCCATTCTGACCGACGTGAGGTGATACCTCATTGTAGTTTTGATTTGCATTTCTCTAGTGATTAGTGATGTTGAGCATCCTTTCATGTATTTGTTGGCCATCTGTATATCTTCTTTGGAGAAATGTCTATTTAGGTCTTCTGCCCATTTTTGGATTGGGTTGTTTGTTTTTTTGATATTGAGCTGCATGAGTTGCTTGTATGTTTTGGAGATTAATCCTTTGTCAGTTGCTTCATTTGCAAATATTTTCTCCCATTCTGAGGGTTGGCCTTTCGTCTTGTTTATGGTTTCCTTTGCTGTGCAAAAGCTTTTAAGTTTCATTAGGTCCCATTTGTTTATTTGTGTTTTTATTTCCATTTCTCTAGCAGGTGGGTCAGAAAGGATCTTGCTGTGATTTATGTCATAGAGTGTTCTGCCTATGTTTTCCTCGAAGAGTTTTATAGTGTCTGACCTTACGTTATAGGCATTTCTTAAAGCCACACCTCCACCCCACCAAGATTGTACCAATTTATACTCTCATCAGTAGGGTATGAGAGTTCCCATTACCACTAGAGATGATTCAGGGGTTCTGGAAAGACATGAGTAAAAGAAACAGATTTCATTCATTCACTCATTCATTCATTGGAAATACATTCATGTGTTTAAAATTCTACAGGTACCAAAGGGCAGAAAATGAAATGTCTCCCTCCTGTCTTCATCCCCAGCCTCCATAGCTCCTCTTCCCCACAGCAATTGTGGTTTTATTTTCCTGTGTATCCTTACAGAGAAAGTTTGCATATATGTAAACAAATTCATCAATATATTCTTTTTTCTAAAATTTCACACAAATGGTAGCATATTTATATAAGCTATTACTGTGTAATCTCCCTCTCCTTCCCCCTGAAACCTTAGTGACTTAAAACTAAATAGTTCGTTTTTTCTCATGAGTCTATGGGTGAGTGGGTGGTTCTGTTGTTCAGAGCCGGGCTCGGCTGATCTAAAAGAGATTATTGGGACAATTTGGGAAATCTGAATATGGACTGCGAATTAAATAATATTATTTTTTTCAATTGAGGATTCAAAATTCAGGCTCAAAGGTCATGCAAATTCATTTAGTTGTCATGTTTCTTTAGTTTTCTTTAATGTAGAACAGTCCCCCCACTGTCTTTCATCTTTCATGAAATACTCATTTTGAAGAGTCTGGGCCAGTTGTCTTGTACGAGGTCCTGTTGTTCGGATTTGTCGGATTGTTTCCTCATGATTAGATTCAATTAAACATTAGATTAGTTAAATCTTTCTGGCAGGAATACCACATAGGTGATTCCCATTGCATCACATCAGGAGGTACATGATGTCAGTTGTTCCACTGGTGATGCCAAGTTCAGTCACTCAGTCAAGGTAGTGTTCTCCAGATTTCTCCACTGTAAAGGTACTTTTCCCCCTTTGTAGTTAATATCAAATTAGTATTTAAAAAGTATTAGATGTGACCATGTAAATGTCCTGTTCCCCAACAACTTTCACCCAATAGTTTTAGCATCCATTAGTGATGCCTCCCTGGGTCAGTTTCTGTAAAGAAAGCTGCCCCCCTTTTTGCATACCAACGTGTTATAACCTGTTACCTTTATTATATTATACTGGTGTGTGAACAGACAGATCATTGGAGCAAGGCGGAAAGTCCAGACATAGACCCAAGTGTAAAATTTAACATATAGTAAAGGTGGTATACCCAGATCACTGGGGCAAAAAATGGACTTTTTAATAAATGCTGTTGGGATAATGGATTGCTGTAAAAATAGATAATTTGGTTCCATACCTCACACTGTACACTGGAATAAACTCCAAATGGATCTAAATGTTAAAAAATGAAACCATGTAGGTAATATAAGAAAACATGGATGAAATCCTTTATAACCTGGGTATAGGGAAAGCCTTTCTAAGTATGACTCCAAATCCAGATACAATGAAAAAGATGGATAATTTCAACTACATAAAAGTAAAAGCTACATAAAAATAGAAACCTGTTGCGTGGCAAAAAAAAACCAACAAAAACAAACAAACAGACAAAAACACCACATAAGCACAGTCAAAAGAAACACAACAAAACTGGGAGAAATACTTATCTAAATGGCTAATATCCGAAATACATATATAAAGAACTCAAATTCCAGAGCAGGGGGAAGGCTAAAACTCACAAGAGGAAAATGGGCAAAAATATGAAAACACAGTTCACAGAAGAAATGAGCCTTAAATATATGAAAAGCTACTCAACTTCACACACAGTATGAGAGATGCAAATATGTTTTTTCAAAACATGCAGTCAACTTGACTATCTGGGTCACTTGGGGAGGAGGGCGAATGGTTGAATGAATGAATGAATGATGAACTACCGGGTCCTTATACTTACCAATGGGGCCTGCCACTTAACAGTCGAACGAATGAATGAATGAATGAAGTGGAGGCAACCCCTATGTTTTCTTTAGTTCCCTCTCCCCCCTTCTGCTTCAGTTCTTGCCCAGTTTCCATATCAAAATCCCTCTCCTAATTTTTCTCCCTAACTTCCATCTTGTGTCCATTTGTTCACTCAAGTAAAACTTCAAGTATGGCCAATAAGCATAAATTTTAAAAAGTTGCAAGTTTTAAAGGGAACTTAAATGTTAATATCTAAAGTGCTTGAAAAGGTCCGCCTTTCTTATCTTTCTATAATTATTCTCTCATGTACCAAAACAGGAAAACTGAAAAATAATTTATTGTTGAAATCATTCCAGCATTTGTTTGATCTTATTACTAAAACTACTTCTTACAATTTCGTTGCAAACCTTCAGTATTTTAGCTTTACTTTTGTGAATTAACTTGGAACTCTAACCACCGTGGCTTTGTTTCCTCAAGAAAATGCTTTGCAGGCACCAAAAAATAAATATACCAATAAACGTTTGAAATGTAACACACTTCTAAGCTGAGGGCCTGCAGGTTTATGAGTGCCTATCGATTGAATTTGTTAATAAGCCCTTAAGCAGTTGTCTTTTTTCTCCCTACCACTAGAAACCCCGGGTGTATTTTTCTATTACACTTAATTTTTAACATGTAGAATAAGGCTTTCTCCAAATGTTGATTTTTTACCTCAGAAATTTAATGAGTCACTTGATTTCACAAGCCCAGAAAAACAGGCTTTCCCCCAGACAGTCATTGTAAAAGGAGCCTCTTGGTAATAGATCGTGTTTTCTCTAATACAGTAATTATAGATTGATCCAATAAACGTTACTTTGAAATTTCGCTCAGTTGAAAGGCACTATAGAAAAATCACGTATGTTAGACTCTACAAATCTGCTTTCTCCTTATCTTTGTGTGTCTTTAGGAGTTTTGATAGCCGATATAAATAAGCATGCTGCTTAGTAGCAGTTTACCACAGAAAAACATTTTGCAGGATTTTTTTTAAAGGCTTTGATGAATGTGAATACAAATTGACCTGGGACAACTAGGGGTTTGAGGTTAAAATTGAGGTAGCGGTCGCACTAGAGAGGCTATTAAAAGATACAGTAGTATCCAGAGGTGTGTGGAAAATGAATTATCAACAAAGTTGTACTGGAGATATTTCATATCTGTCATTTATTCCTTTGGTTAGAGAATTTTTTTGGTAACAGAATATTTTTTGATGATTGTGTGACAATTGTTATTTTTCTTCATTCACTGACATACGGGAAGAAGAAAATTTAGAATAATATTAATTTCTGCAATAGGAACCATATTTTAGGAGAAGAATAAACATGAACATTAAAAATCCCACAGACATTGTCATGTTAGTACAAACACTAACATGCATCAATTTTGGAAGAATGTGTGTAAACTATATTCCAATGATTTTTTGTTTGGATGTTTGTTGCTTTGTTTTTTATAGTGTGTCCTCCTGATTCAACTCGTTTGGCATGTTTTTCCTTAGTACACTATTTTTCAATTGCCATAATGTATCCTTTGTGTTTTTCTTTACCTCATTAACTTTACTTATCCTTTGAAAATCTTCCTCTTCACTCATATATATATAACATATTTAGTGCTTATTAGCTAGGACATATGAAAATCCTTTTCTAAATGAGACCATCGCTTTTTGTACCTTACTTTCCCTAGATTTTCTTTCAAACGCATATTTTTAAAAAAATTTATTGTCTTGACTATTTATCTGTATCTTTAAAAAAAAAACCTCATCTTACAGGTTCCTTTATATATTTATCTTACATGTAATTGTAACCTTTGCCTGTTGAGGATATTATGCATGATTTTATTTTTAATAACTCATTAAAATGCTGATATTGACAATTAAAAAAATAAAATCGAGGTAGCAGTCTTTCAATAACTTATTGTAAAAGGACTATACACTCATTGGAGAATATCTGAAAAGTAATGGAAAATTGAAGACAAAGTTTAAAGTGAAAATTAAAATCACCGTAATTACACCAGGTGGAAATAACTATATGTTTGTGGGGTTTTTTCTAGATAATTGAGTTCATACTCTATATACAATATTTTAGTCTATGAAAGCACTTAAAGTTTGAGAGTATTTTTTAAAGACATAGTCATCCAGGGTATTTAGGTTTTATGGGTTCGCACACTACTGTGGTGAATGGTTTGAGAATCTGCGTCTAGAAAGCAGTTCATAGAAGTCCTGTTTTGATTACCTGCAGATGTCAGTGTGGATCTGAGTGTGGTTCAACAGTTTGTTCCAGGATGTGGGGAGACAGTTTAAGTCCAGTTGTGAACCAGTTGCTTATTGAACAAACACTAGTTTAGTTTGGATGAGAAACGTGAGCTGCAAGGGCCTTAACTCGATGAAATTTCTTTTGACACAATCTTAATAAGCATGGTATATTCTCTAGTTACAGATGTTCACAGAAGATTACAGCCTCTTGTTCTTGCTTCTGATTGCTTGACCAGACTTTCTGAAATTTGTCATAGTGCTAGAGAAGCAGAGTTGATGTTCTTGGGCTTATTCAATTTGACTTCAACCCAGATGGCAAGTCTGGGGGTTATATTACAAGCTGTGTTGGTTTACTTTCTACTGTTATCTCATATTTAAACACAAAGTTTAAAACCCATAATTCCTTCTCTCAAAGAGCATAGTCTTTGCCATTCCTTCCAACTCTTCCTTTCTTTTCTACATGATTCCACTCTCATCCAACTTCATAACATACAAAGTCAGAGTGTTTATTAGGCTAGGAAATTGTCAGAGAGACTAGCAGGGGCTCATCATGGCAAAACCCTGTTCTCTCCCGAGCCACAACAAATCACCATCTGTTTCATAAGCTAGCAAGCTTCCTTTCAGCTATAATTTGCTATATATATTGGTACGTAAATTGTTGGTAGCTTCTGTTTACCTAGCAACAGAATCTGTTTGGCAGAAGGCTGTGGGAAAGGAGGCTTTTCTTTCTTTTTTTTTTTTTAAGGCAGTTTCTTCATCTACAAATTTTCTTCAAGTGCAAGAGAGGCAGATGTACTAGCCCAAACAGTCTGCCTTTTATAACATTTTAACCCAAATTGCCTAGTAAATGCTGACTTTGGAGATTATTTTTGCTACTTTGATTACCTCGGATATAACTGAATGTTCTCTTAAAAATTTTGTTTTCTTTTATAAGCAAACTTTGTACAAATCACTTTGAAAAACTGCCTTGACCTTGTAGCTGTCAAAGATCACTGAGTTTGGGGACTGCCCACATCTGTCCAGTGTAAATTTCTCCTGTTTCCCAGTGTTTTGGATTCACTTGTGGGTTTTGGATAGTGAATTTACATTTCAAGAGCACTGGTCAGGAGACAGAGAAAGAGAATCATTGTATGGCACCACTTATATGTGGAATCTAAAAAAAAAAAAGTCAAACTCATAGAAACAGAGAATGGTGGTTGTGAGGAGCTGGGGATGGAGGAAATGGGGAGATGTTGGTCAAAGGGGACAAACTTCCAGTTAAAAGATGAATAAGTTCTGAGGATCTAACGTACCGCATGGTGACTATAGTTAATGATACTGTGTTGTGGACTTAAAATTTGCCAAGAGAGTAGATGGTAAGCATTCTCACAAAAAAAAAGGACTTATGTGAGGTGGTGGATGTGTTTATTGTTCCTTAACTTGATTGTGGTAATCATTTCCCTGTGTATACATATATCAAATCATCATGTTGTACACTTTAAATATATTACAATTTTATTTGTCAACTATATCTCAATAAAGCTGGGGGGAAAAGAGCATTGGTCAGGACCTGGTGGTCTTTAAATTAAGTGTAACCAAATCAAGCACTATGCAATGTGTTGTCTGCATTACTTTAATTTTCCTTTGGCTGAATAAGCTGTATATTTCTACCTATTCACTTTCTTAGCTTTCTAATCAGCAGAGCAATGTGTCTGCTGAAAGAAAAAAAAAAAGCCAAAGGGAAAAAAAACGTTCTGATGTTCTCTTCATGTTAGTCATAGACATCAGATGCTGTTAAAGGCTAGAGTGTATTTTATGCATTCATTTTGAGAAGGGAAGGAGGTGTTGTCCTGTCAACTTCCCTCACAAAACACCAGGCTGTAATTTGCTGTGGGCTTACTGCAGGCTAGTGCCTTGGTGCAAGTGACTGGTTTTCCATTTTGATCTACAACTGTTGTGGAGCTTGCTATGAAAAGGCAAGGCGGAAGTTACTAACCACTCCTCCCTCCAAAAGAAAAAAAGAAAAGAAAGAGGAAGGAGTCAAAAGGAAAAAGAACTTCTATATTATCCTGAGGTTTTGACACTGGTTGTAAGAAAAGACTATGGCAGAATTATTATATAGATAAAGTTCTTCTGGCCAGAGCATTCCCATGTCTTCCTTTTGTAGTCTTTGTTTCTGCCCCCTTCCATCCCTGACTCTTCACTTGCCCACAGGGTTTCAAGGGACAGAGAAATTAATTGGGATGGGAGATAGCTTCCCCTGCCTTCATTGATAATACCAACACTTATTCTTGGTGCTCTCCGGTAATGCCAGGCAGGTAGGTGAGGAATTAGCATCTCGAGCCATGAGATTGAGACCCGTTTTCATAGAGCAGATAGTGAAAGGCAAATAAGGGAAGATGAGTTCATCAGAGAAGGGCTGGCAGAAGAAAAGCAGAAGACTGGGCTTTCAGGACAGAGGGGAACGAATGATCAAGGAGGGAAGCTCATTGTCTCATCTACGCAACATTTCTTCAGCAATGGGATGTGCCAGGGACAAGAGGTGTGAGAAACAGGTTAGAGAGGAGAAATTTTAGAAGGTGATGACTAGGAAAAAATGGTGGAGGATGCCCCAAATGTCTTTGGTGGCTTCTTAGCAGGTACAGAAGTCAGATTGCAGAGGACCAAGAAAGGAATGCAGGCATGAAGGCAAGTATTTATTCTAAAAGTTTGGCAGCATTTAGATACTGGTAGCAACAAGGGTATGAGGGTCACTTGTAGGGTAGTTGTTACTGTTGTTGATGATGAGATTGAAGAGCCCATGGGATAGGTGAGAAATCAGAGGACCCTACCGAGCACTGCTATCCAGTAGAATTTTCCACAACGATGGAAATGTTCTGTATCTGCACTGTCCCTTCAGGTAATCCCGTGCGGCTATTGAGCACTTGAAATGCGGCTAGTGTGATCGTGGAACTGAATGTTTAATTTTATTTGATTTTAATTCATTTACGTTTAAATAGCCGTATGTGGCTAGTGGCTACCATACAGGACAGTGCAAGTCTGGAGGGAGAGGATAAATGTGGGAGTAGAAAAGTGTGAAGGGGTGAATTCTACAGCAAAGAGGGAGGGGATAACTTAGATAGTACTCAGAAAAAAAAATCATCTGACATGAGAGATATTCTCACATCTCCATAGCTTCAATTTTTTCAGCAAACTTTGTCAAGCTCATCTACTAAGAATGGGGGTGTTGGAATAAAGAGGACTCGGGAACCTGAAGATAAAGACTGGAATATTCACGGTATAAGGTATATAAGGAACAATCGGGCAGTGGTGGGAGCCAAGCTGTAGTTGACAGTATGAATTAGTGGTGGGCCAAGTCTAAGGGGCTCAATATGGTGAAATTTGTACTGGGCCAAGTGTGTGCAATTCCATATAAGGTTCATTTCGGAATAAGAAACTAGCTAAAAGGATCTGGAAAAGATTATTATGCGGTTTAAGTTTAGGAAGTTATGTTTAAGTGAATCTCAGCAGCTCTATTACTCTACCTTAAACGTTTCCTGGTAAATTTCATTGTTTTTTTTTTTTTTTCCTGGTGAGTTTTAAGCGTTGATAGTATAAAATATATTTGAAAGAATTTCACTAGACAGGTTGGGCTCCTTCTGCCTGGGTGGTATTTGGTTAGGGTGATCTGCCAGATTCCATTGCTTGTTCTCCTCGTGAAAGAGTTTGGAGGTAGCTCACCCATCGCTGGTGCAGGGGTGAAGGCGGAGGGAGGCTTCTTTATAGCTATAAAAATTATAGCACTGTGCAAATCCATGGCTATTTAACTAACACCCTTTCCAGGTGTCCTTGGGGGGAAGGAGCAGGAGATGCTTACTGCAACATATATCCTATTTTGGAAGCTAGAGTTCTTCTGTATGTTAACAGCATCAAAAGAATTATGAACCAAAAAGTTTTTTTTAAGTCCAGGCATAGACCAATATAGACAGCAGTTGAAAACCTTGATTTTTAAATGGAAATCACCAAGCATAAATTTTTAACTTCAGAAAAAAGCGTGCACTTTGGCTAACTGGTCAATCCTGTGGCTATTTCCATATAAGTCTTTGATTCTTCTTTTCATTGCACCTTAACCCTCTTGGGAAAGGCTAGTTTATGTCAAAAGCCCATGATGAATAACCCTGATCGGAACTTCTTCCTCTAACCCTAAGATTTAAAATGAGCACAGTGTGTCTCATTTAATACATTCCAATGGCCAGAAAGGGGCAACATGACTTCTCCATTCTATAGAATTCCAGTCAAGACTTTAAAGAGAAATAAAATACATATTGAGTCCTCAACTTGCCAATATCAGACCTAGGTCATTGACTTGCCAGTTGTTTTATCCTTCGAGAAAGGGGATCTGCTATAAGATATCAGGACATTCCCCCATATAACCCCTGATACCAGAGTATTTCAACCTGCCCAAGTAGCCCCGGTAGCTCCAAGCAAATGAAGTTTCCAAAGATGAGGACAAAGTCATGGAAAGTAGAACCTGGCATGCCTCTAAGGTATAAGGAGTAACTCAGAAATTTTAGAATTTCAATTCATTCATTCAGGCATTTGTTAAGTATCTTCCGAGAACCCCTAACATTGGTGGTGAGGTGGAGAGAGGATGGAGATTCAAGGCAGTATGAGGTCTGGCCCGAAAGGATCTTGTACTCTAATTGACGTGTCAGATCTGAAGCTTCTAAAGCAATTTGAGAACAGTTAGGTGCTAAATTACTTAGTAAGGGCCAGAAGGGTGACTAGAACCTGTCCTCTTAAATATAAAAGAGATATGTGATAGCATGGAAAGAACCCCGGACTAGCGTGTTTAAGGCCAGTTTTGTCATGATTGACTGCATCATCTGGGCCTGAAACTAACTCCTTAGTTGGTCTTCCTATAAAATGAAGATGCTGCTGGGTAATTCCTGAAGTCCTTTCCCGCTCGTAGGATTCTAGGATTTTGTGGCAGTAGATGCAAAAGTGCTTTCAAAACTGCAAAGAGAGGTATAAAATGTGACATTTGTGTCATTCTCATCATTGTAAATGCTCCTTGTGGGCTCCCGGTGGCCGATGCTCTCCCTCCCGCTGCTGCTGGGCCCACTGCACAGCACACTTCCTGACTTCCAGGCCAGGGTTCTCTTTATGACCCCTTAACGTCTCTTAAAAATTAATAAGCTGACTGACCAGCAGAGAATTTCCCAAGGAGGTCCCTACTATTTCCCCACTCCCACAGACATTTATTTTCTCTTCCCTGGCAGAGTGCAAACTTCACTACAGGCCACTGAACTAAGTAATGTCTTCTTTTAAAATCATTAAGCTGAGTGACCGGGCAACTCGAAATATAGGAGGGCGTTTCCCGGGGAGGTCAGGTCACCACCATCTCCACATCCTTAAGCATTTATCTTCCTTTGCCCATCAGAATGCACGCTGCCATAGAAACCACTGGGCAGACGCTCTCCGGGCCTCCGGATAGGCCAAATTTAGCCACAGGAAGCAAGCAACTGAGCAGGGCACTCTTGGTGCAGGTTGGCAATGGGTTAATGAGAGGTTTCATTTAACTCTAGGTGGTCAGTGGTGTTCCACCCCACCTCTCCCAGAGTATGTCATTGTCCTGAATGAAAAGACCCAAGGGCAACGCTTAGAAATGAGTTTAAGCTGTTATACATCAACTAAGGACAAAGTCCCCTGTGCTTCTGTCCTTACAGCCTTGCTCTATACCATTCCTTTTGACCTAGCATATACTACCCTGGATTGTTTATAATTTTTCCAAGGCATATGGCATGTATCCCTTACTAAAATCCTTGTAGCCCGTTTAAGGTTAAGCACGATGTTCTGTACATAATATTCACTTGATTTGAAAAACAAATTCCTAGTAATGTAGAAAATACAATCTTTCTCAGTACTTACAGTCCAAAAGAAATTATACTGATACTAATCCAAGAAACTTGGAAGTCTGTTTGCTTCCACCCTTTCACCTCAAATAATGCAGATTGGTTTAACAGCCCACCACGTCTCATTAATGTGAATGTCTGGTTACCTCTGGCAGTCGGTGCTGGGATCTGGGAGTGGAGTTTGGGCATTAGTTAGCTTTGCCAATGACTGTGATATATCATCTATAATATATGATACGTGATATAGCAAGCAGAGCCAAACAAGTCACTCCGAGAGTGAGTTATTGGCTTTCTGGACAGAAAAGGTATTGGGTCAAGTCCAAAAACAGCACTGAATTTTCCTACTCTGTGAGCAGCAAGAAAAATGAGGGCCAAGGTGACCACAATCCTATCTAGCCTCTACATCTGCATTTACCGAGATGTTTTTAAAGTCCTTGATGTTAACTCCAGAGAAGCAGTAAAAACGGACCCAAACCGGAGAGATGTAAAGGGTGCCTTCCTGTCTCTTGGGACAATTAGGCAGCCAGCCAGCCTGGCCAGCTGAGGGAGAACAAGGCAACATGCCCAGGGAGACCAAGCAGAGGTCAGGCAAAGAACCGAGACCGTTCTGCAAGAGGGGTGGGAGTTTTGAAAAATTAAAAACAGGTCAAGGAGGAAGCCAGTGGTGGGAACTGGACCCTGAGGCACAGGCCCATGGTTGTCCACCGTCCAGAACTGGATGTCACCCTGAGCTCTGCAAGTTCAGCCTCGCCTGTGTCAGTGTCTGGAGTCCTCGATCTCAGCTTGAATGAATCTTGGTTTCTCAGGTTGATTCATTTTAAATTCAAGACAAACTGTAGAGGACTGAGGAGGGGAACAGATTTTCGGGCCTCCTTACCTCCCTCCAAAGCTGCAGCTAGCATTTTTTCACCCAGCACCTTCAAACAAAGGGAGAGCCATATTAGCTTCCTTCTGGGAAAGGAAGGAACCAGGCTTGCTGGGGTTTGGGTCGTGTTTGCTAGTGAGGCATTAATCAGGGTCTTGACATAGCTGGAAAGGGCTGGTTTCCTCTTCACATATAGAATCATAAAGGGGGCACAACATTCAAACAAAAGGCCAAGGAAACCTCTCCCAAAGATCCTATCAACTGCAGTTATGGACCAAGGAGTTTGGCCAGAAGGGAAAGCCCATTTTAGAAAAGGACCCTGTTTTTCCAGGCAGTGACATTCCTGTTACTCCGGGTATGACTATAGTTCCAAAGAGGTCACTGGGCTAGACCTTAACTTCAGCTGGCTTTCAGGGAGCGGCCAATTGCTCGGGGGGTAAGGTTATTTTTCATTATCTCTAGCATTAAGGAGCGCGGATATCCTACGGTTGAGGAGGTGGCCATTGCTGTTTGATATCCTACCATCACATTGTTTAGCACAAGTGTAGTTTTGAGGATTGCTTCCAGCTTCAGTGGGTGGAGACTAATCAGTCTAAAGCAATCTTGGTAATGCTATTGCCCCTGGATAGTTCAGATATACCTGGCTACAAGGATTCGTTTGGAAATGGGCGCGTGACCCAGTTCACAGTAATGAGAGATGAAGGAAAGTTTGCTGTGAGGAAGGTTTCCTCATTGTTAAGAAAGAGGTCTCTTTCCCTCTGATATGTTGTCGTATACGAATGTGAGGTCTGAAACTGCCGCAGACATCTCACTCGTGCTTGAGGATCAAGTCAATTCAGGGAGGAGATCAGGACACAGAGAAGAGCAGGCAAAAGGAACTGGGGTTACAGGATTATGTTAGCCCTGAAGCCACCTGCCTCTGGACTTCCAGTTTTGTGAGCCAAAAACTGTCTTGTTTGGGGGGGTAGATGGTGACAAAGAGAGGCTGGCTATTCACTGAGACCGGAACTCCCAGATCATCCAGTGGGGACTCTGGGGATCTGACACACACTAACTAGACTCAGAGGAGATTATAATTCAGGAGGTCAGTTTATTCATTAACGATGGAATGTATGCCTTTCCAATGCCTGGAAGACTTATGTCCTCTAATTTTCTTTCCCAGTATCAAGATAGCTGGGAGACCAAGTTGGTAGTAACAGTAGCCACAACAGCAAATAATAATAGTAGTAACAAATAGCCTAATTTGCCTAAAGTTACATAGCTAGTAAATAGATTTAGACTCTATTCTATCTGAGTCCAAAGCCCAAACTCTTAACTACTAATTTATCTAGCCTTTAGTGGCAATCAGGATGTTTTTATGACTAATGAAAACAATAGCAAACTTTTACTGAGCTCCTGCCTTACGGCAGGCCCTGTGCTAAGCACGCCACATGTATTACCTAATTGAATCCTCATCATAATCCAGTGAGGGTAGGTATTATTATTATTATTCCCATTTTAGGAAACTGAGGCTTGGAGAGATGAAGTAAGTCCCCAAGTCCACACGGGTGATAAGTGGTAGGGTCACCCAGCATGACTCTAAAGGAGCCACTATGTTTTAGGCACTCATAACCAAGGGAGGGAGAGAAGGGTAGCACCTGGGTAGTGTCCTCTGTTCTGATCCAAAATATACCTTTCTAAGGGCCCAAAGAACTTAGGTTCACTTTTGTAAACAGTGCTGCACACCAACTGACAACTTCTTACGATCCAGGTCTCCTTGTTCAGCACAGGTAGACCTTGTTTTACTGTGTTTTGCGGATTTTTCTTTTTTTTTTTTTTTTTTTTTTTTTACAAATTGAAGTTTTGAGCAGGTGTATTGGCTCCAGTTTCCACAAGCGTTTGCTCACTTTGTGTCTCTGTGTCACATTTTGGTAATTCTCACAGCATTTCAAACTCTTTCATTGTTATTATATTTGTTATGTGATCAGTGATCTTTGATGTTACCATTGCAAAAAAATTACCAGTCGCTGAAGGCTCAGATGATGGTTAGCATTTTTTAGCAATAAAGTATTTTTAACTAAGGTATGCACATTGCTTTTTTAGACACAAATGTGCTGTTGTACACTTAATAGACAGTATAGTGTAAACACGACTTTTATACACTCTGGGAAACCAAAAACAAAATTTGTGTGACTTGCTTTATTGCGTGCAATATTTGCTTTATTGCGGTGGTCTCAAGGCAAACCAGCAGTATCTCTGAGGTACGCCTATAGTCACACTCGAAAAACTTTTGTCACAAACACATTAGATAACTGATTTTGTATCAGTTAGCCTTTTAAATTGATGCCTTACAGTTGAGATTTTAGAAGCTGTTCTTACAGTCCCTTGTTGATTTTGAGACAATACCCTCATCTTAACAGCACCAATGGTTAGAGTTTTTCTTGTTAATGTCAGTTTCAGAATGTGACGTGAGCTGGCCTTCTTCCTACAGCCCGGGAGTCTACCTTATTTGTATCCCGTAGCCCTCTCCTTACTAACTTCAGCTTTTTTGTGGTGTTGAATTGTCCATTCTTACCTGAACCGTACATCTTGGCACTAAAGTCTGTTTCTTTTGGTTCTTTACTATGTCTTTATTTTCTAACTTAATTGTTTTAATTGTTCTATGTTTAGAAATCTTCTCTCTCCCAACTAAATGGCAAACTTCTTGCAGGCATTGACTGTGTTTTCTGCTTCCTACACATTCCCCACAGCACCAAACAGAATGTTGAGCACGTAGTAAGCATTCAGTGAATGCTGATGGAATTGAATTATGAACTATTGTCTCATGTTCAGTCTTTCCTCAAGGGCTTTTGGTTAGAACATTTGGCTGGAATGCCATACAGACCAAACTGAATTAGGAAAAAAAACATGCAATATGTGTTACAGTCAAGGCTCAGAATTTCACATTACCTAATGTTTTGACTTCTTTTCAAATCAGTTAGTTATTATCTGGTCTCACAAACGTTGCCTTTTTTTTCATATCTCCTAGGAGGGTATTTTCTTATCTTTGCCCCCTAATTTCACATTTTTCCCTCTCAAACAAATCCTTGAGTGAGGTTTTTCTTCTTGCTGAAGAAGTCACTGTTGTGACCAACCCTGAGTGGCCTAATTTGGAACATGTGTCATTTCACTTCTGTCTTCGTTTTTCTTTTTTCTTTTTCTTTCTTTTTCTTTTTTTTTTTTTTACATTAACAGCTATGTGTAGATGACAACAGCTCAAAGGTGACAACAGAAATGAAGGACCCAGCCCTTGCTGTCCTTGTAGCTTGCACTTTAAAAGGGGCAAGACAGAGCATTCACGCAAAACAAAGCACACACATTTGAGGATTCCAATGCAGGAGGAAACTTACAGGCGAGTCATCCATCAATTTTAACCTAATTTGGCCCCTTAAGGAAGTCAGCACCCAAATCACTGCCAAAACTTTGCTTATTCCTACTGAAAACTTCAAAACCCCTCTCAGACTTGCAAGACCACTGTGGTCTTCTTTACTTTGTCCTCCATATGCTCCCGACAATGTGGCCACAGTCCTGTATTCTTGGTGCCTGGGCGGGGCTAACGGGGGACAGTCTGCTCCATCAAGGAGGAAACGGCAGGCCTGTCTGCCACCTTCAGTGATGGGGTCTCCTTGAACTGACAAGTTCAGTAACTGGATTTAGGCAGCAGTGGCCCCCTTTAAGCAAATATGTATGAGAGCTGACGTATATGAAGCTGGAAAAAGGCCCTTCCCCGGCGCCCCATCCCTTGCCCTGCGCCTCTCTGCACCTGTGACTGTTTGCAATCCCCGCCCTGCCAGCTTTGTTCCTCAGTAATCCCTGCTGAGGGAATTTGGGCCTGCTCTCCACAGCCACTTCCATCTGTGCTTGGCTTTAGTCTTGAGTCCACAGTTCTGGCAAGTCCTGACTTCTTCAAAGCCAGTGTGAGGAGAGTGCACGTTCAAAATCATCTGCCTGGGGTTGGAGAGAGTGGAAAATGGAAAACATGCTCATTTTGGAGTCATCTCATTCTTTTGGAAAAAATCTGAAGCCTCTACTGGTTTATTGTTTGTAGGCTGCCAAATGTGTTCTTTTTTTTTTTTTTTTCCTTCCAAGACAGAGGAAACCATCTTTGAATCTCATTCTTAACAACACACAAACAATATGTAATGCTTCTCCCACCCACTGCAAAATTGCCAGATAAGGTGGGGTCAGGGTTTGGCTTCTTCTTCTTCTTGTTGATCACAAAGAGTTCCCAACTGATCCACTCTGAGCAAAAGCAAGGTGTTGATCATTCTATCATTACCCCAAACTTCCAGACAGTTCCTGTCCTGGAGATTTGTTATCCCCTACCCACCCTGCCGCCTACTTCAACAAAAAGAAATAGATGAAAAATGGATGTCGGCTACCTGCTTCTGATATTGTGTCTTCCAAAGTTCCCCTCACCGTACTGCAGTGGAGGGAAAGCCTATGAGTATACATTTGTTAGGGGCATACTTTTTTGACTTGGTGAAAGGCTTTCCTTGTTGTTGTAAAGCACAGCTTAAACATAAACAATGAAACCTCATAAAGCCAGGCTCTGTTTACTCAAAATGGTGGGTATTTGGAAACTAGAATGTAGAATCATAGATTTTTAAAATATTTTTTACTGAAGTATAATATACATGTAAAAAATACACAAACTATTAGTATACAACTTGATCAATTTTTACAAAATGAACATACCCATGCAAGCAGTACCCAGATCAAGAAACAGAGCACCTTCCCTGCATGACTTTCCTAGGGTTTCTGTAAATTACCACAAATTTAGTGGCTTACAACAGAAGTGTATTCTTTCATAGTTCTGGAGGCCAGAAGTCTGAAATCAAGATGTCAGCAGGGCCATTCTCCCTCTAGGGGCTCTAGGGGAGAATCCTTCCTTGCTTCCTCCTGCCCTGGTGGCTCCAGGTGTTCCTTGGCTTGTGTACGCGTTGCTGTAAATCTCTGCCCCCTTCTTCACGAGGCCCTTCTCCTTCTTCTCCCTCTTCTGTGTCTTCTCCTCTTCCGTCTCTTATAAGGACACCTTGTCACTGGATTTAAGGCCAAATAATCCAGATGATCTCATTTTGAGATCCTTGACTGAATTACATCTGCAAAGACCCTTTTTCCAAATAAGGTCACGTTCACAGGTTCTGGAGCGTGGATATATCTTTTGTGAGGCCACCATTCAACCTACCACACCCCTCATTTCCTCTTCCAGCCACTCCCTGTCATAGCTAACCACTGTTCTGACCTCTAACAGCATAGATTAGCTTTGCCTGCATTCGAACTTTATATAAATGGAATCATACAGGATGTGCTTTTTTGTGTCTGGCTTCTTTCGCTCAACATCACACTTGTGAGGTTTATGTACGTGTTTGCTTATAGCTGTAGACCAGTCATTCTCATTGCTGGATAGTATTCCATTGAAGGACTTTGTCACAATTTACCCATTTCACTCTTGATGGACCTTGGAATTGCTATCAGTGTTAGCTATTATAAATAATTCTGTTATGAGTGTTTCTGTACATGTGTCTTAGAGCACGTGCGCATGCATTTCTGTTGAGTACCCCTAGGAATAGAATTACTGAGTCCTAGGTTATTTGCATGTTCAGCTTTGGTACATGATGTCGAAGAATGATAAGAGTGTGAAAGTTAGAATGAATTTTTAAGATCAAGACCAGATGCCTCACTTAAATAAAACTCAAGTAATCCCAAATCCACTGAATTCAAAGTCTACTCCTTCTCCTGCCCCGAGACCTTTTGAATTGGGCAGATTTTACTGTACGTTTTCATTCTGGCTTAGTACCCCGTCAAGGTGCTGGGCCCAAATCACACCACATTGCCTTTGTCAGATCACACAAGTGAAAGGGAGCTTGGTGGCACTGGCCATGGGGGGAGGCAACAAGCAAACCATGTGACCAAGGGTGTTAGCTGGAGTTAACTGGCTTCCTCCCTGCATTTAAGCCTCCTGTTTGCTCCAGGACTCAGCCGGCTCAGGATCAAGTGTCTCAGGCAGGCTCTTTCATCCTGACTTGTGTAGGTGGAGGAGTGATGCGTGCCTAGTAAAGAGCATTCATTACCCATGAAGCTTTCATTGAAAGAAGCATATGTTTCAGAAAAGAGTCCCATCTTTTGGACCCTGAGCTGAGGAAAGCCAAAGGCAGCTCAAAGTCAAACAAACAATTTAACAAGATAGATACTACCCCCACTCCCACCCTGCTGTGTTATTTTTTAAAAACCATTTAGTGTAATTAAGCCATTGCCTCATAAAGTTGTTTCACCAGGAACTTCAGTTTCCCCAGGAAGAGATGAAAATAAACTGAATGTTTCATGTCACTGTTCCCACGATTCTTAAAAAATCATGTTTGTCTTTAACAGCATGATATGAAACATCTCTTGTCGATAAAGAGTTGTTTTACCTCGGGAGAACAAGGCAACAAAATTTACAATGACAATTTTTATGCACATTTAAAACATGAATTCTTCATCTAGATTACCAGGCATTTTTGACTCCGACTCTATTTTCCCACATAATTATTTCTTTTAAATCCCCTAACTATTCCATTCTGTTGAATACCATCTGTCCTGCTGAGGGACAATTGTGTCTAAACAAATCAACAGGTTTTACATCACTGTCTAAATATGAGGGAGAAACGGCCCCCAAACTACACTCTGGCACTTTGGTGGAAATTAACAGAGTTCGAAATCCCACATTGGGAATGCCTCATCTCTGGCTCTCCTGGAAGCTAACTTTCATAACTTGTGGAGCCCCAAACAAAGCCAAATGAATTTTGGAAAGGTCAGTGGGAAAGGGATTGGGGTGGGACTTTCCCAGAGAATGTTTGAGCCTTTGCTCTGCGAGCTGTCTGGTCACCTGCACAGTTTGTACTTCTCAGGGGGTGTGGAGGAGAGGACAGAAGCCATCCTCTCTTAGTACCTGGGGCCAGGGGGGCTGGACACGGGGATTTGCCCACTTTGCTTGGAGGCAGCCATCTCACCCTGGGAACCCCAGGAACAGTGTAGTTACGTCAGGAAACTTGGAGAATGAGCACAGCATCTGTGGGAAGAAAATTGCCAAGGATTGTCTGCTTTGTGTCTTGTTATCTAGAGAACCGCTGATGTGTTTCAAATAATCAAATACTGTGCAGTGGGAAAGCGCTTGTCCCTGAAGCCCGTTCCAGGCACCCCAGAGCTCAGCGCTTCTGCTCCACGCCTGCAGACGGTGCCCTGAGCACTCTACCTTCCCACAATAATTGACCTCCTTTTTGATTTGTTTCTCACCGTCTGTGTCTTGCTCTCACTACTTGCCCCTACCCCCAACTTAGTTTTCTTTTTATATGTTTCTTTCTTTCCTCAAAGATGTGGCCAAGAAGCCCTGATGGCTCTCAGGGTTAGAAAGGAGGTCAAATCCACTGGTCTGTGCTAGTCAGTGGTTCTGAGTGATCAGTAAGTCCCAGGAGATTCTTTTCCTACCTCTATGATCATATCAGCCTCCCTCTCCCCTACTGGCCTATGTTATCATAGTCTCTCTCTTTTTTTAAAAAATTTATTTATTTTATTTTTGGCTGCATTGGGTCTTTGTTGCTGCACGCGGGCTTTCTCTAGTTGCGGCGAGCGGGGGCTACTCTTCGGTGCGGTGCGCGGGCTTCTCATTGCGGCGGCTTCTCTTGTTGCGGAGCACGGGCTCTAGGCGCACGGGCTTCGGTAGTTGTGGCTCGAGGGCTCTAGAGCGCAAGCTCAGTAGTTGTGGCGCACAGGCTTAGTTGCTCCACGGCATGTGGGATCTTCCCAGACCGGGGATCGAACCCGTGTCCCCTGCATGGGCAGGTGGATTCTTAACCACTGTGCCACCAGGGAAGCCCCATAGTCTCTTTTCATAAATGCTCACTTCTAAATCAGTTCATTCAAAGACTGTGAGCATCTGCCTTCAGCTAATTAACTCTGATTTGGTTCGAAGCCCAATCAAAAGGGACCAAAATGAAGGAGTAGAGTAGACAGTCCTTCAGCATCTCCCCCTAATTTCCCATAGACCCGATTGGTTCCTTCACAGGCCTTGGTGCGGTTAGAGATTCTGTGTCTCCTCTGCGCAGGGCCCCGCGCAACATCGGGGGAAGGGCAGAGGAGTCCACCGTTACCACGCTGGGACTGGGCAGTGCCCCCAGTCAGGTGGCGGGCATGTCAGCACACACGCACTTCCCGGACTCTCCCCTGGCACCTGCCCAGAACCCCAGCAAGCTAATCACAAGGAAACTGACTGTGCATGAACTTCAGAAGTGAATGGGCAGGTGGCTTGCTTTAGAATTAGCCTGCAGCACCTCTTTTTCTAGCTGCTATCCAGTGTCGGACATGGTAACCACACCAGTTAACACCCCGGATTGGCTTGGGATTATGAATGGAGGGAAGGGAGATCCCCGTGCAAGCAAGCAGCTGTCCCTTTGGTTAATTATTGGGATCCACAAGCCCATCCCTACTGCCGGGGCTCCAGTGTCGAGATGATGAAATAGGTGATTAAAGGACTTGGAGACCAGTCCACACTGCAGCTTTGTCTGGAGTGTTCCAACGACAAGTGTTATTAGTCCACTAATCATAACATTGCCTGCAGTGGAATTTCCTTGGGAAGGAATGGGGCAGCGCCTCCATGCCAGAGGGCTGCACTGCATGAAATTACTAACACATCACAATTGGCTGTTCTGTGGGAAGGCGATTCCAACATCCAATTCAGGAAATAGGTCACCAGGCTGCTAGATGCACTGTTATTTTGATTTACTTCCTTAGACTCTTGCACTTTTTATACACTTCTCTCTGGGTAGAATGAAACTCCTCCGAGTTATTTGGCTTCTGGAGTGCCACACGGGGAAAGATTCGAGCAGCTTCTGAAAAGAGGCAGGGGTTTTCTGTGGTCAGGCCTGTGGGGTCCACTTGCTTCTAAGAATCAGGCCCGACGCCCTTCAGGTTGATACTCTTCACCTTGACCCCTTTCGGTGGGGTCTCCCGGAGGCCTGAGGCCATGGCTTTTAGGAGCCTGCAGCTGTGCCTGCCAGACAATAAATGTTTAGAGAGAGGATGAAGAGATACAAATGGGTTGGAGGGCGCCAGACCCTTCTCAGTAATGAGCATAGCAAAGCTTCCGTTTCCAAGGATCTTGAAAGGAACGAGATGTACTCATTTGGAGTGTCGCACTGCCAGAGCCGTTAGTACCAGCTGTTGGATTCTGGGACCACCCTGTCTTTGGGTTTAGAGGCCCAGCCAACCCTCTGGTCACTTGGGCCTTAAGAAGCAGGAGTCAGGGGGAGCTCTGGGGCTCTGTCACCGAGCAGCTGCCTTCTCTTCCCTGGATCAGTCTAGAGTTCCCCTGATTTTTCCTAAACCCAAGCAGTTGTCTACTGCCTTGCAGCGTCAGCAGAGGGTATTTGTGGGTCCGTTGGTATTTACAGATTTCACATCAGGCAGAAGCTTATATTTCTTTTTTTTTTTTTTTAAGGTAGGCAGATGGTCTGACACTACAGGCTCTGAACTTACCCCCCTGCTCTCTTTTTGTTTTTAACCTTTCAACTGCTGGGTATTTGTGGATTCGTGACATCTTTCTTGGTGCTCAGAGACATACTGTATTTTATTGGGGCATGAAGTCTGGGCTCTAGCTCACCTGCCCAGAGGTGCCATCCCAATGCAGTCTTTTAGCAGATGGAGACTTGTGCCAGTGATTCACTGGGGCACTGAAATGCCATGGGAGGGTTTAAAGAGGTCTCTTGGAGAGTAAGACCTTGCTCAGACCCACCGCTCCTCCCCCCACCCCGCCCCCACCTTATCCGGCCATGGAGACCTGTCTAGGCAAATAAGGGAGGGGAATCTTTATGAGAAACTCCCCTAGCATTATATTTCTTTGGGCTCTGGACTTGAGAAGAGTTTCACTGCCTTTTAAAATTCTCAGTGGCCCGTTAAACGCAATCTCTGCCCTTGAGTTTTGTTTGTTGTATAAATCTATAGAGCAGAGGTTGTCACACTTAAGTAGCTGGAGTCGAATGTACAGTCACCCCAGAACCACCACGTGGCTTCTGCATATGCTTCAGAGGCAAGGAGAAGCATCCTGAGCGCAGGCGCGGCGCAGCGGAGCGCAGTGTAGGACGCTCACGGAGACACCGACGGCCGCTGGCCGGCTCTGATTCCCGGCTGGCCTCCTTCCTAGCCGTGGGGCGAGGCAAGTTCCTGAGCCCCTGCTTCCTACGCTCAGATGAAAACGAGAGCTCTTAGCACAAAAGGGTTGGGAAGGTGAAATAAGAAAATGTAGGTGACGTGCTTTGTTAGGTCAGTCCTGGAAATTAGCAAAGTGGCCGCTACATAGTGGCTTATTCTCATTATGAAAATCACCTCCTGGGCTCTGGAGTCCTGTTTCCTGTTTAATAGCAACCGTGGGAGTCACAGGAGCCACCCCGCATCTGAGTCTGGCTATTTTCGAGGCTGCCTTTGGAAGGGGCCGGCCTCAGCAGCCCGGGGGGGGGGGGGGGGGCGCGGGCGGGAGGCGGGGAGGGAGCAGGCATTATTCTCTGGGCTGCAGCTGTGGCAGCAAGTATAGTAACCTCCACATGCCAGATGAATCAAGCCGAGGGCCAGATCTGGGCTGTGGGCCAGAGGCTCCCCACGCTGATTTATAGTGCGGACAGAGATGTGGGTGTTTTGTGAATATATTTTGATGATGATAAAACAGAGAGAGAGAGAGGCAAAAAAAAAACACCCTTCCTAAAAAATGTGCTGAAGGAGGGAGGTTCAGGGCTATCTGCAAGATTAGAGCGGCCCGAGTGCGAGCAGCAGCGACTCGTTAGCAGGAGGCCGGTGGAAGAGCAGCCTGTGATAGGCAATGCCCCTTGGAATGCAGTGAATTGTGAATGAGGCCCCTGTATGCCAGCCACTGGGGCACAGCAAGCCTGCCGTCCCTCTGCAGGTGTGCGGTAGGGGACTAAGCCTGCATTTTAACTCCTGCCGGCCCCGCCGCCCGCCGGACCTGCTGGGCTCTGGGGAGGCTCCCGACTCCCATGCTTGCCCCGTGCTAACACTTCTCCAGAAACCAGCCAGCCGTTGCCTTTGGGGTCAGGCCTAGGTCATGGCCAATGAGCCGGAGACAATAGGCTAAGTGTGGGAAGGCCGCCCTGGATGGAGTTTGGAAAGAAACAATATCCAGGATTTATTCTTCAGCACAGCACATTTGAGAGGGCTCCCAACTCTGGGGCCGAGGGAGCAGAGTGGAAGCAGGGAGGCCGAGTCGGGGCTGGGGGTCAGGGCTCCCTCCGGAATGTTTTCCCTCCCAGACAAGGCAGAGTCAGGCACAGCCCTCCTTGCTTTACTCATGAAATGTCAGGCACAGCTGTCCTGGCTTACTGTGTTTCATCCGAGAAAGAACCTCAACCAAGGACCCATACGGATCTTTGAAGACAGCAGATTTATTCCTCAAAGGTGAGGCCGCTAGGCAGACATCGATCCGGCTGGAGCTCGTAGTGCGTAAACTCACATTGGTCTGCAAACATTTTTCCCCTGAGGGAAGGGCAGTGAACACTCTTATGCCAATAACCTGCAGTATCTGACAAGTATAATCTGCTTTTTTGTTTTTTTGTTTTTTTCATTTCCTTACCTCTCAATGCTCCCGGCCTGGGGCTTTCTCTGAAAGCCAGGCCTCATTCCAGGCCTCTAGCACCCCTGCCACTCTACCATGCTCATTTTTGCCTTTACACTTTTGCTTCACCTGGAGTCCTTTTGCCCTTTGATGATTCAAAGCCTCCTTATCCCTTCCACATCGCCAGTTCTCTGAGGAAACAGCCCCAGGCACCCTCAGTCCCCCCATTATTGCCTGGCCCAGGGCTTTGGGGCACATACTGCCTGCATGTACAAGCTCATGAACTCCCTATTTGCCCACCAGTCTAGAGGACAAAGAAGTCTAGAAAAGAAAAGTGATCCTCTCTCTATTTGGCCGCCCCTTCAGACCCAGCTCAAGTGGGTTTCTGGAGCTCTTCCTGCGATTTTTTTTTTTTGTTGTTGCATATATTCACCTCTTTTATGCCTTCACTTCACCGAAACACAAATCCACCACGCCCATGAGGCCAACCCTGGGTTACGAAATTTCAGAGCCTACGGCGATTTCCCCCGTCAGGCGAAGCCTCTCCTGCCCTGAGCCCTGGGAGTTCTCTGCTTTCTATCGAGGATGAGAAATAAGACTCCATGAGAAGGGCCCTGGTCTGTGTCACTCGGGGCTGGCTCCTTTGCGGGATGGTGAGAAGCCCCCTGAAAATGAAATGAAATGGCTTCTCAGGCTCTTCTATTTGAATTTCCCATTTCCTGCCTTGGAGCTCAACAAAGGACTTGTGTGTCGAGTGTGTGTGTGTGTGTGTACCATGGCAGGAGAATGCACACAGGATCCTTGTTGTCCATTCACTTTTCTTGGGAGGAAACAGAAGTGGGTGTCTATTCCCAGCGGTGTTAGGGAGCAGCGGTGGAGGCCTCCACCATCCCCCCTTCCAGCTTGCTAGGGATGTCTTTCACTCACAGTTTGGTTGGATGGAACCAAAAAGTTGCATCTCTGGCTTCTGACTATGTCCCACTCCCCACTCGATGCCCACCAAAAAATCATGTTCAGTGAATATTGAGGGAGACTGTACCTATTCTCAGCAGATAAGGGAGGCTGGGGCCACTCCTGTCTCAGGGTGCTGGTGTTGCCTTCTAACAGACATCAGGGTTTCTCCACCCCTACAGTAGCACTTTTTTTTTAATGTTATCTTTTTTTTAAATTAAATTTATTTATTTATTTATTTTTTGGCTGCGTTGGGTCTTCGTTGCTGCGTGCGGGCTTTCTCTAGTTGCGGCGAGCGGGGGCTACTCTTCGTCGTGGTGCGCAGGCTTCTCATTGCGTTGGCTTCTCCTGTTGAGGAGCACGGGCCCTAGGCGCGCGGGCTTCGGTAGTTGTGGCATGTGGACTCAGTAGTTGTGGCTCGCGGGCTTAGTTGCTCCGCGGCACGTGGGATCTTCCCGGACCAGGGCTCGAACCCGTGTCCCCTGCATTGGCAGGCGGATTCTCAACCACTGCGCCACCTGGGAAGTCCCTACAGTAGTGCTTTTTGACGATCCGGCAGCAGCCTAACTTGAGTCACTGCTTTGGATGGCCCTACCTCAGCATTTGAGAGCGTCTGCGGGGGCTGGGCTTCATCAACCTTGGGTTTTCTTTGAGATCCTGGTAAAAGTGGAGTCAGCATTGTGGGTACACGCTCTTCGCAGCCCTGGGAGCAAACCTTTGGCTAGGAGTGTAGCGGGGCCCATTTACAGACCAAATGTGCTAATCATAAATGGTTCTTATCTTGTCATTAAAGCAGATCTGGCAGGCCTGGGACTTGGCAGCCCTCGGTGAGCTATTAGTTCCATGCTACTGTACTGGCTGGGCAGTCATAAAACTGTATCTCTTTGAAAAATGGTCCATAATTTAGACCAGCCTCCTCTGCACCCATTAGCCCAAATTGGTGTGACTTGATGGCCCAGTCTTGGGCTGCTCAGACGCTGGATTTAATTTCTGTCTGGAGTTTTAGGTAGACTGGAGGGAGGGACGCAAGGGCCCTGTGCAGTGAGGTCAGGTCAGAGGCTCTGGCCCCCAGCCCCCCACCTCCTTCGGCACCAATTGGCTTCCTGCTGCGAGGCAGCCCTCTAGTTCACATCCTCGCTCTGTGCCCGGCTCTGTCAAGCCCTGCTAAGGAATTAACTGCAAGTTGGGAGTTAGTTGGTAAGAGCCCGGGGCATAACAGGCATACTTGCATATTAACAGGAGTCTCAAGGAGGCTAAAAGTCTCCATGGATGGAGGCCATAGTGCTGGGATGGGAGCTAATAGGGTAGATATTTCTGGATCGAGTTCCTTAGAAGATGCTGTGGGCATTTCAGGTATCAGGACGGACTGATTGGGAAAATGGGGTGGAGGGAGTTGCTTCCCAGTGCCCCAGAAATCCCACCAAATAGACCACACCATCTCCGGTCAGACAGCACCAATCTCTCTGCTCCACCCTGGCAGTGTGGTGGAGAGCGGTTATGAAGTATCAGGTGGCACACGTGCCTTTGTGAGTTTAGGGCAGGCCCCCAGGGTAGCTTATAGTCTAGACAAGAAGGCTGAAGGCTTTGTCCAGTGTTTCTCAAACTTGAATTGGCTTTCATTTGATTCAAATGTCTCAAAACAGAGAAAGGACTCAATCTTCTATTGACACACAAAACATGAATTTGGGAATCAAATCCAACCATTGCTCATTTCTTCACTTTTAAAAGCACATATTTAAATATTTGCTTCATTGGGTGAGATAAGTAACATACAGCTGCATCTTGCCTCTAAGAGTAATTTCCATTATCCTACAAAGGAAAAGATACCTGCCCTGTATATTGAGAAACCACCATTAAACCTAATTCCATATAACAAATAAAGTACTATTTAAAAAAATAAAAGCACATATTGAACACTTAATACGTTCCAGGCACAGTGCTTCATATGTGACAGGCAAGTACGATTACATCCCCATTTTATAGACCAGGAAACTGTGGCTCAGGCACATTAATCGAGGTCACACAGCTCTGAAGTGGTGGCACTGGAATTAAAACACGGTGTAGCCCCCATACTGTTCCACATATACACTACCAAATGTAAAGTAGATAGCTAGTGGGAAGCAACCACATAGCACAGGGAGATCAGCTCGGTGCTTTGTGACCACCTAGAGGGGTGGGATAAGGAGGGTGGGAGGGAGGGAGACGCAAGAGGGAGGAGGTACGGGGATATATGTATACATATAGCTGATTCACTTTGTTATACAGCAGCGACTAACACACCATTGTAAAGCAATTATACTCCCATAAAGATGTGGAAAAAAAAGCAGTAAAGCACGTGTTATTTTACTTCTCCTTAACCAATAATGTATTCATTCTCTGATTTCTAACACACCATTGTAAAGCAATTATCCAATAAAGATGTTCAAAAAAAACCCCAAAACACAGTGTAGCAGAGAGCACAGGTTCTAAAATCAGGCTGTGAGGAACATTCTTTGTTTTATAGACAGATGTGTAAAATTAAGTGATGTTTCTTTTTGTGAGTGTTCTCTGGACCTCGGCCCTCCGAGGACAACAGCTCTAGCTCAGTGGGGAGGTTCAGTATAAGGATACAGGTGTGGGAGCCATCAGCCTATGGAAGGCAAGTGAAGTCCGGTGGACAGGAGAGCACCAGCCGGAATGATTTGCTCAAGGTCATACAGCCATCAAGGGCAGAGCCCAGCCCAGGCGAGAGCACTTCCCCCATCGCTGCTCCTGTCAGCTGGGTGGAAAGCGCAGCTCTCCGGCTGCAACCTCCACACCGGGGGGCTGCTCCACCCTCCCCCCATCCTGTTCCTCAGCCCCCTTCCTCTTGCTTTAACAGACAGGAGTTGTTTCCCAGATGGCAGTAACCGTACTGACAATCAGAGAAATCTGTGCGGAGTAATATTTCAGAGCTAATGGAGGGAATTCCAGGATTAACAGATGACTCCGGGGTTTTTAGCACCACTGCCCCTGAAGACCCATCCTCCAAGGCTCCCACATGAAAGACTGTCCTTCTCAGGAACTCAGTGCGTCTGTCTGTGAGGATGTTTCCAGAGCAATGACTGCCATTTGACAAAGGCTCTCCAAAACGGTGGCTTTTGTCTCTTGGCACTCTTCACCATGTTGCTTTCTCTTCCACGGAGCCCTCAGGCCGTCATGCTCTTGTGTTTTCTCCTTTCTCCAAATATGATTGCATCTGGCCTTGACTTATCTGCATGTGCACAATAAAGACATCTCTCTGGAAAGAGTGTCATAATACTGTTTCCTAGATCTTTGTTTCAGGGGACAGAAACTTAAGCCAAAGGAATAAATCTCTAACTGTGAAATTTCAGATATCGGCCAGCAAGTGGGAGGGTTAATAAAGGGATACTGAGAAAAGGCACCTTTCTCGTACTTCTGAAATCATACTAGTGGCTCTGAATGTCAGCTCCTTATATGGGAACTAATATCTATAGCTGGAAAAATCTCAGACACTCCTGACATGGTTGAGCGGAAAGGGCATGGGCTCTGGAGCCAGACTGTGTAAGGTCACATTCCAGCTCTGCCACTTCCCAGCTGGGGTACCTCGCATAAGTTACTTAAACACTTGCTGCATCAGTTTCCTTTTTCTATAAAACAGGATAGTTATAGAACCTAATTCACAGGGTTCTTATATGGGTGAAACTAGATAACTTGAATATCTATAAACACCTAGCATGGTGCCTGGCACAGTGGGAAGCAGTTAATGAATGATATCTAGTCTTGGCATTTCTTCACTAAAGCTGGCTTTTCCTTAGGTCCTTGAACTATGTAGGTCACTTTAGCGGAACTCAGTTCAGCTGGAATTATTGAGTATCTGCTGTGTGCCTAGCCCTGTGCTTGGGACACTGTGAGGAAGACTACAGAAATCTACAGAGGAGGAGCTAATCTCAGGGATCTGCTTTGGTGTAATGTTTTGAGCTTCTTCCAAAGAGCCCCATCTGACAGCTAGGTGGAGAGGCCCAGGGCCCTTCCTTACACAGAATAGCAAGGGGTTTAAATTCATGGGCTCCGCAATCAGGCAGGCGTGTGTTCACTTCTTGCCTCTGCCTCTTGACTGTGGTGTGACCTTGGCAAGGCACACTACCTCCCCATGCCTCAGCGCTTCATCTGTAAAATGTGTGTCATAATTTCATCCTTACCCATGCTGTACCCATCAACATAGATCCGTAATTATTGCTTTATGCAGTTCTCTTTTCAATCAGATGGAAAAAATGGAGTTACAAAAATATATTAGTATCTTTAATGTTTTTAGATAAATATTACATTTACTGGTGTTCTTTACTTATTTGTGTGGATTTGAGTTACTGTCTAGTGTCCTTCCATTTCAGCCTGAAGGACTCTCTGTGTCATTTCTTTTTTTTTACCTTCTTTTTAAAAGTTGAGGTATAATTGACATATAACATTGTATTAGTTTCAGGTGTACAACATAATGATTCAATATTTGTATATATTATGAAATTAGCACCACAGTAGTTAACATTCATCAAAAGACATAGTTACAAAAAATTTTTTTCTTGTGATGAGAACTTTTAAGATCTACTGTCTTAGCAACTTTTAAATATACAGTACAGTATTATTACCTAGTCACCATGCTGTACATTACCTCCCCATGACTTATTTATTCTATAACTAGAAGTTTGTATCTTTTGACCCACTTCACCCATTTTGCCCAACTCCTACCCCCCACTCTGGCTACCACCAATTTGTTCTCTGTATCTATGAGCTTGTGCTTGTTTGTTTGTTTTTTAACATTCCACATATAAGTCGGATCATATGGTATTTGTCTTTCTCTGTTTGACTTATTTCTTAGCATAATGCCCTCAAGGTCCATCCATGTTGTCTCACATGGCAAGATTTCATTCTTTTTTTATGGCCGAATAATATTCTCCTTCATTTTTAAGGGTAGTTTTACTGGATATAGAATTCCTGGTTGACAGCTTTTGCCATTCAGCACTTTGAATATGTCATCCCACTGCCTTCTTATCTCCTTGGTTTCTGATGAGAAATCAACTGTTAATCTTATTGAGGACGTTTTGTATGTGATGAGTCACTTCTCTCTTGCTGCTTTCAGGATTTTTTCCTTGCCTTTGGACAGTTTGCTTATGATGTGTCTAGGTGCGGATCTTTTTGAATTTATCCTGCTTGGAGTTAGTTGATCTTTTTGGATGTGTAGATTAAAGTTTTTCGTCAAATTTGGGAAGTTTTCAGCTGTTATTTCTTCAGATACTCTTTCTGCTTCTTCCTCTGTCTCCTGTCCTTCTGAGAGTCCCATTATATGCATGTTGGTACACCTGAAGGTGTCTCACAGGTCTCTGAAGCTCAGGTCATTTTTCTTCATTCTTTTTTCTGTTTCGCACATTGAATATCAGTATTTTCAAGTTTGCTGATTTTTTTCTTCTGCCTGTTCAAATCTGCTGTTGAACACCACTAGTGAATTTTTCATATCAGTTATTGTACTTTTCTACTTCAGAATTTCTATTTGTTTCTTTTAAAAAATAATTTCTGTTTCTTTATGGATATCTGCTATTTATTAAGACATCATTCTCATACTTTAGTTCTTTAGACATGGTTTCTTTTAGCTCTTTGAACATATTTAAAATAGCTGATTTAAATCTTTATCTAAAAAGTCCAATATCTGGGCTTCCTCAGGGACAGTTTTTATTGGTTGTTTTGTTTTTTCATGGGTATGGGCTACTTCTCTGCAGGTCTCATAATTTTTTGTTGAAAATTGGACATTTTGAATATTATAATGTGTTAAATCTGGAAATCAGATCCTTCCTCTTCCCCAGGGTTTTTTGTTGCTGCTTGTTGTAGTTGTTGTTGTTTGTTAAGTGACTTTTTCTATCTGAACTTCCACGAGAGCTGGTTGGTCCTATCTCATAGTTACAGTTTACAAGATATAACTCCCCCTACTGTTTGCTTTGGTGGCCCCGCAGCTCTTTTGATGATTTTTGAGGCCAGTCATTGGGAGAAGCTCTTTTGATGATATTTGAGGCCAGTCATTGGGAAGAAGAATATTTAGTTATAAATATTAAACTTGTCTTATGCTTCTTAGATCTCTGCTGAGCAACTTCTATTCAAGGAACCTTGTAAGTCAGAAGGCCAGTCAGCCTTCATTATCTGCCTTCATGTGAGAAAGAGAAAAAAAATAATGAGAGATTTATATGGCATGAGAGAAGAGCCCATTCCACTCTTCTAAGAGGCCTGAAAAGACTCCCCTAAAGGGAATAAGCCACACTCCAGAAAGAGAGTTGAAATCCATGTCGTCCAGGATAGATGCCCCTAGCCCTTTCCTTCCATTCCCGATCTTCCCTACTTTTGAGGGGAGGGAAGTACACCCTTGCAAACTGGAGTTGGCTGAATCCTGCAGTGTTGCCAGAGACAGGGGTGGCTATGTGAGGTTCTCCCTACAGCAAAAGGGGCAGCTTTAGTGGTGAACTAGAGTCAATCAGAGACTGGGGCAGAAGGACTGGAAAGAAAGCCTGAGGAGCACAGGCAGAGTGTCTCCAGCACTGGATTGGGAGTGGGGGAGGGAAGGAAAGGGGACAGGGAGACAGGCAGTGGCACAAAGAACGGTCGATAAATTCTGTGCCATTGGGGCAGGCTTAGAGCAAGAGGCAGGTTGCTTTTTCCTTTTTTTTTTTTAAGTAATTTTTATTGCAGTATAGTTGCTTTAAAATGTTGTGTTAGTTTCTGCTGTACAGCAAAGTGAATCAGCCACACGTATACATATATCCCCTCTCTTTTAGAGTTCCTTCCCATTTAGGTCACCACAGAGCACCGAGTAGAGTTCCCTGTGCTCTACAGTGGGTTCTCATTAGTTATCTATTTTATACATAGTACTATATATATATGTCAATCCCAATCCCCCTATTCATCCCACCCACCTTCCCCCTTTGGTATCCTTAAGTTTGTTCTCTGCATCCGTGTCTCTATTTCTGCTTTGCAAATAAGTTCATCTGTATCATTTTTCTAGGTTCCACATATAAGTGATATTATATACAATAATCGTTTTTCTCTTTCTGACTTACTTCACTTTGTATGACAGTCTCTAGGTCCATCTATGTCTCTGCACATGGCACAATTTCATTCCTTTTTATGGCTGAGTAATATTGCATAATTCAAAAAGATATATGCACCCCAATGTTCATTGCAGCACTATTTACAATAGCCAGGACATGGAAGCAACCTGAGTGTCCATCGACAGAGGAATGGATAAAGAAGATGTGGTGCAGTTTGCTTTTTCTGATTCCGTGTTTTCACCAAGCAGTTTTTAATAGTTATTTGGGTTCTTGAGATGTTCGTCAACCATCCACCTTATACCTTCATTCAGCAAACATTTACCAGGTGTCAGGCACTGGGCATAAGGATATGAATAAAACAGGTCTCTCATGGTTATAGGAGAAAACAATGTATGGAAAATAACGGCATAATGAAAGAAGGGCTATAACTGAGGGAAGGCCAGAGAACTGGAAGCCGCAAGGAGGCCTCTCACTCCAGCTTGGAGTGGGGGGTAGGACGTAGGAATCTGTAAGTCCTCTATAAGGAGGTCGTGCTTGAGCTGAATCTCTAATCTTGAAGCACAAGAAGTTTGTCAAGTGTTGGTGGGAGGAGTGTGTGGGGATGCAGGCATCCTAGAGAGAAGGAACGGCAAATGCAGACGGAAGCCAGAGAGAGCTTGTGGCACATTTGGAATGAAAAAATAGCTTTGGAGGGTGGACGTGGGGTTTATGAAGGGTACCAGAAGGAGGTGAGATTAGAAAGCTAAACAAGGCCAGACCATGAAGTGCCCTGCGTGTTTCAAGGAGGCACGTGTGCTTTATCTTGAAGGTTGTGGGGCACTCAGTGAAGGCTTTCACAGGAGAGTGACCTGGGTGGTGTAATAAGATGGTTCAGAGTGTAAAATCACCTGGGAACTTGTTACAAATGCAAATTCTTTTTTTTTGGTTAAATTTATTTATTCGTTTATTTATTTATTTATTTTTGGCTGCATTGGGTCTTTGTTGCTGCACGCGGGCTTTCTCTAGTTGCGGCGAGCGGGGGCTACTCTCTGTTGCGGTGCACGGGCTTCTCATTTTGCTGGCTTCTCTTGTTGCGGAGCACGGGCTCTAGGCGTGCGGGCTTCAGTAGTTGTGGCGCGTGGGCTCAGGAGTTGTGGCTCGCGGGTTGTAGAGCACAGGCTCAGTAGTTGTGGCACACGGGCTTAGTTGCTCCGTGGCATGTGGGATCTTCCCGGACCAGGGATTGAACCTGTGTCCCCTGCACTGGCAGGCGGATTCTTAACCACTGTGCCACCAGGGAAGTCCCACAGATGCAAATTCTTGGGCTCAATCCCAGACCTACTGAATCAGAAACTCTGCAGGTGGGGCCAGTCATCTGTGTTTTCACAAGCTCTCAGGTGATTCTGATGCATGCTTAAGTTGGAGAACCACTGCCCTAGGCAGACCACCTAGGTTGGAATCCCAGCTCTCCCCCTGTATAACTTTGGGCAAGTTTGAAATCTTTCGGAGCCCCAGTTTCCTCAGCTATAAAATGTGGATTATAAAGTTGTTGTGAGGATGAACTACGTTAATATATAAAAAGCGCTTAGAGTAATACCCTGTCCCTATAGTATGTGAGCCATTGTCACGAATGTTATTGTCACCCAGATTCCTTCTGGATGGCTGAACATTTTTATCTGACCTGGCGGCCCTAGTTAGTGTCATGGCTTTTCCCTTCCCTTCCCTGCCCTGCCCTGCTCTGCCCTTCCCTTTCTTCATATGTAGAAAAATATCTATCAAACGTGTATCACAAGCAAAGTGGTGCTTAAGGGGAATTCACTTGGAGATAGTGGTAACACCCTAATGATAATCCAGGTCTGCTAACTGTATAGAAGAGATGGAACTCAGGGGTGGCCTTGGACATGCCCCCTTCCGCAGGTCTTGCCCTCAGTATGCTCATTTGTGGGGCGAGGGGGTTGGAACAGATGATTTTGGAGGACTCTGACAAAAAGGTAATTTTGCTTACCTTTATTTATTTATTTTTTAATTTATTTTTTATTTATTTTATTTTTGGCTGCATTGGGTTTTCATTGCTGCACGCGGGCTTCCTCTAGTTGCAGCGAGCGGGGGCTACTCTTCGTTGCGGTGTGCATGGGCTTCTCATTGTGGTGGCTTCTCTTGTTGCGGAGCACGGGCTCTAGGCGCGTGGGCTTCAGTAGTTGTGGCACATGGGCTCAGTAGTCGTCACTCACGGGCTCTAGAGCGCAGGCTCAGTAGTTGTGGTGCACGGGCTTAGTTGCTCTGCAGCATGTGGGATCTTCCCAGACCAGGGCTCGAACCTGTGTCCCCTGCATTGGCAGGCAGATTCTTAACCACTGTGCCACCAGGGAAGCCCCTTTGCTTACCTTTAAATGAGTCAGATTTAGCAAACGTTTACTGAGTACTATTCTAGTAACTTTCACAAAATTTCACAAGCCTGTGAGATACATATTATTACTACCCCCCCCCCCCCAATTAAAAATGAGAACATGGAGGCCAAGGGAAGGTCAGCTGGCCCCAAACTGCACGGCACCCAAGGGTCAGGGCTGAGACTTGAGCCAGGTCTGCCTGATTCTAGGGCCTGTCTCTTCTGCATGGTGACACTGCCTCCTGTGGCGCACTGTGACTTCCTTCAGAGAGATAAATTGGCTTGGCCAAGGTCACACAACTAAGCAAGGAGCAGAGGAAGGACTAAAGCCCATGTTTTCTGACTCCAGGGCCAGTGTTTGGTCTACAAATCACAGTGGCCTCTAACAATGAAAGCTAACAGCATGCTAAGTGCTGGACTGATTAATGACCCGCCTCTTGCCTACCAGCTCCAACAATCTAAAGTCAATAGACAACACACCAGCCATGTAACCAAGAGCCATGTGGCACCAAGATCAGCAGACCTCTGCAGGAGTCAATCTGAAATGCCTGGAGGGGTCCAAGAGGGTTCGAGATGGACTTCCTTACTGCAGACTCTGTCAGAAGCTATTTGAAGGTGTTATGAAAAGTGACTTGCTGCCTCTCTTTCCAAAGAAATGGATTAAGTTGAAGATCTCCCCGTTCACTGATCTCCAAAGTGGGGTATGCACATTGAGGTGTGGGAAGAAAATGTTAGAACTTCTAATTCCATTGTCTGTTTTTTTAATCACTTTTAAATTTCTATTTTCTTTTCTTTTTTTTTTTTTTTTCGGCCACACCAGCCTGTGGGGTCTTAGCGCAGCATGTGGGATCTTAGTTCCCCAACCAGGGATCAAACTCACACCCCCTGCCTTGGAAGCACGAAGTCTTAACCACTGGACTGCCAGGAAATTCCCTAAATTTCTATTTTCTATGTATGCTTTATGATGTAGAACATACACACTAAGCTTAGTTTATAATTTACAAATTATTAACATACCCATAATTTATAAATAATTTTCTATTTTTGTATAGGTTATAGAATGTCCTTAATTATTATATTAGTTTATAGTATATTAATATAATTTGTAAACTAGAAATATATTTACAAAGTATAAATGCATTGATAAAATATATAATGCATTGATAAATATATATAAATATAAATGCATTATATTATATATAAATGCATTGATAAAATATATAAATAAATATATTAAAATTATACATATTTTACACATATTATACATGGTATTTGGAGATATACTTGAAAACTTTTTTCTAAACAGAAGTGCAAGGAGATAATACACAGCCCACCACTATCCACTAGAAATAGCAATATTCTGAGGCCTGCTTATGTTTTGGTAAAGCAGAAACCCCATCTTCTTTGGCATTTAATAGCCATAAATCATGTGTTGGTCCACCTGTCCTGGTCTAAGTGTCTACCCCGAGTGCAGAGACTCTGTCAGGGACAGAGTCCCTGCCTTTGTATGGTTGACAAGCACATGGTCCAGTAATGGGGGGCCAGTAACATCAATTTTGGACCATCCACACAACAGAATTTTATCTCATGATTTTAAATGATGTTGGAGACAACATATATAAACAGTTGATACAACTCAACATCAAAAAAATAACCCAATTAATAAATGGGCAGAAGAACTGAATAGACATTTACATTTTTCCAGGAAATGCAGATGGCCAACAGGCACATAAAAAGATGCTCAACATCGCTAATCATCAGGGAAATGCAAATTAAAAACACAATGAGATATCACTTCACACCTGTCAGAATGGCTGTCATCAAAAAGACCACAAATAACAAATGTTGGCGAGGATGTGGAGAAAAGGGAACCCCCATATACTGTTGGTGGGAATGTAAATTGGTGCAGCCACTGTGGAAAATAGTATGGAGGTTTCTCAAATACTGAAAATAGAACTACCATATGACCCAGCAATTCAACTCCTGGGTATATATCTGAAAAAAACAAAAACACTGCTTGGAAAAGATACATGCATCCGAGTGTTCATAGCAGCATTATTTACAATTGTCAAGATATGGAAGCAACCTAAGTGTACATCAACAGATGACTGGATAAAGAAGATGTGGTATATATATATATATATATATATATATACACAATGGAATACTACTCAGCTATAAAAAAGAATGAAATAATGCCATTTGCAGCAACATGGATGATCTTGGAGGGCATGATGCTAAGTGAAATGTCGGACAGAGAAAGACAAATACTGTATGATATAACTTATATATGGAATCTAAAATATAAAACAAAGGAATGTATATAACAAAACAGAAACAGACTCATAGATATAGAGAACAAACTAGTGGTTACCAGTGGGAAGAGGGAAGGGGGACAGAGCAATATAGGGGTAGAGGATTAAGAGGTACACACTATTATGTATAAAATAAGCTACAAGGATATATTGTACAACATGGGAAATATAGCAAATATTTCATAATAACTCTAAGTGGTGTATAACCTTTAATACATACATACATACACACATAAATAATGTTAGAAAAAAATATGTCATGATGTGGAGAGATGGTCTTATATTGTAATTATAAACAAAAGTAGTTTACAATAACAACAGGATGATCAGTATTTTTATTTTTTAAAGAAAACAACAAATTGTGTATACATGCATGGAAAAAGACAAGGAGGAAATAGCCCAACATACTCATCATGGTGTGCAATTGTAGGCGTTTTAATTTTCTTCTTTGTAGTTATCTTTGCTTTCTAAAATTTCTATTAGAAGTTTATATTGCTTTTGTAATCAGGAAAAACACTTTTTTGAAAAGAAAATAAATTGAGCACATGCACTTGAGAAGGATGTACGTATCCTTTCAGTACACAATGCAGTCCTACAGAAAGAAAAATGAGCCTGACTTGTCACAGTTTCCTGCAAGAGGATGCTGAGGACCTTATCATATCAGTGCGTGGTGAGGGCACTGGGGGAGAAGTTTCTCTCAGGTCTCAGAACCAGGAAAAGCTACACTGGTTTGCTTTTATCTTAGGGACACTGTGACTCATGTAACTCAACAATCTTCAAACGCTTTTGCCTGAGAATCCCCTGAGATTTTTAAATTTTTATTTCGAAGTAATTTTAGATTTACATGAAAGTTGACAAAAAAAATAGTACAGAGTTCCCGTGTACCCTTCATCCAGTTTTCCTTAATGTCAACTGGCTTAACCATAATACAGTGATCAAAACCAGGAAATTAACCTTGGTACAATAATACTTACTAAATGTTTTAGTCCACTCGGTTTGCTGTAACAAAGTACTGTAGACTGGGTGACTTATAAACAACAGAAATTTATTTTTCACAGTTCTGGAGGCTGGAGGCCTGATAAATGGGTGCCAGCATGGTTGGGTTCTGGTGAGTCCTCCTCTGGGTTGCAAACTGCCATCTTCTCTCTGTGTCCTCACATGGTGGAAGGGGCAAGGGAGCTCTCTGGGGACTCTTTTATAAGGGCACTAATCCCATTCACGAGGGCTCCACCCCCATGACCTAATCACCTCCCAAAGGCCCCACCTCCAAATACCATCATATTGAGGATTAGGATTTCAACATATGAATTTGGGGGAGGGGGGGCACAGACATTCAGTCCATTACACTAAACATCAGAGTTTGTTCTGATTTCCCCAGTCTTTCCACTGATTTTTTTTCTGTTTCAGGATCCCACATAGCATTCAGCTGTCATGTCTCCTTAGTCTCCTCCAATCTGTAACAGTTCTGTCTTTCACGACCTTGATGCTTTTTAAGATACTGGCCAGCTGCTTTGTAGAACGCCCCTCAGTTTGGGGTTGTCTGATTTTTTTCTCATGATTAGATCGAGGTTATATATTTTCGACAAGAATACCACATAAATGATTTGTGCCATTCTCAGTGTTTCCTGACCTTTAATAACAGTGTCCCCTTGCACGTTTTTATCACACAATTTAAAAATCATAAGTGTAAATAATTGCAAAGATGTTATTTCCAATCTATTATAAATATCAGCATTTTAAATATTACTGTTACTTCACTCTTTTAAATGTATTCTAAATACCAAATACTGAAGTGAGTTTTACCCACCATCATTTTATTTTAAAACATATAAACATTTTAAACATTTAACATTTTATTCCTTGAATCTGTATTTTTAGTTCATCTCCCTCAGAGAATTTTATCTTAAGGTAATACATTTTTATATGTGAAATATAATGCTTCCACATCAGACTTCTCTGTAACAAAAATATACTTATAAAGTGAAATTAATTTTTACTTCCTGTATCCATAAAACACTACTAAAATTAGTATTACTACTGTACATAAATGATCAAAACAAAATAAATATATTGAAAGGTTTTGAAAATAATTAACAGTTACAAAAAGCATATTTTTATTTAAATGCATCTCAGTGAAATGGATGGGACTTTTTTTCAGGTATCCATGGACAAATATTACTATATTGCTAGAAAGAGAAAGTTATTCAACATCAATTCTATTTCTAATTTTCTTTCTCTATATACATAAGGACTGAGAAATCTTGTTCATATAAATAAGAAGATGAGACTTGAAAAATTTTATTATAACACTGTCGTATAATTCTATGAGTTCCTTTGAATTCCATACCAAATATCAGAGTGATCTCCCAACAAAAACAACTTTTTTCCATTTTTTATTGCAATATAATTCACGTACCATAAAATGCACCATTTTAAACTGTAAAATTCAGTGGTTTTAGTATATTTTAAACATGGTACAACCATTACCAGTATCCAATTCCAGAATAGTTTCATCACACCAAAAAGAAATTCCTTACACATTAGCAGTCACTTCCCATTTTCTCTTCCCCCAAGCCCTTGGCAACCACTAATCTTTCTGTTTCTATGGATTTTCCTATTCTGGGCATTTCATATAAATGCAATAGTGTAATATGTGGCCTTTTTGGGGGTCTTTTTTTTTCGTTTTTTCTCAGTATTTTCAAGGTTCATTGTTTTTATGGCTGAATAATATTCCATAGTATGGATGTACCTCGTTTTCTTTATCCATTCATCAGTTGATGAACATTTGAGTTGTTTCCACTTTTGGTCATCGTGAATAGTGCTGTTATGAACATTTGTATGCAAGTTTTTGGATGGACATATGTTTTCATTTCTCTTGGGTATATATACCTAGGAGTGGAATTTTGGGGTCTTATGATAACTCTATGTTTAACCTTTTAAGGAAGTGCCAGACTGTTTTCCAAAGTGACTGCACCATTTTCCATTCCCACCAGTAGCGTATGAGCGTTCCAGTTTCTCCACATCCTTGCCAATACTTGTTGGCAAAATCCGTCTTTTTGATTATAGCCATCCTAGTGGGTGTAAAGTGGTATCTCTTCATGGTTTTGATTTGGATTTCCTTGATGGCTAAATGATTTTGGGCATTTTTCATGTACTTATTGGCCATTTGTATATCCTCTTTAGAGAAATATGTCTATTCAGATCTTTGCCCACTTTTAATTGGATTATATGTCCTTTTATTATTAAGTTGTAAGAGGTCTATATATATTCTAGATACAAGTCCCTTATCAAATATATGATTTGCAAATATTTTCTCCCATTCTGCAGGTTGTCTTTTCACTTTCTGAATGGTATAATTTGCAGTATAAAAGTTTTAAATTTTCGTGTAGTCCACGAAAATTTTGTGTATCTCTTTTTTTTTTTTCTTTTGTCACTTGTGTTTTTGGTGTCCTATTTAGAGATCCATTACCTAATTCAAGGTCATGAAGATTTATAACTATGTTTTCTTCTAAGAGTTTTAGTTTTAGTTTTTATGGTTTTAGCTCTGGGTCTCTTGCCATTTCCATATGAATTTTAGGATCATCATGTCAACTTCTGCAAGAAAAGCCAGCTGGGATTTTTTTAGGGATTTCACTGAATCTGTAGATTGTTTTGGGGAGTATTGCCATTGTAACAATACTATGTCTTCTAATCCTTGAACAAGTAATGTCTTTTCATTTATTTATTGCTTCTTTTATTTCATTCAGTGTTGTTTTATAGTTTTCAGTCCACAAGTCTTACACTTCTTTTGTTAAATTTATTCCTAATTATTTTTTTATTGCAAATGGAATTGTTGTTTTGATTTTCAATTCGTCTATTGTTAGTGTATAGTAGTACAATTGATTTTTGTATATTGATCTTGTATCCTGCAACCTTGTTGAACATGTTACTAGCTCTAATATGGTTTTTTTTGGTAGATTCTTTAGGATTTTCTGCATACAAAATTATATTATCTGTGAATAGGGATATTTTTACTTCTTCCTTTCCAATATGGATGCCGTTTATTTCTTTCTCTTGCCTAACTGGCCTGACTAGACTCTCTAGTACAATGTTGAATAGAAGTGGTAAGAGTAGATATCCTTGTCTTGTTCCTGATCTTAGGGAGAAAGCTTTCAGTTTTACACCATTAAATCTGATGTTAGCTGTGGGTTTTTCATAGACGTCCTTTGTCAGATTGAGGAAACTACTTTCTATTTCTAGTTTTTTGAATGTTTTTATCATGAAAGGATATTGGATTGTGTGAAATGCTTATCCTGCATCTACTGAGATGAGCATGTGGGTTTTGTCCTTTGTTCTATTAATATGGTGTATTACATTGATTGATTTTCATACTTTGAACCAACCTTGAATTCATGGGAAAAATCCCACATGGTCATTGTATGTAATCCTTTTTATATGTTGTTGAATTCATGTAATTCATATACCAATAATTACTGGTATTCTGTTAAGGATTTTTCATTATTGTGGTAAAACACACCTATACATAAAATTCACCATTTCAACCATTTCAAAGTGTCCAACTCACTGGCATTTAGTACATTCACAGTATTGTGCAGTCATCATCACTATATAGTTTCAGAACATTTTCATCACCTCAAAAGGAAACCCCATACACATTAAGCAGTCACTCCTCATTCTCCCCTCTCCCTAGCCCTTGGCAACCACTTATGTAATTTCTGTCTCCATGGATTTACCTGTTCTGAATTTTGTTGAGGGTTTTTATATCTATATTCATAAGGGATATTGTCTGCAGTTTTTGCCCAGGTGTGAAGTGCAAATAACTTGGGTGAAATCCTTTCTATTTAGAGAATGACTATTTCAAATTCTTTATCAGTAAAAATGGGGACCTAGCCTTTCTGTAAAACACAATTATTCACAGGCCCCTTTGTACCCCCTTCATTTGGCAAGAGAGGGAGGTGGGCAGAGGAAAGGAAGAGAGCAGTTTTTCAGCTTTGTCTCTCTTCTGTCTGATGGAGAAGGAGGACTTTGGAAGGAAGCCTTCCCATTTATCTTCCTTGCCCTCTAGTCTCCCCTTTCTGTTGCTGTGTTCAGCCCCCAGTTGCCTCAAGTAGCCAGATCCCAGGACAATATCTCTGAGGTCTCTTCTCCTCAGCTGGGGCCTTCGCCCTCAGACTACTCTCAAAATTGCTTCCCTTTTGGGTGTCCCTTGCCTATAACCCTTGCTAACTGGCCAGATGGCATCCATTTGCTTGAACCACATGTTCTTGTTTGCTAAGGTCTCCCTAAAGTCTGTCCAGATTCCCTGAGCATGAGGAATGCCAAGCCCCAAAGTTGTAAAAAAGGGGACCTGCTGGAGGCCAACAAGGAGGTATTTCTGGAGATCACGGTGCTGTTTATGTAATTTTCAAGTAATGCACACAAGCGAGTTCGTCATTTGGTGAAGCAGGCTCAGGGAGTGGGAGTAAAAGTTTACTCCCACCCTTACAGTGCCCCTCATAGCCCAGCCCACCCTACAGCTTTGTTGAGAGCTAAAAGTCCCTGGAGAGACTTGGAGGTGGGGAAGATTTTTTTTCTCCAGGGAGGCTTCCTGGCTCACACTTCTCCAGACCCCAAGGATACTCCCAGACTCAAGGTGATGTCGTTTGAGTGTTTTCAGATAGAGAATTTAAGACTTACTCTGACCTCATGTGCTTTGTGTTTCCAGCTGAATTCAAACTTTCCAAGACTTGGGTTCATTTACCTTTAGTCAAAAATTCCCTTTCTTGGCTCTATTTCTAATTACACATGGGCCTCTAAGTCTTCTTGGCCATCAGGTACCAGTTGATCAAAAGTACCACACATTTAGGTGGGGCCGATGAGGCTGACATCTCCTTTGAAGTTCAAATAGGGTTGGAAATGAGTGCAATATTGCTCACATGATGTCAACTCACATGTTTGAAATATAGTGTGTGACATTTGACAAACTCAGGCACATGGTAAGGCAGCCATTCTGCTTATAGAGCCAAAGATTCCACTCAGGAATAGGGAAATGACTTCCCATTGAGGGTCTGCTTCTCTGTTGATGGTGGACTCAGAATAGGGAGCTCTTTGATGAAGAGTCTGAATGCTATTTCCAACTCTTGGGCAAGTAAGGAGCTATTTGAATGATTTCAGAATTTTAGTAGGCAGACCTACCCTCATCCCTTGCCCTCACTCTGGGGGAGAGTCCCCACTGAAGGCATAAATGTTTTTCCTGCATGGTTGATAAAAGCTACCTGTCATATGTATGTAATATACTTCTCCCTGAAGACTACTCCAGATAGCTTGGGCTTGGCCAGCCAAACCAGAGTAGGCAAATTCCCTGCAAGTAAGCTCTCACTTCCCTCATCTTCACCATAGCAGGCTTTAGAGCACTCCCTTCTGTCGAATCAGGATGAGAGCACAGAACCTTCAATTCAGCACCCCTGGTAATCTGGACCAGTTGCCTGCAGTTGGTATACAAAATAATAATAGTAGCGAATAGTCTTGTTACAATACTGTTATCATTATCTTACAGACAAGGAAACCAAGGCCAAGGGAGGGTACGTTATCTTTCCCAAGGTCAAACTGGCAGAACCTGGGCTGGAATTCTGGTCTGTCTGACTCCAGAGACTACCTCTTAACCATTACACTATGTCAACTCATTCATTCACTCAACAAGTATTTTATCAGCACCAATTATGTGTTAGCACTATTTTAGGCACTAGAGGTACAGCAGTCAGAAGATCATCCGGTGGATCATGACACTATGTGGGCCTCCAGAAGGAAGAAGTCTTCTGGGGATCAATGACATACGATGGAGGGTATATCCATTTGCTAGCAGGATGAGGGATCTCAAAAAGGTGAGAGCTCCAAACTCGAGCACGGGCAGTGTATAAAAACCTCAAGCTGGGGCTTCCCTGGTGGCGCAGTGGTTGGGAATCTGCCTACCAATGCGGGGGACACGGGTTCGAGCCCCGGTCTGGGAGGATCCCGCATGCCGCGGAGCAGCTAGGCCCGCGAGCCACAACTACTGAGCCTGCGCGTCTGGAGCCCGTGCCCCGCAACGGGAGAGGCCGCGACAGTGAGAGGCCCGCGCACCGCGATGAAGAGTGGCCCCCGCTCGCCGCAACTGGAGAAAGCCCTCGCGCAGAAACGAAGACCCAACACAGCCATAGATATAGAAATAAATGAATAAATAAAAATTTTATAAACAAACAAACAAATAAAAAAAAAAACCCTCAAGCTGTGAGGCAAAGGAAGGTAGAGTTTGAGCTCAGCTCTGGTCCTTAGCAGTGTCCTATGGGCTTAGCGTAGGCAGGCTGTGGCCCATGCGCCAGTGCTTGAAGTGAAGGTCAACCACCCAGGGCCCCGTAACCATAGGCCAACCTTATGTTTCCATGTCTGCTCACCCTTTTTTGCTGTTAGCAGCTGAATGTGTGATGCTTGCGGCTCCTTGCAAGGAACTCTGGCAGCGGGTCACCGGCGGGGCTGAGCTCACCCCTCCTATAGATACATTTCTCCCTTGTAAAGGGAAAGGAGATAGATCAAAGGACACCAGGGCCCATGTGCTTCATATGGAGACCTGGGTGAGCTGAAAAGGAAGGGGAGGAGGGGACTAGGGTAGGCTACAGCCGGGCCATGATTTATTGGCTTGTTTTGCTCCTGCACTTCTGTTTACCCAGCTGGGCCCGCTGCTGCCCAGGGTCCCGGCATGTGCACAGCCACTCTGGCCAGTCTTTGTGGTAGTGTCAGAGAGAGCGTGGACTGTGTCAGCTCCTGGCAAAACTGAGGCAGTGGGGTTTGTGTTTGATGGTTGCAACACTCCTACCCCACTGGGCCTTTTCTCACCCCCATGGGGTACCCCCTCCCAACACACGTATCCCAATCTCAGCCACAAAACCCCTGGGGCCTTTTTCTCCTTAGTGGAGCCTGGTGTCACTCAGGCATCTAAGACATACCTACGCTAACAGGTAAGCATCTGCCAACAGCCTCAAGCCTAATTCTTCCAGCATTTAAAAACGCTGGGCACCTCTTTACTTAACCCATTCAAGGTAGATAAGAACAGACCGCCTCAGGAGAAGAAATGAAACAAATAGCTTGTGGAAGAGTTGTAGATCCAAGAACATGAATCGAGTTCCTAGTCTTCTAGGCCAGTCTTCTAAATCCTGGCATCTCAATAAAGCTCGCTGACTGGTTTAAACAGCAATAGAGAAGTCTTGGCAGCCCCACGTTAGAATGATTTCAGAACTCTGTGTGTGCACGTGCCGAGACAGAGAGAGAGACAGATAAGGTGGTAGTGGTGGTGGTCAGGATTTGAGGATGCAAAGGGCCCCTCCAGGTACATGTGGTCAATGGTCTGCCAGTGCGTAGAATCAGCTCCACTTCTCCTAAAAACCAACACAATAAATTAGGAGTTTGGGATTAGCAGATACAAACTACCATATATAAAATAGGCAAACAACAAGGTCCTACTGGATAGCGCAGGGAACTATATTCAATAATCCTGTAATAAACCGTGGTGGAAAAGAATATGAAAAAGAAAATACACACACACACACACACACATATGTGTATAACACTGCTGTACACCAGAAACTAACAAAACATTGTAAATCAACTATACTTCAATTTAAAAAAAGAAGAAAGAAAAACTCTCTGGGGAAAAAAAAAAAAAAAAAAAAAACCAACACAACCCCAAACCAAACAGAAGGGAGTAGCAACTGGTGGCAGAGGGCCCCTGGGCCTTGAGTAAGCACAGAGCGGGTGGTTCTGAGTGGGGCTTTCAAATCCCAGCTCTGCTACTTTTTAAATCTTTGACCTGAGCCAAGTTGCTAGCTTAGTTTAGCTTAGCTTAGCTTCTCTTAGTCTCAGAATCACCCTCTCTAAAATGGGAGCCACACCTGCCTCACTTCATTGTTGTGGATATTGAACATGATAAAGTCTGTCAGGCACTTAGCAACCCAACTGCACGATCAATACGAGAGGGCTGTGATGATCAAGATGAGGATTCCGGAGAACAGAGGATGGGACACCTGAAAGCTTCAGCACTTTTGATGTTCACTCCTAGTGTTTCCACAGTTCAGAGGAACGTTTGGAAGGTGGAAACAACCCAGGTGTTCATTGATGGATGAATGGATAAACAAAATGTATCAATAGTATACACATACAATAGAACACTATTTAGCCTTAAAAAGGAAGGAAATTCTGACACACGCTAGAACATGGATGGACCTTGAAAACATTATGCTAAGTGAAATGAGCCAGTCACAAAAAGACAAATACTGTATGATTCCACTTGCAGGAGGGACCTGCAGTAATCAAATTCATTGAAACAGAAAGTAGGATGGTAGTTGCCAGGGACTTGAGGTAGGGGGAGAAGGGAAGTTGTTTAATGTGTACAGAGTTTCAGTTTGGGAAGATGAAAAGAGTTCTGGAGATGGATGGTTGCACAACAATGTGAATGTACATGACGCCACTGAACTGTACACTTGTTAAAACGGTAAACTTTATGTTAGCGATCTGTTACCACAATTTTTTTTGAAATTAAAGTTTGAGAATTGATGGGGTTAGGGGTGTATGCGTGAGGAATGAGAGCGGGGAAAAGCCCTGGTACATAGATGAGTGCTCCAGTGAAAGCCTTGCTGGGATTCTACTATGTTCTACCCTACTATGAGAGGGCAGCTGATTTCCATAAAGGGGCAGAGACAGAGAAAACAGAAGTAGGAGAGGACGATGGCCTGGGGCTGTCAGTGTGAAACAAAAGATACAAGAGAATAGAGGTTTCTGAGCTCTGAAAATGCAGCAAGCTAGGAAAGAAGGCTCCATCCCAAGGCTATGGTCACCTATGGTGAGCACCAAAGCCCGTTTGGACCACAGCTGCAGCCAGAAGGGGAGACCTTAGAAGGGAAGGAGGAGGTGCCTTGGGCTGGCCTGACGTAAAAATGGCAGAGATTCGCGAATGCAATCAGCTCAACTCCCCATCATTTCCAAGGTAGAGTGGCTGGGACCAGCCTCTTCCTCCAATCCCGCTCCCTCCGGCTCCACAGGGCACTGCAAGGATGCCCTTCTCCTTCAGTTGGGCTGCCTGGTTTCCCTGGAGAGGAGGATATGGAGGCAGGGCTTCCAGTCCTCACATCCCTGCCAGACCTACCTCCTGGCTGGACCATACCGGCCCCTGCACCCATGGCCCCTGTCCATGTGGACACACCTGAGTCCAGGACCGGCACAAGCTGAAGAGATCCCAGCCCAGGCACGGAGGGAATTAGGCACGTCTTCTCTGCTCCTGAAGTAATGTTTGTCTTTCAAATCCTGCCAACCAAAATGGCTTGGGCTGTGATTTACCATCACACCGTTATGTCATACTTCCTTACTGCTTTTATGACCAAGAAAGACTCCAGGCACAGTAGCCATATTATGTCCCAGTAAACTCCTGCCCAAATTAAGTCACTATTTCTGGTCCCTGTCGCTGTTCAAAAATGACATCCGAGGATAATTGCTGTTTTAGGGGCACATTTTAAGGCAAATGCAAGAAATAATGAATGTACCTATTTTCTGACTGAAATTTGCATCCGTCTTTTTACCCTCTCCTGGCAAACATGTTTTATGTTTATATAAACAGCCCTTAGTAAAAATGTACAGCTGCAAAGCATCTTACTACTCAATGCTTTCTGGTTAAGAAAATTGCCCATAATCGCAGTTGACTTTCCTATTTGTAACAGAATATTATTTTTCATTGATGCATGGCTGCAGCCCAATGTGTGAACATTATAAACGCAGTGGGAGGCTTATCTGAGGTTGCAAGCACTTCATTCATTCATTCCTTCAGTCAATCAACAAACTTGTTTTGTGGATTTACCATGTGGGGTTTAGGACCTTTAACAGCAGAGGGAAAATCATCCGCAGAGACATGAGAGAGCATGGCAGTCACCGATATGATAAGGATAGCCACTGTCAACCGCAGTTGATGTGCCATGATTGGCTGTAAAGTGTGACATCAATAATCTGTTACTGATAATAGTGAACGTACCAAAATTTACTTTAGTTATAAGTTGGAATGGATTCAAGGTTCTCCTTATAGTAACAGCGTCACTCTCCCTTGCTTGCATTTCAGTACGTTTTAATGAGAGTTAGAGAAAAGGGTCTAATTACCAGCCAGCATGCCGAGAATCGTCTATTCCCAGACTTCACCCACGGGGGTGTATCACGCTTATGAACATCATCTGTCAGTTGTATCACAGTTTAGAGTTGTTGGAGTGGCCCACAAGGTGTGTGTTACGTGGGGGAGTAGAGAGAGGTGAACCTGGGGAGGTCCGATGGGTAGGTGCAGCTTTTCAGAGCTTGAATAAACACATTTTCGACTGGATTGCTCCCAAGTTTTGCAGAGCTAATTGTTGTTGACATCACAGAGCTACTGCTCATTTATCAAGTTCCAGTCTTTCCCCAGATACAGAGATGGGATCTTAGTTGAAGTAGTGACTGTCAGCCCATACTTGTGACTTTAGCCTGTCTTGGAGAAGCCATAATTATACTTCTCACAGTCAACTGCTCCTAATACTGGCTGCATTGCATGTTGAGCGCCTTAGAAATGAGAATGTGACCCAAGAAGCAGCTTCCAGGCTAGGTTTCATGGAGTGATTGTATTGTGCACGTCATATATCTGTCTTGGAAAACAGATGGAAATTCTCAGTAAAGAGTCAAACTAGGGCTTCCCTGGTGGCGCAGTGGTTGAGAATCTGCCTGCCAATGCAGGGGACTACGGGTTCGGGCCCTGGTCTGGGAGGATCCCACATGCCGCGGAGCGACTAAGCCCGTGAGCCACAACTACTGAGCCTGCGCGTCGGGAGCCCGTGCTCCGCAACAAGAGAGGCCGCGAGAGTGAGAGGCCCGCGCACCGCGATGAAGAGTGGCCCCTGCTCGCCGCAACTGGAGAAGGCCCTCGCACAGAAACGAAGACCCAACACAGCCAAAAATAAAAAAAAAAAAAAAAAAAAAAAGAGTCAAACTAGAAAAGGAACTTACTAATAATGAACTTGATATGCTATCTCTACTGGGCGTGTGGCGGGCTGCTGGGGGTACAGAGAAGGGATGCCGGTGTTGCCTTACCTTTCCAATATAAACTGGATTTCTGGAATTAACCAAAAGATAGATGGAATAATACCTCACATGCAAATAGAATAAGTGATTGGCTTGGTGTTCTGATTTGAAGCCTACCCAAAATGTTTCCCTGCCCCTGAAACTACTCTCCCACTGGTGCTTGATTTTCTAATATTAGAAATTGTGGTAGAATTACTTTATTTGTTTAAAAACTATGCTTTGTTCTTTTAACTGTTTTTCTTTTTCTTCTTTTTTTTTTCAAATGTATGCTTTAGGAAAGGAGGATACTTTAAAAAAAAAATAAGACGCGCATTCAGGAATGAACTGGAAGCCTGCTAGAATTGTTAAGAAGACCAATTGTGTGGAGATGCAACCTCAGTAATTAATCAGTGAGCAGCTAGCAGCCAAATATCTGATGAGAGGGAGGAGGCCCTCGCCTTTGAGGGGGGAAAATGACTCCCTTCTGATTGAAAAAGCACCATCCCAGACCTTCTTGCTGCTGACATGCAGATGTACATCTGGCTGTAATCTCTCACTCCCTGCTAGCCTTTGCCAAGCTGTGTGGAACAGAAATCCCGTTTCTCCCCCATGTAAGGAGACAGAGAGAAATTGAATAGTTACATAGTTAAAATTCTGAGCACTGGCGAGGAGAAGGAACATGCCCAAAGCAATAAAAAGACTCTCACTTAAAAACTGTGGCTGAAGAAAGATTCCAGCAGTTTAAACAACTGGTTGAGTTGATTGGGGTGAAGGGAGTAGGCGTCTCAGAGCCACGGACAGGTCTTGATACTCTGCAGACAAGCCAAGAAATCTTTAAATTGTGTTCAATCTACTCAAGGTTGGTGAACAAGACAGAACAAATGCTTGATAAAAGTTGACGGGATTTATTTGTACCTAGGTGTCTGTGTTTCAATAAATCCTGCTCTAAATTTTATTTTCTGTGGAGTTGTTTTAAATGCAGGTTTATTGATAAAGAGTGAAAGCATAATTAAGTGGGGAAATGTGCTCTGTTCCCTCTCTCTGAGCTGTCCAACTTAAGGGAAACCTATCATTCTGTCAAAGTGGTGGCAACTCACCCAAATTGCAGGACTAGCACATCGGAGGAAAATCACACCCTTTGAAGTTCTGCCTGCAAAACTTAGTAACCCACAATTCAGAAGTGACAGCAAACACCACAGTGCCTCTGCCTTTGGATTAAACACTGCAGCCTTCTTTAAAAGTGCAAATGTCCCTGGGAAGGTTAACATATAAAGTTACTAGGTCCTTAATAGGGTGGTTCCTCAAACTGAGTATTTATCAGAACCATCTGACAACACATCTTTCATTTATCTTGAGAACTTCAAAAATGCAGGACAGTATAGAGAAGAATATAGCAAACACTTGTGTTCTTGCCACGCAGAGTGGAAATACAGTACTATATTTACTTTGTCTTCCGTTAAAAAAAATAGAATAGTTTAATAGAACAGATTTTTTAAATAGTTTATTTTTTAAAATAAACTACAGGAAAAGTTGAAGTTCCCTTAATCTCCCACTTCTAGACCATCCATTTTCCTTAATTTGATACATTTTTTTCCAGGCCGTAAATAATACATTATATGGTTTTGTATGTACTTTTAAAATTCAGCATTACGTTCTTGAGATCAATCCATGTGGGTGCATAATGATCTAGTTTGTTTTCACTGCTGAACCGTTAACCTATAGTACAACCATGACACATTTCATTTATTCATTCCCCAACTGATGGATATTTATGTTGTTTCCTTTTTTTTTTTTTTTTTTTTACTATTAAAAACAACTTGCAGTGAACACAGGTGTCCGCGTGTCTTTGTACACTAGGTGGCAAATTCTCCAGAGTATGTACCTTTTAGATAGTAGAGTGGGATTGCCGAGTTAAAGAGTACACACACTTTTAGTTTTTCTGGGTCTTGGCAGGTTGCTTTCCAAAGTGTCTGTACCGAATAACGGACACCAGTCTATGTGGTCCCACGACACCATACCATTGACAACTCTTGAGTTTTAATTTTTGCCAATCCGACAAGTAAAAATCATGTCTCCTTTTTCTTAATTTCCATGAACACTAGTGAGGTTGAGCATCTTTTCGTATATTTATAGATCACTCTAGTTTCTTGGGTCTATTGCCTGTTAGTAATCTTTGCCCGTTTTTCTTTTGGGCTGGTTGCCTTTTAAAAATTGATTTGTTTTATGTCTTTTAGATGCTGTTTCTTTTTCAGTTTTTGCATGGCAAATATCTCCTCCCACTATATGGCTTGTTTTCACTTTATAGTGTTGTTTTTTTCTATAGACATTTTAATATTTAACGCAACCTCATTTATCCATCTTTTCTTTTAAACTTTTTGAGGTTTTTGGATGTGATTAACGAATTCTTCCTTACTCTTAGACCATAAAGATATTCTATATTTGCATCAAAATGTTATGAAATTCTGCTTTTAACATGTAGATCTTTAACTCATTTTGAACGGATTCTCAGGTAGGATTTGAAGAAGTTAATCTAATTTTTATCTTTTCTCACATGGATCATTTTAATACCATTTATTGAATAGTCTATATCATATCCTCCATGATTTATAATCAACCTCTGTCATATATCCAGTTCTCATAGATTTATATGAGTTGTTTTTAGGCTCTTTTAGATTCCACTGGTCTGTTTGTTTATCCATCTGCCAATCCCACAGCACTCTTTTAATTGCTATAACATAATAAGTGTTGAGAATCTGCCCCCCCCCCCATTGATCTTCTTCGAAATTGTTTTGTCTGTTCTTGGTGCATGACTCTTCTATATAAATTTTAGGATCAGCTTGTAAGGATCCATTAAAAACCCTGTTGTGATTTTGATTGAACTTGAATTAAGTGTATAGATCAACTTGAAGAGAATTGCCATCTTGATGCTGAGTCTTCTCATACATCATCATGGTATATCTTTCTTTTTGAGGTTACCCTTTTCTAAACTTAATTTTTTTAATATTTGCCTAATTAGATTTTTTAATAATTTATTACAGATTTTGGAATATTTGCTGTGGTTATTTATTTATTTATTTATTTATTTATTTTTGGCTGCATTGGGTCTTCGTTGCTGCGTGCGGGTCTTTCTCTAGTTACAGCGAGTGGGGGCTACTCTTCGTTGCAGTGCATAGGCTTCTCATTGCGGTGGCTTCTCTTGTTGCGGAGCACGGGCTCTAGGCACACAGTCTTCAGTAGTTGTGGCACGCGGCTCAGTAGTTGTGGCTCGCAGGCTTAGTTGCTCCGTGGCATGTGGGATCTTCCCAGACCAGGGCTCGAACCCATGTCCCCTGCATTGGCAGGCAGATTCTTAACCGCTGCGCCACCAGGGAAGTCCCTAAACTTTTAATTTTGATATAATTATGGATTCATAGGATGTTGGAAATGTAGTATAGAGACATCTCCTGTACTGTTCACCCATTTTCTCACAGTGGTTATTACATCTTGGTTTTTCAAACAACTTTATTGAGGTACAACTGATATAAAAAACCCTGGACATATTTAATGTGTATAATTTAATTGGATAATTTGATGAGTTTGAAGATATGCATATACCCATGAAACCATCACCACAATCAGGTAATAAGCTATATACAATACCTCTAAAAGTTTCTTCCTGCCCCTTTGTTTGGTTGTTGTTGTTCTTTTGTCATTAGAAACTTAACATGAGATCTACCCTCTTAACAAGTTTTTAAGTGTACGGTGCTGAATTGTTGACTATAAGCACAATGTTGTACAGCAGATCTCTAGAACTTATTCATCTTACATAACTGAAACTTTATGTCCGTGGTTACATTTTACATAACTAGAGTACAGTTTCAAACCCAGGGATTCAACATTGGTTCAATGTTCGTGTGTACTTCTAAGCCATTTTATCCTGTGTAGATTTGTATAACCTCCACTGCAATCAAGATACAGAACTATTCCAACACCACAAAGATAGCCCTCATGCTACCCTTTTATAGTTACATCCACCCCATCTCTGACTCTCAGAAACCACTAATCTGTTCATCTCTACAGTTTTGTCATCTCAAGAATGTTATATAAATGGCATCATACACTATGTGACCTTTTGAGATTGTCTTTTTTATTCAGCATAATTCCTTAGATATTCATCCAAGTTGTTGTGTGTATCAATGGTTTTCTCCTTTTTATTGCCGAGTAATAGCCCATGGTATGGATGTACTACACTTTGTTGAACCATTCACCTATTGAGGGACATTTTAGTTGTCTCTGTTTTGGGTGTTTTCTGTTTGTTCTGTCTTTTGTCTTCATTTTCTTGTTTTCCTGTGGGTTACTTAAACATTTTTTAGAATTTCATTTTGATTTATCTACAGATGTTTTAGTGTATCTCTTCATATAGCTATATACATAACTTATCACAGCCTACTGGTGTCATTTACCTATTAGAGCAAAGTATAAAATTTTTGCTTCTCTTTATGTCCCTTTACCTCCCCCCACCCCACACATGATTGTCTTAAGTATTTCCTTTACATACATTGAGAAACATATTAGACAGTGTTTTACTTTTGGCTTCAATCATCAAACATAATTTAGAAAACTCAAGAGAAGAAGGAAAGCCTATTGTATTTACCCATTTTTTTGTTCTTTCTTTGTTCTTCCTTCCTTCCTGATGTTCTATGATTCCTTCTTTTATTATTTCTTTCTGTCTGAAGAACTTCCTTTAGCCATTCTTTAAGGGTTGGCTTACTAGTGACAAATTCTTTTAATTTTCCTTCATCTGAGAATGTCTTGATTTCCCCTTCTTTCCTGAAGTATACTTTTGCTGGATGTAGAGTTCCGTGCTAGCAGTACTTTTCTTTCAGCACTTGAAAAACATTGTGCCACTTCCTTGTGACCTCCATAGGTTCTGAAGAGAAATCCACTAACATTGGAATTGTTTTTTCCTTCTACTTAAGGTATCATTTCTCTCTGGCTGCTTTCAAGATTTTTTCTTTTTATTTAGCTTTCAGAAGTTTGACTATGTATCTCTGCCTGGATTTCTTTGGGTTTATCCTTTTGGGGATGAGTTTTTATTTGATCTTGAGTGTGATTTGAAACCATTAGAGGGTTTTGAGCATGGAGGCAACGAGATCTCATTTGTATCTTTAAAAGATAACTTTGGCTACTGTGTAAAGAAAGGATGGTAGAGGGGCAACAGGGGAAACAGAAAGACCAGTTAGGAGGCTAATGCAGTAGCCTGGATGACAGGCTATAGTGGCTTGGATTAAGATGGTAGCAAGTGAATGTAGCAGTAAATAGGGGCAGATTTTTTTTTTTTATTTCTTCTTTTTCTTTATGATTTACATGATTCTCAGAGTTCAGTTACTTGAAGAGTTACTTTTTTTTAATTAATTAAAGATTTTTTTAAACATAACAAAATGATATACACTTCATTCAATGGAGTTGATACGTATGTGTTGTTTTTTTTTTTTTTTTGTATTTAAAAGCATCACTGATGTGGACAAACTGAAAACACAAGATAGTGCTTTAACAATTTGCTAAATATAAAGAGGACTTATGGAGAAAAGGGATTAGGCAAACCACTTGCTTGTGGAATATCCCCATTCTTTAAGAGAGACCACACAAGAATACAGATAGACTGGGTCTAGGACTGACTACACCAGTGGGTGGGTCTTTGGATTAGCAATATCAGTATCACTTGAGAACTTGTTGGAAATACAAATTATTAGACCTCCACCTAAATTTACTGAATCAGAAACTCTGACCCAGAAGACAGCTTTAACAAAACCTGCAGGGGATTACCATGCACACTGAAGCTTGAAGACAAAGGTTTGAATCCTGCCTCTGTCATCATCAAGCTGAGTAACTTATACACATCCCAAATTTATGGAATTTCAAGCCCATCATCTCTAAAAGGAAATAAACATCATCCACATTGCAGGCAGGCCTGTCAAGAGAATTCACAGAGACAATGAACATGAAAACACTTTGTAAACCTAAAAAACTGTAGAAACATGAGCAACCTATTATCTATCATGTGGAAAATTTTTAAAAGCTTTTGAAACTCATAATGATATTCATTCAATATATGATAAAGCATGCATGTCTGTTCTTTTTTTTTTAACATCAGAAAGGGGCAGATTTGAACTCTGTTTTGGAGAGAGACTTGAAAAGACTTGAAAGATTCATTATATGGGGGCTGAGGGTAAAGAGGAAAGGAGAAATTAGGATGACGCCTTGTTTGAGGCTGGAGTTAACTATGTGGATGGTGACGCCATTTTCTAAAGTATGGAAGACCAAGGTAGGAGTATATTTTGGGGTAAAATTAAGAGTTCTCTTTTGGTCACATTACATTTAAGATTCTGTGACAGATATACAAGTGGATATTCCAAGAAGGCAGATAGATATATGAGTCTAGAGCTCAAGAGGAGATGTCAAGATTGTAGAGATAAATTTGGAAGTCATCAGCATAGAGATACTGTTTAAAGTCATGGGAATGTATGAGATAATCTAGGCCATAGTGAAGCTGGAAAAGAGGGCTAAGGCTTTAGCCTTGGGATACTTTAACATTTAGAGGTGAAACAGAGATGGGAAAGACAGCAAAAAAGACTGAGAAGAAACAGCAAGTAAGCAGGAGTAAAACCAGGAATTTATCCTAATAAGATGATTGGACAAGCACGCAGAGATATACATGTACAAGTATGCTCATCACAGAATTTTTATAATAGCAGAAGTTGGAAATAAATTTCTTTAGGGAGATGATTAAATAAGTCATGGTGCATATATACTATAGAATATGCCGGGCAGACATTAAAAGGATGGCATAAATCAACATTTATTGACATATAAAGAGGGCCACAACACATTCTTACATGAAAGAGCAGGTTACAAAATTGCATATAGAGTGTGATGTAAAATTATATGTACATTTAATGTAAATTTATATGTATTTATGTGTATGTATGTAAATGCCGTCATGAAGGTAGGAGGTTTGTTTTTCTACTTTGTTTATTGATGTATCCCTTGAATCTAAAACACTGTTTAGCACCTAGTAGGCACTAATAAGTATTTTTTGAAGGGATGAATGAATGTTGAAAAACGCTCACCGAAATGTTCAGAGTGGTTTTCTCTGGGTCTTGTGATTAAGAGTATTTATTTTCCTTTCTTTTATATATGTTTTGAACTTATAAACAATGAGCATACCTTCTTTTTATCAGGAAGAAAATTCTTTTAATTTTTGAAACCACCATCACCATATCAGTTACCTATGACCTCCAAGTACCCCTGTTTGGCTGAATTCTGAGCAAAGCAGTTGCTTTGCCATTGTAAATCCATATTTGGGCAGGAAGATCAGAATGATAGCAAAGAGATATGTTGGCTCTTGGAGAGCTGCAGGCAGGAAAAATGAACTAGGTGGTAAAGACCGATAGGAGCTGCAAGGAAGAAAGACCCATATGCCTTTGGGGAAAGAAAGGAGTTGAGCTGGGTTTTTCAAAACAGAGCAGCATAGCATAAGCTGAGAGCCCCTTGCAAAACCTGACCTGCGGGGAGAGGATCCTGTGGAATCCAGAGAGCACAGTGATTTCTGCAAGCTAAATTCTTGACTCACGATTGTGGATGGATAGAGGAGTTAATAAAAGAGTCAAGCTGTGCTTCCAAAGATTGTGCTCTTTGGTACAGAAATGCCTCATTCCCTTTGGTGGCGGCAGTAGAAAATGACGGAAGCCTCTGTTTGAAGAAGTCCTTGGTTCTCTTATTTTTTTTTCAGTGGCTATGTAAAAAGCAAGTCGGATTATGATCTTTGAATAACTGATTGGACATTCTTTGGGATTTCATAGATGTGTTTGCCAATCACTCTCTGGCCTCCCCTCCACTCTCCCACATTAGCCTCCTGCTCCCCTCACCAGAAGGTACCTAGGTTTCTCCAATGTGGAAGGTTAATCTGCTTGCGTTCCTCCTGTACTGTATTACGCTAAATGAGCGCTCATTTCCTTCCTGGCCTTGACTTACAAGATACTTTCTTCTGTTGCCCAAGTCGTGGAAAGCACAGGCTCCAGGAAAAGGGTGGTGGTAGAGGTGGGGTTGCCAGATAAAATACAGGATGCCCAGTTAAATCTGAATTTCAGATAACCAATGACTTTTTTAGTATAAGTATATCCCAAGTATTGCATGAGACATACTTATGCCAAAAAAAGTCACTGTTTCTCTGAAATTCAAATTTAACTAGGCATCTTTTTTTCCCCTCTAAATCTGGCAACCCTAGGTAGAGAAAAAAAAAAAGCCATCTTGTGACACAAGAATTTTCTCAGTGTTTTTCATCCAAAACTTACCAGATGTTTCTTAGATGGACTTTCAATTTACAAAAGGGGAACATAACTAACTGATTAAGTCAAGATTAGACCGCAAATCAGTACTAGGGATGGAAATGGAAGTTTTCAAGTTCTCCAACAGATGATCTAATTCAGTGGTCTCTTTATCAATAATTTATTGACTAGAAGGAAGCAGGATTAGAATTATCACAAAGGCACATATCCCCATGAAAAGTAAAATTTAAAAAGAATCTAAAGGCAATGACCCTTAAGGTTTTAATTTTACTTAGACTACGAGCATGACTATGTTTAGTCTCTAAAATAGTGTTTCTCAAAGTGGGGTCCCTGGATACCTGCATCGGAATCATCTAGAAAGCAGTCTGTAATAAACACAGACAGTGAAGGTAATAGATCCTTTCAAGGATTGGGCCCATGGTCTTTGTCTCCCTGGCACCACAGTCACTTCCTCCTTCATCTCCAGAGCCTTTAGTTCCACTAATAGCTTTTATCCAAAGGATCTCGATGACAGAGGGTTTGTTGGTTATTTTTAGGTTTTGTTTTTTCCATTACACATTGCAAAAACAAAATTGTTAAAAGGTATTGATAACATTGTTAAAAGGCAAAATTGAAGAGGAATTTGACACTTCCCCCAACACACCCAAATACAGGAATCCGAAATAACTGTTAAATGTAAGAGAATAGATGATTGATCTGGCCAATATTAAATCACTAAATTTAATTTGATCTTGGAAGCTGAAGAAGTCTCCATCACCTTCATCTTGCCTTGGTGCCTAGCCATTCCATAAAATTTACTCTCTACTTTTCCTTTCACTCTCTACTCTTCCTCCAAGAGAACTAATCATATCTTAATAATTTGGTTCAGAGGCACAGTATAATTGCTCCAGGTCAATACTGTACCTTATCAGACTGGAGAGCAGAAATTATTATCAAAAATTAAAAAGAATGAGGTCAAGAGGTACAACTTGACTTTCAAAGTATCCCTAGGACATGTGTATAACCAGAATGACTTTTTAAATTGAGGGATTATGATTGCTCTCTATTAGAGCAAAGCAAATATGTTCAGTCAATCTGTCATTTCACATTTATAGCAAACGGTCTCACATTTGGTCAATTCCTTAATCACACGCTAATAAAAATAACATAAATAGTTTGGTAACTCACCCCATGCTACTAAAATGCAAGTAACCCAAGATGGCTTGGCTGTGTTGTTCTCATCTCGTTTTATCACCGGGGACTCGATTCTTCTTTGTTAGCTTTATGCGCTGCCAGTTGATACTTGCCTAAATATTTCCTTCATACTCAGAACATTATAGTTACTTTTTCAGGCTTCAAATATTTCCAACTAATTCTAGAAATACGTGAGGTACGCCTGAAACGCCGACAGCTGTAGCTTAGACCCAAAATAGTTAGGCCTGCTCTAGGAGACACATTGAGCAAACAGAACCAGGAGTTTGAAGGTGACAGCTGAACAGGCATCAATAGGAAACTGCCAGGTGCTCAGTTGATCCAGCTAAGGATGGGAACAGACAGATTCCACTTCTAGAAATAGCACAGAGGATGCCAACAAGTCGTGGGATATATGTGATAACATGAATCTTCCCTTCCATTTTCTGGGGAGCTTGGAGGTGTCTCATGAACCTTAAACTTTAAAATGTGAAAATGTGTCTAATGAATAACCTTCGACATTGACTAGTTCAGCTCCTATTATTTTCAAGTCACTTTGCTAGGCGCTTTGGGGAAATACCAAGAAGAAGTTTATGGTACAGGCTCTGCTCACACAGAGTTTTCACACCAGTTGAAGAAACAACCCAAGTATGGAGAAGTCCTATCTTATGAGGGGTTAGGATCCTGGTGAGCAACAATAATAATAATTTATAGACAAAATACCCCTCAGAAATTTCTCTGAAAGGTGCTATATTGGAGACAGACATACTATTTTTCAGTAAGTCCAACACGGGCTTGTTTTAATTTTTCCCTCTAACTTTATACCAGATCACTCTTTCTTTAGTCAAGAACTAAGCTAATTAGCTTGCATTTAGGGGCCATGTTAAGTTTATAAAGCACATATATTTAAGCATGAGAATCACACAGTGAGCGGCCCACAGCAACCAACACCATCTGAGGGATTCACATTAACTCCAGGGCAAAGCTTATTGAGCAGGATGGTGAATAGAATTGCCCACTTGATTTAAATTATTCTCTCTCTCACTCTCTCTCTAGTTCTCTTTTTGTACATTGACAAATTCGTATAAGAATGTTTGCTTATGATGTACCTCTCCATACCCATGTACCAAGATAGGTGAGGCCACGAGAAGCCAAGCTTCATTACTTACTGACTGTCTGACCTTGGCCAAGTGAACCCCACCGAGCGTCCATTCCACCATCTGTAAAACGAGGATAATAATTGCACCTTCCTGACAGGATTGTTCTGCAGATCAAATGCAATGATGCTTACAAAAATGCTTAGCCTAGCTTGTGCTTAGTAACATAAAAGCCTCAATAATGGTGAACTATTTTATATATATATATATATATATATATATAGAGAGAGAGAGAGAGAGAGAAGTAAAATTGTAAGAGATTTAAAGTATACATCATGGGGATTTGATATATGTATACATTGTGAAAGGATTCCCAGCATCTAGTTAATTAACATATTCATCACCTCAGATATTTATCTTTTCTTCTGGGGGTAGAACATTTAAGTTCTACTCTCTTAGCAAATTTCAATTATATAATGCAGTGTTATCAACCAAAGTCACTGTGTTTTACCTTAGATCCTCAGACTTTATTTATCTTATAGTTGAACGTTGGTACCGTTCTACCAACCTCTCTTTATTTCCTCCGCTTCTCAGCCTCAGGCAACCACTTTTCTGCTCTCTGTCTCTAAGAGTCTGACCTTTTTTTTTTGGATCCCACATGTAATTGATACCACGCAGTATTTGTCTTTCTCTACTGGCTTATTTCACTTGGCATAATGGCCTCAAGGTCCATCCATGTTGTCACAACGGCAGGATTTCCTTCTTTCTCATGATTGAATAATATTCCATTGTGTATATATGCCACAGTTTCTTTTTCCACTCATCCATCAATGGACAATTAGGTTATTTCCATGTCTTGGCTATTGTGAATAATACCGCAGTGAACATGTGTGTGCATATATCTCTTTGATATCCTGTTTTCATTTCTTTTGGATATATACCCAGAAGTGGAATTGCTGGATCATATGGTAGTTCTATTTATAATTTTTTGAGGAAGCTGCATACTGTTTTTCATAGTGGCTGCACCAATTTACATTCCCAGCTACAGTGCACAAGGGTTTCCTTTTCTCCACATCCTCTCCAGTACTTGTTGTCTCTTGTCTTCTTGATGACAGCTTTTCTAAGAGGTGTGAGGTGATACCTCACGTTGGTTTTGATTTGCATTTCCATGATGCTTGGCGATGTCAAGCACTTTTTCATATACCTGTTGGCCATCTGTATGTCTTCTTTGGAAAAATGTCTATTCAGTTCCTCTGCCCATTTTTAAAATTAGTTTTTTGTTTGTTTTTTTGTTTTTTGCTATAGAGTTGTAGGAGTTTAAATATTTTGGCTATTAACCCTTCGTGAGATATATGATTTGCAAATACTTTTACCATTCCATAGGTTGCCTTTTATTTTGTTGATGGTTTCCTTTGCTGTGCAGAAGCTTTTTAGTTTGATGCGGGCCCGCTTGATTGTTTTTGCTTTTCTTGCCTGTGCTTCTGGTGTCATATCCAAAACATTATTGCCAAGACAAATGTCAAGGAACTTTTTCTATGTTTTCTTCTAGGAGTTTTAGGGTTTCAAGTCTTACATTCAAGTCTTTAATCCGTTTTGAGTTGATTTTTGTGTATGGTGTAAGATAGGGGTCCAGCTTCATTCTTTTGCATGTGGCCGTCCAGTTTGAAAAACACCATTTATTGAAGAGACTATCCTTTCCTTATTGTGTGTTCTTGGCTCCTTTGTCATGAATTAATGGACCGTATATGCATGGGTTTACTTCTGGGTTCTCTATTCTGTTTCATTGATCTATGTGTCTGTTTTTAGGCTAATACCATACTGTTTTTATTACTATAACTTTATAATATATATAGTTTGAAATCAGGAAGTATGATGCCTCCTGCTTTATTCTTCTTTTCTCAGTCTTGCTTTGGCTATTTAGGGTCTTTTGTGGCTCCACACAAATTTTAGGATTGTTTTTTCTATTTTTGTGAAATATGCTGTTAGAATTTTGATAACGATTGCATTGAATCTGTGGATTGCTTTAGGTAGTATGGAATTCTAGCAATATTAATTCTTCCAATCTATGAGCATGGGATATCTTTCCATTTGTTTGTGTCTTCTTCAATTTCTTTTCATCTTTACAGATTTTTCACCTCTTTGATTAAATTTATTCCTAGGTATTTTTTTCTTTTTTATGCAGTTGTAAATTGGATTGTTTTCTCAATTTCTCTTTCTTGTAGTTCATTATTAGTGTATAGACATGCAACTGATTTTTGTATATTGATTTCGTATCCTACAAATTTACTGAATTTGTTTATTCTAACAATTTCTTGATGGAGTCTATGAGGTTTTCTATGTATAATATCATGTCATCTGCAAGTAGACAATTTTACTTCCTATTTCCTGATTTGGATGCCTTTTATTTCTTTTTCTTGCTTAATTACTCTGGATAGGACTTCCAGTATTATGTTGAATGAAAGTGGACTCCGCACTTTCATTGCCAAGGGTGCAGGTTCAATCCCTGGTCGGGGAACTAAGATTCCGCAAGCCACGTGGCAGAGCCAACAACAACAAAAAAAAGTGGCGAGAGTGGACATCCTTATGGTGTTCCTGATCTTAAAGGAAAAGCTTTCAGCTTTTCACCATTGAGTATGATGTTAGCTGTGGGCTTGTCATATATGGCCTTTATTATGTTGTAGTACATTCCCTCTACACTCAGTGATTTGAAAGTTTTTATCATGAAAGGATGTTGAATTTTGTCAAATACTTTTTCTGCATCTATTGAGATGATCATGTGATTTTTATCCTTCATTTTGTTAATGTGGTGTATCACATTGATTGACTTGCAGAAGTTGAACTAGCCTTGCATCCCTGGGATAAACCTCACTTGATCATAGTGTATGATCCTTTTAATGTTGTTGAATTCAGTTTGGTAATATTTTGTTGAGAATTTTTGCATCTATGTTCATTAGGGATGTTGACCTATGCTTTTCTTCCCTTGTAGTGTCTTTGTCTGGTTTCGGTATCAGAGTAATGCTGGCCTCAGAAAGTGAGTTTAGAAGTGTTCCCTTCTCTTCTGTTTTTTGGAAGAGTTTGAGAAGAATTGGTATTAATTCTTTTTTAAATGTTTGGTAGAATTCACCCGTGATACCATCTGGTCCCAGACTTTACTGGGAGGTTTTTGATTATTGATTCAATGTCCTTACTAGTAATTGGTCTGTTCAGATTTTCTATTTCTTCATGATTCAGTCTTGGTAAGTCTAGCTAAAGTTTTGTTGCTTTGTTTATCTTTCCAAAAAACCAACTCTTAGTTTCATAGATCCTTCCTATTGTCTTTTTAGTCTCTATTTTATTTATTTCTGCTCTTTCTAATTTCCTTTCTTCTACTAACTTTGCACTTAGTTTGTTCTTTTCCTAGTTCCTTGAGGTGAGGTGTAAAGTTAGTTGTTTATCTGAGCTTTTTCTTTTTTCTTAATTTAGGCATTTATTGTCATGACCTTCCCTGTTAGAACTGCTTTTGTTTCATTCTGTAACATCCCATCACTAACTAACTATTGTAGCAAGTGATTTATATGTGGTGTATCAATTGAGAGAGACATGCCTTATCTGTTGAAGAAGTGCAGAGGAAGGAGAAATAACTGGATGTGGGGAGGGGTCAAGGGTGAAGTGATCTTGAACTTGGTGAGGAATGGATAACAGTGGAGAATTGGAGGGGTAGAAAGGAGTGAAGGAGGAGCATAAAGAAAGCCAAGGCATGGATGAGAAGGGATGCTCAAGAGACCAGAAATAAATGGGGGTGGGTGAGGAAGCCTATGTGGCAGAACATTAGGAATTACTGTTGCAGGGGAAAGGTGGAGCTGTATGATTGAAGACCTTAAATGCCAGGCTATGATTCTGAAGGAACTGTTTGAGATTTTTCACTCAAGGGTGATAGGATGATGAAATTTATCTAAATGTACTTTCCAAATGCAGCTCTTCTGTCATAGTCCAGCTCAGAGCCACTTTCTACTGGAAGCTTTGGTGGACCATTTCCCACTCCTGGATCTCACTCTTCCTTTTTCCAAATTGTGCTGATACTAATTGCTCCTCCCCCACAATGATTTGACCTTAACCTTCTACCACCTCATCTTGGGAACTCAATGTTTTCTCTTTGTGTGTGGGGTTATGGGGGGGGGGGTGGAGAGAGATCTTTTCTCCAAAGATACAGTCCCACATTCTACTTCTTGTCTGCCATACAGAACTTAGCACAATGTGGGTTCTGAAGGAATAATCTGTGAATTAACTCAGTGATTGATTATGGACATGCCTAATTAGAGCAGGAAAAACAAATTGTCCCATAGACAGGGTAAGTGCTGGCTCTGTGAGGAAAGCAGTAAAATAAAAGTGGACAGGCTTCCCTGTCATAGGCTCATTCCCGAAGGTCTAGAGTCAAGTTTTTTGAACACTTTCCTAAATATCTTTGCCTAAGTGAGCCGGGGACCTGCCAAGCCAAACAAAGGCTAGCTGGCTGGCTCGGCTAACTGGTGTAATGGCTGCAGGGAATGGGGGGCTGGCCAGGAAGAGATGCCCCAAGTGTGGCCCAGACCAGCTTCCTCAGAGCCCAGAGGAGGAAGAGAAACAACCTCTATCTTTAATCATGGCTCTTCAAAAAACGAGCTCTGCTGAGAGCAGCAGACTCTGGGGGAAAAAAATGTCTTTGCAAAGGAAACTTTTGTCTAACCTGAGATCAAGCCCAGGAGTCAAACCGTAAAGGGACTGGAAGGGAGAACCTGGGTATGAAATGAAAGAAGAGAGCCTGTTACACCCCTGGTTCCAAGGAACCACATCTCCATGGCTGTCACTGTACATCTTCCCAAATACTCATCAAATGAAATAACCCATCTGTGACAAATCTTCATCTGCCCAATGTGGAAGATCAGTGCTTTTCTAATATAAATCTGCAAGTTATCCCGGTTTGCAAAAGCCTCCAAGCACATCAAGAGAAGAAGCCATCTGAAACAGATTCTGGTTGGAGCTTGTCCCCTTCCTCATGTTCAAGATGATGTCATCGCTGACAATTCAGAGCCCTGATACCTGCCGCCCTCCCCAGGTCCCCACACTGCTTTCTGGATTCCCAGCTGAAACTGTTTCTGGGACCCCAAACTGACCCTTTCTTGGGCCTCTACCAATCAGAATCCCATCCATCAGCCTACCCATCTCATCCAGATGTTGGGGAGAAAGCATTCTGATTTAACTAATGTACACTAAGGTGTAAGTGAGATCATACACAAACTAGCCCAGGTGTGTTTGCATTTCCAGAAGAGCCATCCTAAGGAACAGAATTCTAAACAGTCAAATTTCCAGAGTTATTTTGGGGCGTTGTGTGATGAGACAAGCCTTATTGGGCCAACTCAAATATACCGCATGGGTAACCGCCTTAGGCACGTCTGATGCCGTTCCCTTCACTTGGAATGTTCTGGCCTCTCCTGTCTCTCTCTCACTAAGTCCTATTTTTCCTTCAGGGCTCAGCTCGAGTCTTACCCATGAAGCCTGCCCGGAGTGCACCTGGCTTGAATTTCTTGGAAGTCATTGCTCCTCACTTGTTCCTTCTGGTTTCCTTGAGCAGATCCTGAGCTCTGTGAGAGAAGGAATAATGTTTTAAACTTCTTGTCTATCTTCCACAGCTCCTGGCATGATGCTGGGCTCACAGGAAGTGAGAGAGTGGCATGGACATATATACACCACCAAACGTAAAATAGATAGCTAGTGGGAAGCAGCCGCATAGCACAGGGAGATCAGCTCGGTGCTTTGTGACCACCTAGAGGGGTGGGATAGGGAGGGTGGGAGGGAGGGAGATGCAAGAGGGAAGAGATATGGGGACATATGTATATGTATAGCTGATTCACTTTGTTATAAAGCAGAAACTAACACACCATTGTAAAGCAATTATACTCCAATAAAGATGTTAATAAATAAATAAAAAATAAAATAAATATCTCTTCTCCCTTCTATTTATGGAATTCTCAATTACTCAGTCAATACGTTACTTTTGACTTTGACCTCCATGACCAGCACTGTGCTATCGGAAATGTAAAGGAGGCCTAGACCTGGAGCCCTGCCCTCACGTTAGTCATGGAGGAGTGGCTCCAAACCTGGTTGATCATCATGAACACTTCAGGAACTTAACAAGCCGTCTCCAGAGATTCTAATTCAGTAGGTCTGTGATAGGGTCCAGGTCTTTCCTCAAAGCCACTTGAGGAATTCTGGCAATCAGCCATGTTTGAAAACCACTGCTCCAGCAATCCATATATTTTTAGGACTCGATGGGCCTATGGAGATGATCGAGTCAAATGTTTCCTGAAGAGTAAGGGGCATACCACAGATGGGACTGAGGCACACAAACTTTATTCTTAACTGTTATATATTTATGTCAATGTATATTAGAAAAAATATAGCTGTTCCATAAAACTATGATTTCACAGATACGATCATTTCATTTTATTAAAAATGTATTTAATTCTGGCATGTGCTGTGGCATGGAGGAACCTTGAAGACATTATGCTAAGTGAAATAAGCCAGACACAAAAGAACAAATACTATATGATTCCATTTAAATGAGGTACCTAGAATAAATTCAGAGAGACAGAAAGTAGAAGGGTGGGTGGTTGCCAGGGACTGGGAAGGGGGGGAACTCGGGAGTTAGTGTTTGAGAGATGTGGGCTTCCAGTTTTGCAAGAAGGAAAGCATTCTGGAAGTGACTGATGGTGATGATTGCTCAACATTGTGAATGTACTTAATGTCATTGAACTGTACACTTTAAAATGTTGAAAATGGCAAATTTTATGTTATGTGTGTTTTGCCACAGTAAAAAAAAATGTATTTAGGTTAAAAAACAAGATAGAAAATTTTTAAGTAAGTTAAAGTAGAGACAGTTTGCAAATACAGCAAACATGAAGGTGCTATGCAAATGACTGGCGTTTAAGAAACATTGTTGTCATTTCACTTTCTAATCTCACTTAGGAGGACACGAAGGCCCAGAGAAGGAGAGGGACTTGCCCAATGTCACATATTGAGTCAGAGGCAAGGCCAGGCCTAGCACCCAGGTCTCCCGACTCTGTCAGTATTTTTTCATTCGTTTCATCTGACTAGTTGCTAAAATATCATGGTGTAGGCAACAGACACGGAAGGTACACCATGTCTGCCAGAGAAGTCAGGAAGAGCTTGATAGAGGAAGTGGAACTTGACATAGGGCCTAAAATTGGAAGGATTTGTAAATCAGAGGAGATGGAAGGGGGCATGAACACAAACAAAGACCCAGAAGCAAGAATGTGGGTGGTTTGTGGTTTATACTGACACAGTGAAGCCGGAACCCTGGCTGGAGCAATGGGTTTATACTCTGAAATAATAGAAGGCTCTTGAACGATAGGTTAATTTAGACTTGATACAATAAGCAAAAGGCAACTCTTGTAGAATTCTGAGCAGAGGTGTGACATGCTGAAAGCAGGCTTATAGGAAGATTCATCTGGCAGTAGCCAACAGGATGGATAGAATGAAATCAGCCCACTGAGTGGGTTCTTCTAGGAATCCAGCCATGATGTGATAAAAACCAGAAATGAGATGGTGGCATTGGGAATACAGAGGCAGAGCAAATCAAAGGCTAATTCAGAGGCAAAACAGTCAGAACTTAGTCATCTATGAAAGGGCAGATGAAGGAAAGAAAGGAATCTAGGATGACTCCAAGGTTTCTAGGCCTGGATGATGGGGTTGTGGTTGGAAGCAAAGGTGAAACATTTGGTTTTGGACATAGGGCGTTTGAGATGATGGTGGAACATCCAAGTAGAGATGGTCTCCAAGCAGGTTGAAATATGAGATTGGAGCTTGGATTAGAGGTTAGAGGTCATTGAACTCATTTTAATTCTGGATACTTTGCACAAGGATGGTCTTCCAGTGACATATTCATTTTTATTCAGCATTAATTTAAAAGACATATTGTTTTCATAAAGAAATTGTGGTGTAAGACTTTGAACACAAGGGAGCAAGCATTTAAGTGCCTTCAAAGCCAGAAAACATCAAGGAAAGGGTGGGAATGGCCCATGTGAGTTATTATAAATTTTCTCTTCTGGAAAGAAAAGAGAGGAAAACCATGGTGTAATTTCCAGTTGTCCTTTCTTGGAGCTCTAACGCATAGAAGGATTTAGTGTCCTTGTCACCCAATGCAACCTTTCAAAGAACTGCTGGATGAGTATTTAGCAATGAACCTTTGGGAACACCTTGTATGGAATCCAGCTCCTCTGCAATTGATGCAGTATGGCAGCTGCCTGAATGATTCACATCAGGGCATCACATAACACCATGTAATGTGACAAAATGAGAAAGGAGGGATTGACAATATTTGCGGTGTTGTCTGTTACATACTTGCTCAGTGTATGAAAGGCTATACCCCCTGAAGCATGACTGACAAAGCTCTTGGACTTGCTAACCCCCCAAAATGTCAGCTCTGATTTCTATGAGTCAAACTAATGGAAAATGGCTGAGTTGGGGAAAACAGCAGGTTTGGCAGATGTTCCGGTGTGCTCTGAGAGCGAGAGGGAAGATGGTTTGCTCTGGACACATTTACAGAGAGGACTATGGGAGCCTTTTCTTCTAAACCTGTTTCCTGGGCTCAGGGCTGGTCACCGGGGGAACGTGAAGTTTCTCTTTAGCCCTTTCACCTCTCTTCCTGTCTTCCGTTTCTCTCCACACAGCTAGTTTCAATAGTCTTACCTCCCAATGCCCAGTGCTATCACACAGCCCCAGGCCCCCGCCGTGAGGCCTCACTACAACTAATAATAACTACTGTGTATTGAGAATTGACAGTATGCCAGACATTGTGCGAGGTGCTTTATATATGCATTATCTCATTTCGTCCTCAGACAAACTTATGAGGTAAGTACTGTTATTCCCTTCATTGCACAGATTAAGGAAAGTGAAGCTTAAAGAGGTCAAGTAGATTTCACTAAAGCACAAACCCAAGTCTGGCACTCTTTCCACCCCATCACTCTTTGTCACAGAGTGATAGGAAAGAAAGAGAGTAGAACCTAGCCAGCCTAAGCAGCCAGTTCAACTCCAGCAACTAGGAGACCCTCTCGTCATATTTTTGAGCAATGAACTTCCCAGAAGCCCTTAAATCTAACCCCTAAGGCAGATTCCACTTACAATCTACAGGAACTAGAAAGACGTTTTATACACTTGACATGGGTAATGGGAGAGTTTGGGTCCGGCAAAAAGTTTACAGTCACTCTTTAGATGCTTTCAGATGAGAAAACTATAGTACATATTTTCTTTGGACTTTTCAAAGGATTTTGAATTTGCACTTTCTATCTAGCCCCTCCCATGGCTGATCTGTGACAGAGCCTTAATGCCAACATCGCTTTCTTTTTGTTTTTTAATTTCTATTGGATTATAGTTGCTTTAAAATGTTGTGTTAGTTTCTGCTGTACAGCAAAGTGAATCAGCTATACGTACACATATATACCCTCTTTTTTGGATTTCCTTCCCATTTAGGTCACCACAGAGCGCTGAGTAGAGTTCCCTGTGCTCTACAGTAGGTTCTCATTAGTTATCTATTTTATACATAGTAGTGTATACATGTCAATCCCAATCTCCCAAATCATCCCACCCCCCCCCCCTTTCCACCCTTGGCATCCATAAGTTTGTTCTCTACATCTGTGTCTCTATTTCTGCTTTGCAAATAAGTTCACCTGTACCATTTTTCTAGATTCCATGTGTAAGGGATATTATGTGATATTTGTTTTTCTCTTTCTGACTTACTTCACTTCGTATGACAGTCTCTAGGTCTATCCACGTCTCTGCAAATGGCACTATTTCGTTCCTTTTTATGGCTGAGTAATATTCCATTGCATATATGTACCACATCTTCTTTATCCGTTCCTCTGCTGATGAACATTTAGGTTGCTTCCATGTCCCGGCTATTGTAAATAGTGCTGCAATGAACATTGGAGTGCATGTATCTTTTTGAATTATGGTTTTCTCCAGGTATATGCCCAGGAGTGGGATTGCTGAGTCATATGGTAGTTCTATTTTCAGTGTTTTTAAAAAATATTTATTGGAGTATAGTTGCTTTACAATGTTGTGTTAGTTTCCACAGTACAGCAAAGTGAACCAGCCACACGTATACATATGTCCCCTCTTTTTTAGATTTCCTTCCCATTTAGGTCACCACAGAGCATTAAGTAGAGTTCCCTGTGCTATACAGTAGGTTCTCATTATTTATCTATTTTATATATAGTATCAGTAGTGTATATATGTCAATCCCAATCTCCCAATTCACCCCACCCCCCCCCTTCCCCCTTGGTATCCATATGTTTGTTCTCTACGTCTGTGTCTCTATTTCTGCTTTGTACATAAGATCGTCTATGCCAATTTTTTCAGATTCCACATATATGTGTTAATATATGATATTTGTTTTTCTCTTTCTGACTTACTTCACTCTGTATGACAGTCTCTAGGTCTATCCACGTCTCTACAAATGGCCCAGTTTTGTTCCTTCTTATGGCTGAGTAATATTCCATTGTATATATGTACTTCATCTTCTTTATCCATTCCTCTGTTGATGGACATTTAGTTTGTTTCTATGTCCTGACTATTGTAAATAGTGCTGCAATAAACATTGTGGTACATGTCTCTTTTTGAATTATGGTTTTCTCTGGGTATATGCCCAGAAGTGGGATTTCTGGGTCACATGGTAGTTCTATTTTTAGTTTTTTAAGGAACCTCCATACTGTTCTCCGTAGTGGTTGTATCAATTTACATTCCCACCAACAGTGTAGGAGGGTTCCCTTTTCTCTACATCCTCTCCAGCATTTACTGTTTGTAGATTTTTTGATGATGGCCATTCTGACCAGTGTGAGGGGATACCTCATTGTGGTCTTGATTTGCATTTCTCTAATAATTAGTGATGTTGAGTATCTTTTCATGTGTTGCCAACATCCCTTTCTTAATCTCTTTCTACTAATACATCAGTCTTAAGAGTGGCACATGATCTGAGGGGCACTGAGAAAGCTTTATAATTTGCACTTATTCCCTGTTAAATTATACGTCCTCCGAAAGGGTAGGCTATCATCCCTTCTTGAATTATCACCAATTCCTTATTGGGATTAGTTCATCCCGTTGTTTTCCAAGATGAAGGCTAAGAACCATGATTCTTGGTCATGTTGGAAGAAGAAAAGGGGCAAGGGCCAAGCTGCAATTGGGGCTCTGGAAGTGGACAACCAAGAGAAACCTAAGCTCCTTCCTGAATTCATCAAGGGTCAGCACTGGTCCTGAGCACATTGCTATCTGTATAGCTGACCAAGGCAGAGCTCAAACTAAGACCCATTGTCTTCTGCCTATGATTCACAGGAGGTTGAAAGAGGATCTTAACAAAATTATTATAATAATGCAAGTGCTGTCCTACCTTGAGGAAGCTGACCACTGCTGACCCACCCTGAATAGGGCTGGGTTTCAAAGCATTTGTCCAGCAGTATTCAGGGCTCATACGAAGTGTTTCACCCTCTCTCACCTAGTCGTCCCTGTGCCAAACAAGATGGCTGGCTGGGATGAAGGGAGAGGTCTAGCCAGAGAAAGGCATTTTTCTTTATTTACTTTTCAATAAAACTAACCAGCCCACATAAAAGTCAAACCAGCAATTCTGACCGCCTTGTTATACCCTGGGTTTGGCACTTTACCCTGCAAGAGATACTCTCGACCACCAACTTTCCCATCTTCAAACCATAGAATTACACAGCTGGACAGGAACTCCTAACTCATCTAGTTCCACACTTAGTTGCACAGATTGGAGACAGAGAGGCTCAGAGAAGGAGATGGATTTGATCAGGGTCATGCAGTGAGTTCGTTGTGGGCTGTAACCCAGAGGTCCTGATTCCCAGATGAGCCCTCTTCCACTTCACCACATTGTAACCTCATCAACAGCAGACCTCCAGCTAAGGGCCCCTTGGCTTACATCCATTTCAGGTTCCAAAGTATTCTCCTAGCTGGCTTCTGGGACTCGTTTGGTAATCCAAGGCCATTTGGATAGTGCCTAAGTGTCATCCTGGATTGTTCTTCCCAGATCAACTGCAATCCAGGCCAGGATGGAACACTGCCACAAAGTCAGTCCTCCCTGGCCTCTGCACTATGAGTAAAGGAAAATGAATGTCTCTGTCTTCTGTCTGGGGCTCTCAGATTGCTGAACAGATGTCTGTCTCAAAATGACTCCTTAGATACTGGGCAGGGGAGAATATCGGTTACACGCCCTGATAAGGGAACACAACCTTTTAGAGTGCAAGAGAGCTGCTGTTGCCTGCCTTGCTCTCCCCAACAGGGCCAAATAGACAAAATGTTGAATTTTCCTTGTCAAAGAAGATGTATACAGAGTCTCCTGACTTGAAACATCCCAGTGAGCCCTGTGTTTTTGGAAAATTGGCTTTTAAGCCCAACCTTGAGCTCCTCTCAGAAGACCTTACCTGTTCTTCCACCAGGCACTAGACTCCAGACAGTTTTTTCCATTCACATGAAATAACCAATATATTCCCAGTCATGACCCCTAAAAATAAAAGATGCCATTTAATCCAGGCTGCTGTATTCCATATATTTGCATGTTTCACTTCCTGTGCCCACCAGCCGGTGTCCCAGCATGGGCACGATTTTTGGAGCTCACCTAAGCAAAAGGACAGTGGCACTGGAGCGAGGAATTTGAGAAGGGAAGCCTGTGTTTCTGGTGCTGGGCTCAGCTCTTGTTTCACTCTTAGCCTCAGACCGGTCAAAGTAACGATCTGGTGTTGCCACTTAATGCTGCACATGCTTAGTTCCTGCTGGGTCTACTTTCAACAGTTCAAATATAGCAGAGGACGCAAGTCGGTGCATGTTCCTCAGGAAGGACACGCGACACGTGGCCACCCACTCAGCAGGTCCAAAGCTACTCCTCTGTAGAGGCTGACAGCTGCTCTGCTGAGGCCCTCTGGAGGGGGCGGGCAGCCGTCCAAGATGGGAAAAGCCATTTATTCTCCACCATCCCCGTCTGCCATCAATAGAGAAGCTCGGGCAAGGCGGGCCTACATAGTCCAAGCCAGGGATGGCCCTGTATATACACTATGGAATTTGAGGGCTTTGCCTAGGGCCAGCTTTAGGCAAAGCTGAAATAGATGACCAGCTACACATTCCGATGTAAGGGCTGTCCGGTAGGCCTCTAATTATCTCTTCTCTGCAGCCATTATGCTGTCATAAATCTTAGACCAGACATGTAAGTTATGGCGTCTGCCATCTCCGCCACTGCCTTCTAAGGGAAACTACGCAGCCCACAGTCCCTTGCCGAAGAAAATGGCCCTAGACTATTCCTTGAAAATGGAGTGGTGACTTCTTAGGTCATGGATGGGCAACTGACCCAAGAATAGTCAGTCTATTAGCTGGTGGATGACCTTTTTTTTTTTTTTTAACATCTTTATTGGAGTATAATTGCTTTACAATGGTGTCTTAGTTTCTGCTTTATAACAAAGTGAATCAGCTATACATATACATATATCCCCATATCCCCTCCCTCTTGCGTCTCCCTCCCACCCTCCCTATCCCACCCCTCTAGGTGGTCACAGAGCACCAAGCTGATCGCCCTGTGCTATGCAGCTGCTTCCCACTAGCTATCTATTTTACATTTGGTAGTGTATATATGTCAATGCTACTCTCTCACTTCGTCCCAGCTTACCCTTCCCCCTCCCTGTGTCCTCAAGTCCATTCTCTACGTATACGTCTTTATTCCTGTCCTGCCCCTAGGTTCATCAGAACCATTTTTCTTTAGATTCCATATATATGTGTTAGCATACAGTATTTGTTTTTCTCTTTCTGACTTAACTTCACTCTATATGACAGACTCTAGGTCCATCCACCTCACTACAAATAACTCAATTTCCTTTCTTTTTATGGCTGAGTAACATTCCATTGTATATATGTGCCACATCTTCTTTATCCATTCATCTGTCGATGGACACTTAGGCTGCTTCCATGTCCTGGCTATTGTGAATAGCGCTGCAATGAACATTGTGGTACATGACTCTTTTTGAATTATGGTTTTCTCAGGGTATATGCCCAGTAGTGGGATCGCTGGGTCGTATGGTAGCTCTATTTTTAGTTTTTTAAGGAACCTCCATACTGTTCTCCATAGTGGCTGTATCAATTTACCTTCCCACCAACAGTGCAAGAGGGTTCCCTTTTCTCCACACCCTCTCCAGCATTTATTGTTTGTAGATTTTTTAATGATGGCCATTCTGACTGGTGTGAGGTGATACCTCATTGTAGTTTTGATTTGCATTTCTCTAAGGATTCATGACGTTGAGCATTCTTTCATGTGTTTGTTGGCTATCTGTATATCTTCTTTGGAGAAATGTCTATTTAGGTCTTCTGCCCATTTTTGGATTGGGTTGTGGTTTTTTTGATATTGAGCTGCATGAGCTGCTTGTAAATTTTGGAGATTAATCCTTTGTCAGTTGCTTTGTTTGCAAATATTTTCTCCCATTCTGAGGGTTGTCCTTTCGTCTTGTTTATGGTTTCCTTTGCTGTGCAAAAGCTTTTAAGTTTCATTAGGTCCCATTTGTTTATTTTTGTTTTTATTTCCATTTCTCTAAGAAGTGGGTCAAAAAAGATCTTGCTGTGATTTATGTCATAGAGTGTTCTGCCTATGTTTTCCTCTAAGAGTTTGATAGTGTCTGGCCTTACATTTAGGTCTTTAATCCGTTTTGAGTTTATTTGTGTGTGTGGTGTTAGGGAGTGTTCTAATCTCATTCTTTTACATGTAGCTGTCCAGTTTTCCCAGCACCACTTATTGAAGAGGCTGTCTTTTCTCCATTGTATATTCTTGACTCCTTTATCAAAGATAAGGTGACCATATGTGCATGGGTTTATCTCTGGGCTTTCTATCCTGTTCCATTGATCTATATTTCTGTTTGTGTGCCAGTACCATACTGTCTTGATTACTGTAGCTTTGTAGTATAGTCTGAAGTCAGGAAGTCTGATTCCTACAGCTCCATTTTTCTTTCTCAAGATTGCTTTGGCTATTCAGGGTCTTTTGTGTTTCCATACAAATTGTGAAATTTTTTGTTCTAATTCTTTGAAAAATGCCATTGGTAGTTTGATAGGGATTGCATTGAATCTGTAGATTGCTTTGGGTAGTATAGTCATTTTCACAATATTGATTCTTCCGATCCAAGAACATGGTATATCTCTCCATCTGTTTGTATCATCTTTAATTTCTTTCATCAGTGTCTTATAGTTTTCTACATACGGGTCTTTTGTCTCCTTAGGTAGGTTTATACCTAGGTATTTTATTCTTTTTGTTGCAATGGTAAATGGGAGTGTTCCTTTAATTTCTCTTTCAGATTTTTCATCATTAGTGTATAGGAATGCAAGAGATTTCTGTGCATTAATTTTGTATCCTGCTACGTTACCAAATTCATTGATTAGCTCTAGTAGTTTTCTGGTAGTGTCTTTAGGATTCTCTATGTATAGTATCATGTCATGGTGGATGACCTTTGTATGACGTGGCTTAGCAAGAAAAAAATGTACTCAGGAGGGCAATGGGAAGTAGCTAAGACACACAGCTTGTCTCCCTAGAATGTAAATGGGAAACTTATGAGATTTTCAGTTTGTTGGTAGCAGAAGCATAAATAAGAAAACACTAGATCAAAGCAGAGATGAACTGCAGTGGGGGTTTTTTTGTTGTTTTTTTAAATTTTTTATAAGGTTTTTTTTTTTTAATGGCAGAACATTTGATAAGATTCTGGCTATTGAGGAGATAATGAGATTCAATCCCTAAAACTTTCTTACTTCCTGAATGATGCCAAATCCTGAGCTTCCATCAGAAGTTTTATTTATTTTTTTTAACATTTATTTGTTTATTTATTTGGTTGTGCTGGGTCTTAGTCGCAGCAGGTGGGCTCCTTAGTTGTGGCATGTGAACTCTTAGTTGCAGCATGCATGTGAGATCTAGTTCCCTGGCCAGGGATTGAACCTGGGCCCCTTGCATTGGGAGCACAGAGTCTTAACCACTGCACCACCAGGGAAGTCCCTCCGTCAGAAGTTTTAGAGGGACATTCATTTGCCTTCATGTAGTTGGGGGTCAGGATGAGCTATGCAAAAAGGGATCCTTCTGTTGAGGGTGACGGGGGGAAATTCTTAGCACCAGGTGCGCTCCATTCCCTTGGAACTCAGTTTAGACTATTGGTTATCCTACCAACCTCTTACACATTGTGTAGAAGTCCCATCCTCAGTCCTTTTCTCCCACTCCACCCCTCTGCCTAATTCCAATCTAAGATTGATCATCAGTTAATGTAGCCAGCTTTCCATCAAGGTGACAAGGAGATTACCCCATCTCTTTTTGGCTGGGCATTCCAACCCAGGTCAGTCCAACCAGGCAGTGTACAAGAGGCTTCTGCCAGCTTGCCTATAGTGGGCATGCCCACTTAGCTCTTTCCTTCAGATCTGGGCCAACCTGATCGCAGACGCCCAACTCAATATTCAGGCCTTACACATGGTACCCACACAGACTGATGTTGCCACCAACAGGGGTTGGGCACAAAGCCAGTGTTGACTTTGTGGCAGCTCCAGAAGAAGGCCTTCCATGGGAGAATAAGTATCCTTCCAAGCCTCTTGCCACAATAGCTAGTGTGGATGGTTTTGCAATACTTTTCAAGTCACATAGGCACTCCATGTTTGGGCTCAGTGTTACGGACAGGACTCTGGAAGAGTCTTATCCCTGACTTTATCCAAAGCCAGCCCTATCATCTGTTTTCAGTCTAGGCTGAATTAGTCTGTGATGGGAAGCAGAGAAAGATAAATGATACAAGCCCACTGTTTGCAAGCCTCCAGCAATCCATGGTAGAAAAGATTTGTAACACTCAGATCTTTGTGCCATCATGTGGTGAAAGCTGACCAGAGTGTCTTCTAGTAAAGGAACCTAGATTCTAGACTCCTGAGTAGGCCCATCTGAACCAGCTTGTGAAATTCATCTCTCCATTTTTGCTGTTTACAGTGGAGGGTAAGTAGGCCCACAATGACACAGAAAGGATGCTCTAGGTGACATCTCTCAGATCCCTGCAGATGGTGGGAGAAATAGCCATGGAATTTCTGGGATAGTCCCAGGGCCCACCGGACTAAGCCATATCCCATTCCACTGTTGAAACTACACCCCCAAAATTAATTTTTAGCTTCAATCACAGGAAAAAGGAAAATTTCGTACTTATGTACCCCTTGATTTTCCTTGGTGTACTGGGACTTCATGAAAAATTGCGGAGATAGAGGAAGGGAAAAAGAAAACATTGAAACTGAACAAATACATCACATACAAAATAATACTGCACATATTTCCCAGCTTATCTCTACCACTTATGAACTGGACTAGGATGAAGATGACATCCTGGTTTCCCAGTTGAAGAGTTCATATGTTCCTTTACTTTATCTCCATTTACTGTCTGAGTTTGGCTTTAAAGGAATTTATATGATGCTTCTCCTAGGCCATTTGATCTCCTTACATCTTAGTTAAGAGCAGGTAGGGAGGCACCTAGGGCAAGGCTAGGCTTCAGTAACCTTGATCAGTAACCCTGATCAAGACAGGAGGAGCCATTTGGCCAAAGGGTTTGTCCTTCCCCCTTGAGCTTCTCAGAACCCATATGAGCTTGTTTGTATCCCTGACTGGCCCAACGGCCTGGGCTCCATGTCCCATCCAACTGCCCTGTGAGGAATTTCATTTGTCAATGGCGCTACTCTCCAAAGTGCCTGCTACCAGATAATCTAAATCAAGTTTAACTATAGAAGCACAGAATTTCTGAGTCAGAAAGGGCCTTAAAAATCACCTTCCCCAGAAGAATGCCAGCAAATAAGTATAGAAGAAATCATAGAATTAGCAGATCATCGTTTTGCAACCATCATCTTAATAGTGGATTCAAGCAATGATAATCAATATATGCTGAAACTCTAGGCCACAACGCTATGTTAGTTTAATTTCTTGTTTATGGTTGTGTCTGCTCAATTGCTCCATTGTAAAAGTATTTTTCACCTTTGAATTTACAAACCTAACATCACCAACAATGGAGCAAACTTACATAATGTGCCTCCTGATGTAATGCAATGATAAGGGCACAACATCGTTTATGGAGTATTTTTAAAATAAAAAGCTGAGAAAAAAGCACCTTGTTGCACAAATTGGGAAACTGATACCCAAAGAGGAGAAAAAACTGAGTCAAAAACTGGGATTAGGATCTTTTCACCATGGCCTCTCGGTACGCCGCCTAGTTCCAACCACGATGATGTTGTTTCTGATCATGATGATAAATTCTTTTCTTTTCCAACAAATATTTTTGGAACTATGTCCCAGGGACTGTGCTTGGCACTCTGGAGTCAACAGTGAATAAAAGCAAAAGTTCTGTGCCTTCATAGGGCTTACATGCATCTTCATATTTTTTCATCTTTGCCTGCTTTATGCCCATCCTTATTATTGCCATTTTATTGTATTCACCTTCTTTTAAATTTGTGGTCCTTTGCAGAGAGACTCCTAAATCGATAATATCTCCAGGACCTGGTACAGAGTAGGTGCTTAATAAGTAGTTGCTGGGACTTCCCTGGAGGTCCAGTGGTTAAGACTCAGTGCTTCCAATGCAGGGGGCGTGGGTTCGATCTCTGGTCGGGGAACTAAGATCCAGCAAGTGGCATAGCCAAAAAAGAAAAAAAAAAGCATAATAAGTAGTTGTTGAATTAATGACTGTGTCTGTGCACGTGTGTGTGCATGTGTTGAAACCGTGTGTGTATTACGGCTCCATGTCTGCGCTTAGCCTCAGTCTGTCCCCTCTGCTAGAAACAGTATCTCCACTTCTCTCTTATTATCCTTTAAGGCAGCCTCATTTTCTCAATGACATCTTCCCAAGAGGATCTCCTCCTCTTAACAACCAAAGTGTTTACCACGCATGTGATTCTCATACCACACAGTATTGTGACCGTAGTTTGGTTATTTAACTCTGCTAATGGCCACTGTTGAATTTGGGTAGGTTCCTCCAAGGTAAAGTAATTCCTAGTTTCCCAGGGAGCCTGTGGAAACAACGATACCCTAACAAAAGAGCAGCAAATACAATTTGAGGTCCAGAGAAGAAGGAGCGATCCTCTGCTCCTTCTCTGATGAGAACCCCTTGAAATGCAGAATTTTCCTGGCCTGGTCACATAAGTCTGATCACAATTTCCCCCCCAACCTGCTTGTATGATTCTGGGCAAGTCTTAGGCCCTTGAAATTCCATATGCTCACCTGTACAATGAAGGGGTTGACCTCTGGACACTGGAATCTTTTACAGTTTTCTATTATGTTTGATTCCTCCTGACTTCAGGAAGGGAGGAAAGAACCAGGACTAAAGGTACAGTATCTTCCCAAATGGCCCTCCGCACCACCACATATGCCCTGTTCTAAATCAAACATTTGCATAAACATTTGCAAAAATGCATAAACATTTGGATATTGGCGTTAATTAAGGCAGCCAAATGAAAAGTCTAGAATTACAGCCACTGTCCCGCATATAGAACAGAGTTTCCGAGCCCTGAACTGGGTAATTTTCCTGAGAGGCCACACACAAGAGACGTAGGGATAGGGGAGGATGTTTTCCTTTTTCAGAATGCTTGTTCATACAGAAGCCCTTCCGAAGACAAAGGAATAACGAACATTTGAGGCAGGACCTGTTTCTCTTCTTCTCTCCCCTTACAGCTCCAGGGCACATTGGGACACCGTGTGAAAATTCAGGTGATGGGGTCACTAAGATGGTGCAATTAGCAGCAGGCAGACCTGGGTCTTCATCTCAGCTCTGTCATTTGCTGGCTGTGAGACCCTAGTCAAGTTTACTTAACCTCTGACCCCTGGTTTCCTCATCTGTAAAAGGGAATAATAATGGTATTACCTTGCAGGGTCATTGTGAGGATTAAATGAAGTGACGCGCATAGAGCACTTAGAATAGTGCCTGGCACTTACAGTGTTAGGAGAACACTTTCCAAATAATATTGGGACACAAAAGTATCTATATCCTTCAGGGGATTCAGGGTGATAGAATGTTTGAAATTGGGGCTGTCCTAGAAAATGTAGTCTCTGTGCCCAGGAGGTAGCTTGCATTCTGCTCTTTGCCAGTTAGTCCTGAAAACTCTGCCCAGTAGCTTGACCAAGTGGGAATTTACTGTCTTTAGGGGGGAAAGAACACGCAGATCCTAGGGCCTGGCAGGAAGCTCGGCAAGCAGCTGACGCAACCAGCCTCCTCTCCACCTTCACCCATCCCCACCCCGAGGACCCAGAAGCTGAGGAAAAACGGGAGTGATTTGCTCAAGATCACACAATAAACCAGTCATGGAGAGTTGGTTGCCACCTCTTGATCTTTTTCCTGAATTTTTTCTAAATAAAAGTTTAGGAAGGAAAATGTGCGCGGCACAAAACAGGTTAAAAACCACAAATCCAGGAGACTTAAGCTAATCCCTCCCTGTGTACCCACGTTTCTCAACTTCTGCACTACTGACAATTTGGGGGCCAGAAAATTCTTCCATGCGTCGTAGGAGGTTTAGCAGTGTCCCTGGCCTCCACCTACTAGATGCCAATAGCATCCCCTCCCCCAGGCTGTGGCAACCAAACACACCTCCCTCCGGACATTGCCAACGTCCTTTGCTGGGGTGGGGCAGGGAGGGGCACAATCACCTCAGGTTGAGAAGCACCGCTGCATAGGAACAGCACTGTAAACACAGCTGCCTCCTCAGCACTCTTCTCAACTCTCAACCACACCGTCGCCAGTGGTGATACCACCTAACCCCGGGGTTGATGGCTCCCGAGTGGGGGTCTCTAGCTGTGCCCTCTCCTGCCCACTCCTGTCTCATATATCCACTGCCATCTCTCTTCCACGGGGGACAGGCATCTCAGACAACATGTCCAACAGCGAACTCTTGATTCTCGACCTTGCCCTTTTCCCATCTTGTTCTTGCCCTTATATATTCATTCTTACCTTATACAATATTGCACACCTACTGTATTAGTCTCATATGGCTGCTGTAACAAATTATCACAAACTTGGTAAGGCTTCCAACAGCAGAAACATGTTCTCTTACAGCTCTGGAGGCCGGAAGTCCCAAATCAAGGTGTCAGCGGAAAACCATGCTCTCTCCAAAGGCACAAGGAGAGAATCCTTCCTGGCCTCTTCCAACTTCTGGTAGCCCCAGGCGGTCCTTGGCTTGTGGCTGCATGGCTCTAGCCTCTGTCTCCATCTTCACGTGGCTTTCTCCTCTCTATCTCTCCTCTGTGTGTCTCTCATGAGGACGCTTGTCATTGGACTTAAGGCCCATCCACATAATCCACGTGATCTCATCTCAAGACCCTTATCTTAATAACATCAACAAACACCCCTTTTCCAAATAAGGTCACACTCACAGGTTCTCGGTGTTAGGACATGGACATACGTTTTTAGGGGCCATCATTCAACCCACTGCACCTACAAATGCACCAGGGATATTATAGGCACTGGAGATACAGTGGAGAGCAAAGCAAACTCTCTGACCTCATGGCAATTATACTAGACCGTAGGGAGATGGCTAATAAATGGATAACTATATAACATATAATATAAGGGAAGGTCTGGGGGAAGGTGCTAGAGGCAGAGGGAACAGCAAATGCAAAGGCCTTTAGAAAGGCTCCTCCTTCGCATGTTCGCTCCTCCTTCGCACGTTCGAGGAAAAACAAGGAGTCAGGCTGACTGTTGCATAGAGACTGACCAGAAGAGCGGCAGGAAATGATTTGGGGGGCGTTAGCAGGAACCAGAGCACGTAGGGAATTGTGGGTCATGGAAAGGACTTTGGTTTTATACTAAGTGGGATGGGAAACCATTAGACTGAGGCTGGAGCCGGGGGCAGTGATATGGCCTGATGTGCATTTTGAGAAGACCAGCCGGCTGCTCTGTGGAGAATGAAGGGCCAGCAGGGAGGCAAGCGAACAGGGTACAGGTAGAGGTTCTAGCCGGTGGAAAAGGGAGGGCTGGTATCCCCATCCGTCCAACTGCTCAGACCAAAAACCTGGGACTCATTCCGGATTTCTGTCTTTCCCTATCGCCCACATCTTATCCATTGAAAAGTCCTGTTGGTTTCATATTTAAGATATATCCAGAGTCTGACCATGTCTCAGCACCTTCACCACTGCTATCCTTGCCCAAGCCACTGTCATCTCTTGCCTGGCTCATGATAATGGCCTCCCAACTGGTCCCCCTGCTTCAACCCTTGCCTCACACAGCAGGCAAATCAATCTCTGAAAAGCATAAATCAGAACATATCACCGCCCCCCCCCCCCGGCTTAAAACCCTTAATGGTTTTCTAGTACACTTAGAATCCAAACACTCTACCATGGTCCCCATTATCTGGCTCCCACCTACCTCACCAACCCCACTTCCTGCCATTCTCACCGTCACTTTCCGTAGTCCAGTCACTCTGGTCTTGTTTTCGTTCCTTGAATCCTTTCAGCTTCTTCCTCAAGACCTCAGGGTCTTTGCACTAGCTGTTCCCGTAGATAGTATAATATAAGTGTTGTCAGCTGCTGTCACTTCCTTTAAGAGGCCTCCCTGGTGACCCTCATGAAAGTAGGACCCTGGCAGTCACCCTGTTTTCTTTTGTTTCCTTCAGAGCACTTATTACTCTCTGAAATTATTTTATATCAGGCATTTGTTTAGTTTACTACGTCTTTATCTAGTTCCTTCCTTAGTATTTGTCTCTCTCCACTAGAAGGTAAGCTTCTTGAGGCAGAGTTCATGCCTGACTTGTTCACTGCTGTATCCCCAGTACCAAGCACAGTGCCTAGCACACAGTAGCCCCTCAGTGAATAGTTGTCGAGTGAATGCACCTCTCTCACGGTGCACAGCTAGATGGGAGCTTAAGGACCGTCTAGTGCCTGGGCATCAGAATCACCCAGAGGGCTTTTTAAAAATCCATCTTGCCAAGGCCCATTCCAGACCCACTAAGTCAAAATCTCCCAGGGCAGGGTCCAGAAGTCTGCATTTGGAACAGGTTTACTTATGTGACAAAGACTTACTATATCGCCCTTACTTCTACGGTTCTAAGTTCTTTATAAATATTGACTCATTTAATCCTCATAGTGATAATTTTAATATTCCCATTCCTCAGTGAGGAAGCTGAGGCGCGGGGAGGTTTAGTAATTTGCCCAAAGTCATTCAAGTAGGATGTAGTAGGGTTAGAATTCAAACCCAGGCAGTCCACACTCTTTTTTTTCCCTTCCAGTTTTATTGAGATCTAATTGGCATGCAGCACTAAGTTTAAGGTGTGCAGCATAATGATGTGACTTACATACGTCATGAAATGATGACATCATCTCATATAGATACAACATTAAAGAAATAGAAAAACAGTGTTTTTCCTTGTGATGAGAACCCTTAGCATTTACTCGCTTAACTGCTTTTGTGTATAATGTGCAGTCGCGTTCATTATATTTATCATGTACATTACAGGCAGTTCATACTCTTAACCACTCTTCTATGCTGCACAGTAGAGCCTGTGATGAATCTGTCGTTTGGGACCCACTGATCAATTTTCCCCAAGGAGGATCGTGAAGCCCATACAAGAGAAGGGACCTCTTGAAAGCCGGTCAGATATGAGACAGATTTTCTCTCTCCCCATCTAGTGAGCGTTCCATTCGGTCCAGTCATTCTGTGTTCTGTGAGGAGCGGGGCCCGGGATCGCGTTGCCCACATAAAAAGCCAGTCGCAAGAGGTTATCTAGAAATGTTTGTGCTATCAGTGCTGGCTGTCAGGGAATGCAGGAACACTCCCTGGCATTGGGTTCTCTAACCATCTCTCCGGAAATACAAGCTTAAAGTCAGAGATCCTTTTCCCTCCGAATGACGTTAACAAAGCCAGAGGCATGGAAGCCTGGGTCGGAGGGGCAGGCGCTAGTTGAGGACGGTATGCAGGAACAGCCCCCGTCACGTCTGCGGAGGGAGCGTGTGCGCTAGAGCTTATCTGCTCCAGTCACAGAAAGTGCACCAGGCCTAGGCAGCCTCCGCTCCCCCACCCCCGCGGCCCTCACGGAGGGAACCACGGGATGGCCCGGCCAGATGACATGCATCAATTACTCTCCAAGGAGGCCCTGGGCCAAACAGGCTTTTCAATTTCCAGATGCTTTTTAATTAAAATAAAGGCCACTCTGTAACCTGACTTTGAATGGACAAAGTTTCCTTAGTAGAGTAACTATACAAGTTCACCCTTTTTCCATTACTTTTCATTGAGCAACTGAAACGTTTGTAACCAATAAATTATGACTTGAGTCACATGGCGGCAAGGGGCATGGAAGGGTTAAGTGACTTACGGAAGGTCACTCTGCCGAAGAAAGCCTCCTTTGTCCCCGGGTCCCCTTTCGCTCCTGCCTCTGCTAGTGAGCGTTCTACCTTTGGGAGAGATGGAAAGAGGCTAGGCTGCCTTGCTCAGAGCAGCAGAGGGTTGAGCAATGATGTGATGACCCTGTCCATCTGGGAATTCAGGCTCTCTATCTCCGCCCCAGAAGGAATCTTGTGAGCTCAGATTTCCTGTACTGGTTGTCCACACTGAGTTCCAACCGTGCCGCATCCTCTCGGGACAGAGGCAGCAGGAGGAAAAAGGCCACTTTTCTTTCTAACCAGGCCGCAGTTAGAGGAAAGGTTTGGGGAGGCTTATGGGGAGACAAGCAAACCTTCCCAACTCTTATCCTGGACTTGCCTTTTCTCAGATTCCAGCATAGTAAAGAGAAAGGGGCCAGACAGCAGCTGTGGGCTGTGCCGAGAGGTGATAGCTTACTTTTTCTTCTGGATCATAAACCAGTTCAGCCATTAACAGAGTTCAGAGACAATGGCTGTCTATGGGCCCAGAACAAACCCTGCTGATCCTAGGTCGCAGAGTTGGATGGGATCGCAAGTGATGACCAATTCAACTCCCCTAGCTTGGACGAATCAATGTTATTGTTCTCTACATGCTATGAATCAGGCAACTGAGATCCAAGTGGTTACATGATTTGTCCAAAGACCCTCTGCTAAGAATTGAGGAGAGTAAACAGTAGGTGTTTCCTTGATCATTTTTTTCTCTTACCAAACACCCCCCCCCCCAACTCCTATCCTGTGGATCTTTTTCCGGGAGCAGAGCTTTTCCCAAGTTCTCTTTTCTCCATCTGCTGAAAGATTGGGTCTAGTCTATATTGCCAACTATAGAGACGGGAAAAGGAAAGAATGAGAAACAAATGAGGGAACCCACTTTCAAGATTTCCTCGAATGTGCCAGAATACTTTCTTCCACAACCTGGAAGTCACACAGCATTTAGCAGGGTCTATCTTGGGCCATGTGTATGTGAAACCAACATAGCTGGTAGGAAAGTGAAGAACCCAGTTAGACCCTGTTTGAGAGGCTGTTGATGCTTGTTTTTTACAGCTCCAAATTACCCGTTTCAGTGCACCACAGAAACTTGGGGGTCACAGTATGTGCAACTGAGGTTGTGGAAAGAATGCTGTAGGAACCAAGTTTATTTTATCTTGGGTCTTTTCTCACTTTGGCCTTCTTTTATTGGATGCTTGAGCTTCCCTTGTTTGGATCTACTGAAGACACAGAATCTCCCCTGCCTTCTACCCCAGCCCTCCCATTTCTTTCCTGAATGGCCTTTGGGATGGAGGCTCTCTTGGTTTGTGAAGACTGAAGGTGTCTCCATCGCTTCCCAAGAAACTTCAAGGCGTGAGGCTGAGAACATGAGTTTTAGGATTTAGTGCTTAGAATATTTTTCCACATGTCATCCTGAAGCTAAAATTTCTGGGAAAGATTCATGATATCAGGTCCTTTGAACAACCTTGGTGTTTTCCCATATCCATTAAACTTGTGAAATATCACAAAAAGGCCGTATCCTAAATGGCTCCCAAGTGGGCTGTTGAGCCGAGATTTTGGTGTCCAAGGCAAGCGTCTTGTGTTTCAGCCCCGTAGGGATCGTTGTAATCATATCTAACAGATGTGTAGCTTCAAAAAAAAGCAAAGGATGGTAGCCTTTAGAAATATCCATCTGTTGAACATTTTCCCTTTCATCTCCAGAATAGATAGAGACTGTGTGAACAGAGCTGCCTGGCCCTGCACTAGATTACAGGCACATTTTTTCTCATTAACAGAAGAGTAAAGACAAATGAGGAACATTTGGGGATCAGCCAGCAGTACCTAGGTCACATTGTTCGAAGCTCTTTGGGCCCTCATTCTGGAATTAAGTTATGTAAGAGAAGAAGGCAAGCCTCATTCTTCCCTCTACAGATGGAGATCAAAAGGCAGTATCAGCCTAACCATCCACAAATCTCTCCAGCGTTTGACACTCACTATCAATAAACACCATCTCTCTGCTAGCAAGGTGGCGATCTGGAACAGCCTCCTTCAGCCAGAAGGCTTGGGGACCAGGGTGGGCTCTGCATTCTATACCATCTCTCATTTGGGATCATTTGGTACACTAAATCTCTCTGTTTATAGAATTTAATTTTCAGGACTATGATGAGGTTGTCACATGATAGAGTTTCTAGGCTGAAAGAAAATGGCCACGGAATAATGTGCCGTTCCCTGGCCCTCCCTCCCTTCCTCCCTCCCTCCCTTTCTCTTTCCCTCTTTCTCTTGTTCTTTCTTTCCTTTTTCCTTTCTTTTTTAAAAAACAAACCTGCAGATGCTCATCCAGTGTAATTTCAGCAACTTCACAAGCCTGGGATGTTTCTCTCTCTCTCTCTCACCTTTCCCCCTGTCAGCACTGTCTTGATTCTCTTTTCAGCTTAAACATACACAGAGGGGAAAAAGCCATCTTCTCATGACTTACACAGGGAGTTTGAGCCTCCCCACAGCCCCCAGTAAGTCACGAGTTTGCCTTTAATAGTATGGCCAAAGGAGCCTCTGAAATGACAAGATTTATGGGCATGCCTTGCAGCGCATTCAATAAAGAGGAAAAACTCACCAGATCCAGTCTCTGAAATCCCGAGCCTGACCTCTCTCCTCACCCACCAGCCAGTCACCTATTAAAGGGCATTGTTAGTGCAACAACTTCTGCACAGTAAGTAATGACTCCCTCATTGTTCGCTTGTATATCGTGAACTGGGGTTTCTTCAACTGAAGGTCCCCTTTGGGGTAGCACTCATGACTTCTGAAAGAGTTTCTTACTCTGTTTCGTCAGAACCATGAGTTTTTATTAAGGTTAATATTTATTAAAGATATTTTCCTCACAGAGTGGGGGTGTGCCTCCAAGCAGCTGCCTAGATTAGCAGCACCAACATTCCCAGTCACTGAGGAAGATAAGCGAGTATTGCCTGATTTTAGTACAGTTACTGCAAGATACTCCCAAGACAACCTTTAACATCAAAATAGAAGGGGAGAGCTGGTGGGAGTGTAAATTGGTGTAGCCACTATGGAAAACAGTATGAAGGCTCCTCAGAAAATTATAAATAGAACTACCGTGTGATCCAGCAATTCCATTTCTGGGTATTTATCCGAAAAAAAACCACTAATTCAAAAAGATATCTGCACCCCCATGTTCATTGCAGCATTATTTACAATAGCCAAGATATGGAAACAACCTAAGTGTTCATCGATGGATGAATGGATAAAGAAGATATGGTACATATATACAACGGAATATTATTCAGTCATAAAAAGAGTGAAATCATGTCATTTTTGACAACATGGATGGACCTCGAAGGCATTATGCTAAGTGAAATAAGTCAGACAGAGAAAGGCAAATACCGATGATCTCTCTTGTATGTGCAATCTAAAGGAAAAAGAAACAGGCTCATAGATATAGAGAAGAGATTGGTGGTTGCCCGAGGTGGGAGATGAGATGGGGTGGGAGACATGGGTAAAGGGGGTCAAAAGGTACAAACTTCCAGTTATGAAATAATTAAGTCCTGCGGGCATAATGTACAGCGTGGCGACTATAGTTAACAATACTGTATTGCATGTTTGAAAGTTGCTAAGGGAGTAGATCTTAAAGTTCTCATCAGAAGAAAAAAAATTCGTAACTATGTGCGGTGATGGATATTAACTAGACTTATTACGGTGATCATTTCACAATATATACCAATATCGAATCATTATGTTGTATATCCGAAATGAATATAATGTTATATGTCAATTATACCTCAATAAAAAATATAGAAGGGAAGGGAGAGCAAGAAAGAGTAAGGAAGTACATGAGGGAACTCATGTTTCACGTGCCTCTGAGCACACAGCCAGCCTAGGGTATTGGGACCACCCAGAGACACCGTGTCAGCCTCTGCATTTCCCACCACGGATGTTATTCTAAGCCTTGTGGGGAGGGGTGCTTCCAGGTCAGCCAATGATGTCTGAGCCCCCTCTACAGTGTCCACACCACACGGCGCTCCAGCCTCTCCCTGAACTCCTCCAGTGGCAGGGATCTCACCTGGGTCGGGGAGGGGGTTGGTACTCTTGAACAGTACTGACTGCAAAAGATTTTCCTTTCATCTACTCAGTCTCTCAGTTCTATTTACTGAGCACGAAAAGTTCTATGTGACAGGCCCTGCTCGACATACTGGGGATAGAGCAGTGGCTGAAACAAGTGTGATCCCTGCCCTCATGGAGTTTACAGTCTAGTAGGGAGACAGATAATAAAAGAAGTCCCCCCACCCAGCTTGTCACTCTCCATCCCCTGACACCCCCAGGTTTGTGGTGGCCAAAATGTAACCCAAGGACTCAGGAAGAGTTGGCTTAATCAATGGGGCCAGAGCAGAGCTCCTTTGTTCTGAAGACTAGACTTTTATGAATACAATGTAAAGTCACCTTTTCTTTTTGGTTTACTGGCCACATCACACATTGACTTACAGTGGGCTGACTGTCACCAGAAACCCATAAGCCTCCTCCCTTTTTTTAAAAAAAAACATATTACTCCATTAAGCCAGTTTTCTCCTATCCTATATTTGTGAAATTGATTTGGGGGGGGACCACATTACTGGACTTTTCATTGGTTTCTGTTAAATTTTCTTTTCCTAAAATATCCTGTCATTCCTGTCTATTGGGCTAATTGGGGATTCAGCAGGATAGGAAGTCCTTTGCAAAATTTACTCAGGGCCCTGTATATGTAGCTTATAATACTGGATTATCACAGGGAGAAACTGGGTCTTAACCAAAAGTTGGAGGCTTGACAAAAACCAATACCAATGTGTCGCAGGAGTTTCACCCATGGGGTTAAACTTTTTTTTAAAACCCAGAAGCAAAGCAATCATACTCTGCTTTGGTTCCGTAAAATAGTGCAGGAAACCCCAAAGCATAGCCTAGATCACAGTCTTCTCAGAAAGATCCCCAACTGCTTACTATGTGGTTGATACCCAACTGGGTCTGTGAACCCCAAATCCAACAGTGTCTTTGTTTGGTGACAATGGGGAAGGGGGATTTTCAGATGCCAGATCTTCAAGGTGATGGGACATTCTTGGAGAAAGCGCCCGTGAACGCTAGCTCTGGGTATGAGCTGCATGAGAGGGGGCATCTCCTTGTCTTGCTTGCATGGAAGGGCTGGAGGCCGCACTGACTTGGTGTTCTGTGGGTCAACAGAAAGGCTAGCCAATGACCTCGTGTTCTGTGGCGGCGAGGCAGAGCAGGTTCTTTGGGTGGTGTGCTCGCATGGATAGGTGTGTGCTCAGAGACTGGGATCCAGGGGCTCGCAAACTCAGCCAGCTAGGCAGGCTGGCAGGCCCCATTTAGGCAAACACCCCTAACCTCCGCCACCCTCCCCTGCCCCCAGCTCCACATTCTTGAGGTTTTCGAAGACTGGCAGCCTGACTGCTAATTATTCCTGGAAGTGGCATGCTATGAAGTCTGCAAACATTTTCTGCAAACATTGGCCCACAAGAGGCGAGCTGTTGAGTTCTGGAAGCCAGGAGGCTGGAGGTGGGAGGGAGCCCGGGAGGCATTCCTCAAGCATGAGGCAGTAGGGTCCCTCTGCCTGCTGGCTCTCTACTGTAAGGTCAGCGGGAAACAGATGCATTGAGGACAGTCCCCAAGGTGGGACGGGACCACCCAGGGGCGTGGGGCTTTTCAGACTTGTGTTTCAGGTGAAAGTATGAGGCGGGGCTGGGAGCTCTTATGTAGCTGGACTGTCGATGCCTTTCCGTTGTCAAAAAAAGTCTCATCTGCCACCCAGCCAAACTCTGCTTGCACACATGTTTTCCAGAGACAGAGACAAAAATGTTTCGGGGGGGAGGGGCCGAGGAGGGGGGAGACTGGAGTGACAGTTACATTAGCCGTATGCAGGGCCATCCTCATCACCTCGGCATTTCCTGGAGATGGTTGCAGCCTCCTGTGAACCCCAGCCAAGGTTCTTTCGAGATCCAGGGCAAGTCCCATGGCCAAGAGCAGGCTGGCCTGGCTCAGAGGGAGGAAAAGGAGACTTCAGGGAGACTAGTCAGGCTTCCGAGGCCCTCCGCCATGGGAGCCCACCTCCAGCAACCTCTTCGGCCTCAACTACCGCGGCTCTAGTAGCTCCGGGCTGTACCCCTAGCCCCCTGCTCGTGCCAGGGAGTCTCCAGCCTCTCTGCTGCCGTTCGCACTCTCCCGGCTGTCCACCACGTTCCACCCCGCTGCTTCTCTGTCCTAACTCCTCCTCGACTCTCCAGACTCACTTCCACAGTCACCTCCTCTGGAAAGCCTTCCCCGATTCCCTCTGTGCTTCCACAGAACACTGTGCATTCTCTAATCACAGCACTTGTCAGCGGCCATAGCACCCTGAACGTGCCCGATCTCGTCTAATCACGGCGCTTCTCGCCCTGGGTGATGACAGTAGCTCACACTTACCTCAGACTTGGGCTGAGCAAGTCACCGTTCTACATCCTTCACGTGTGTTAACCTTTAATCCTCACGACTCTACAGCGCTATTGGTGTCCTCACTCTACGGATGAGGAAACCGGGAAACCGAGAGGTTAATGAAGTTGCCCGGTGTCACGCAGGTAGGGAGTGGCGAGGCCGCGATCTGAACCCAGGCTGTCTGGCTCTGGAATCCGCCCCACTGGAAAGTGAGCTCTTTGAGGACAGATGAGTCAAATCATATCTGAGTTCTCAGAGTAGACCCTCCAGAGATCTTGGATGAACTCAATTGAACCACATCTGACCATTACGCCTATGGAGAAGATCTTGGAAAGATGGGAGGGACCAGAAGAAGAGACGGGCCCTCGAGACACACGTCTCCCGCCTGCCCCTGTGCACAAATGTCCAAGCCTAGCAGACCCTTCCTCCCAGCCCAGAGTACAAAGGCCAGAACCTTGAGAGATAGTCTCTGGGAGGCCATTTCCCAAAGCCAGATCCATTTCCACTGGGCCTGCCCGCCTCGTTGCCACCAGCGTAACCATGACTTCTCATGTGGTTTTGGTTAAAGACAGCAATGTACTTGCTCACTGGGAGAGTGGGTGGAGTGGGAGAGGGCTTTGCTTGGAGGATTCACACTTAGCCCACCCTGCCCCGATCCCAGGGAGATTTGGAGCAGCCAGGAGGAAATCTTTCCGAGTTCTAGAACTTTCTATCATCAGCCTTGAAGGCTTTGTGTAAAAACTTCACCTATGTGGAATTCCCATAGACAAGTGCAAGCTGGCCATTATGACTGGGTTTAGACCTACCACCAGTCCTTTCCAGGACTCTCAGAGGCCCTTTTGAGGAAAGAAACAGATATCCCTGTAAAAAAATTTTTTTTTAAATAGAGCAGGATGCCCAGGATCCAGAGCACTGGGTTATGAGTCCGGGCAGAGCGGCTATGGCTGTGGGTGCTGGAGTAGGGCTGCCTGGACTGGCATCTTGGCCCTACCAGCTGATAGCTATGTGGCCCTAGGTGCCTCATCTGTAAAATGGGCATAATAACAACACCCACTCACCTCATAGGGTTATTGCCAGCATTAAATCACTTTACTGAAAACAGCTCCTGGCACGTAACAAGTGTTCAAAGATGGCAAACTTATTATCAGTCTTGGTTCTTACACCAATTAGCTCGTGGCCTTGGACAAATCTTCAGTTTTTTCAGTTCCCTCATCTATAAAAGAAGGAGCTGGACCTAATCCCTAGGGCCCCTTCCAGCTCTCACTTTCTATAACAACATATTTTTCTACCTTAGTTTATATTTTCTTTTTCTTTAATTGAGAAGCAATTTACACTCAGTGAAGTGTCCAAACCTCATGGTACGGCTCCATGAATTGTTATATCCATGTCTGCCTGTGTATGCCTCTGTATACACCACTCAGATCAAGATCTGGAAGGATTTCAGCAAATCACAGGTTTCCCCATGTCCCTTCCAGTCAACCCTCCCCCAAAGGTAACCAGTACTCTGACGTTCATCACCATAGATTAGTTCTGCCTTCTCTTGTACTTTATATAAATGGAACCATAGAACCATGCTTGGTGTCTGGCTTCTTTTACTCAATATTTCTGAGATGCATCTGTATTATTATGTGTAGCAGTAGGTTTTATTTTTTAAGTGCTGAGCAGTATTCCATTGCATGGATATATCACAATTTATCCTTCATCCAGATGATGGACGTTTGAGTTGTTTCTAGTTTGAGGTTATTATGAATAGGGATAGTGTATCCATTCCTGCACTTCTCTTTCGGTGAACATACTTATGCATTTCTGTTGGGCGTATACACAGGAGAGGAACTGATGGGTCACAGGGCATACACCTATTTAGCTTTAGTAGGTATTGCCAAACCGTTACAAAAGTGGTTTCACTAATTTACAGTTCGATCGACAATGTATGAGAGTTCCATTTGCTATAAATCCTTGCCAACACTAAGTATTGTCAGTCATTTTATCTTACCCATTTTAGTGTGTGTGTTCCTGACTACAGCTTTATCTATGTTGCTGATACATGGTAACAAATGAGTATCATTACAGTTTGGCTTTGACTAGCCACATGTGGATCTTCAAGAAGGAAGCCATCCCTAGCACAGCCTCTGAAGTAGGCAGTACATTCAGGGTAAAAAATATCCAAGGGACATTTTGGCCCTCTGACAGTGGCTGCTTCAGAAGAAAGGCTGCACTGTGCTAACATCATTTAGAAAAATGTTACTTGGGAGCAAAAGACAAAAGCAGCTCCAACCTTAATTCCTAACTTTTGGCTGTTTGTGCAGGCCCAGGAATTTAGAACTGAATAAAACTGACCACCCATCCAGGACAGCTCAGAGGAATCCAAGGGTATGAGTGCCAGGTGATTAGAGAGCCACAGCATTTTTTATAGCAGCTTTATGGAGCTATAATTCACCGACCATTGTATATTCACAGAGCTGTGCAACCATCATCACTATTCTAGAATATTGTCATCACTCCAAAAAGAAACCCCGTAGCCCTTAGTAGTCACTCTGGTTCTTTCCTCCCTTTCAGCTCCTGGAAACCCCTTTCTTTTTATTGTACTTCCTGTCTCTATGGATTTATATACTCTGGATATCTCATATAAATGGAATCATACAATATGTGGTCCTTTGTAACTGGCTTCTTTCACTTAGCATAATGTTTTTAAGGTTCATCATGTCGTAGAATGTGTCAGTACCTCATTCCTTTTTATAAGCAGAATAACATTCCATTGTATGGCTATATCACATTTGAGATGGACATTTGAGTTTCCAATTTTGGGCTACTGTGAATAATGCCGCTATGAACATCCAAGTACAAACTTTTGTGTACACGTATGTTTTCAGTTCTCTTGGGTATATACCTAGGAGTGGAACTGCTGGGTCATAGGGCAACTAACCCTATGTTTAACTTTTTGAGGAACTGCCAAACTATTTTTTCAAAGTGACTGCACGATGTTATAATCCCACCAACAATGTCTGAGGGTTCTGATTTCTCCATATCCTCACTAACCCTTGTTATTTCCCATTTCATCTTTTATTATAGCCATCCTGGTGGGTATGAAATGGTATCTCATTGTGGTTTTGATTTGCGTTTCCCTAATAACTAGTGATGTTGGGCATCTTTTCATGTGCTTATTGGCCATTTGTATATCTTGTTTGGAGGCCTGTCTATTCAGATCCTTTGATCGTTTTTGAGTTATTTGTGTGTTTATGATGGAGTTGTAAGTGCTCTGTATATATTCTAGAGACAAGCCTTTTATCAGATATATAATTCACAAAATTTTTCTCCCATTCTGTGGGTGGTCTCTTCACTTTCTTGATTGTGCGCTTTGAAGCACAAAAGCTCTTAATTTTGATGTAGTCCCATTTATCTATTTTTTTCCTTTGCTTGCTTTTGGTGTCATAGCTAAGAAACCATTGCCTAATTCAGGGTCAGAAAGATTTACACCTATGTTTGTTTCTAAGAGTTTTATGGTTTTAGATCTTCTATTTAGACCTTTGATCTATTTTGATTTAATTTTTGTATACGGTATAAGGTATGAGTCCAACTCCATTCTTTTGCATGTGGATATCCACTTGTCACAGCACCATTTATTGAAAAGACTATTCCTTCCCCATTGAATTGTCTTGTCACCCTTGTTGAAAGTAAATTGACCATAAATGTGAGGGTTTGTTGCTGGTCCACAGCATTTTTAGCGGACAGAAAAGAATGGTCCGATACGGAGAACTCACAATAGTCCCAGTGTTTTAGCCTAGCACACCCAGAGGCCTCTTATCCCTCCACTCTGCAGAGAAAGGGCACAGCTCAGGGAAATAGTCACCAAACTTACATCTAATGACTCAACCTGGAAGCAAATCATGTTGGAAAGTTACACGTGTTTCCACAGCCAACCTTCCTTTCTCCGGAAAGTTACGCTTCAGTGTAGACCCTATTTCTCTCTCTGAGCATGCTGCCCTGAGTTTAAGAAAAGTCTTTCCTTCTGACTGAGGCCCTTTCCCCCTTAGCTGGGCACTTCGTCCGGGGTTAACCCTTTTAAGACTGCCCGCTCTGAGCTCAAGCTGTGGTTAGAGCCCAGACTTTCAGAAAGCAGAGGAGCTTGGCTTCATTTTTTTCCCTCACACTCTGGGCAGCACCACGGCAAGTGGCAACGGGTTTATGCTGGACGTGAACTTCCCACTTTTGCTGACGGGACTCCAATTGACAATGAGCACCTGATAGCTGAAGCCGACTGCCGAGGGCAGAAAGGGAAACTGACCTCCCCCTAGCTTTGGCCCTGCCTAGCACCTGGTGACCCTGGCTCATGTCTTGCAGAGATTCTTTACCTCTTGACCAGAAGAGTTCCTTGACCATGGGGAAGCAGTGTGCCAGAGGGGAAAGGGGGACAGACTTTGGGTTCAGATAACCCGTGTATGAATCCCTGATCCTGCATGTACTTGCCGTGGCTGACATAGAGGTGCACTGCTCAGAACCCCTGTGGAGAGAGAACCCACCGGCCAGCTGTGAGAAGTGTGGTTAGCTGACGGCCTCCAGCTGTTATCTCCCTCAGGGTCTGCCTCAGCTTTGGAGCCAGGGTCATGCTATTCTTGGGGTGGTCCCCAGCCAATGACTGATCAAGGACGTGATCCAAGGCCCATTTCCAGCACATGGAAGACCCCTCTAGAAGGCAGTCTTTGCTCCAAAGCTCCCCTTTGGGCTGGTAGACTTTGACAGGTGGGCACCATAGCCTGACAGACCCCTTGCCCAATCCTGCCCCCATTTCTCTGAAGTTCAAGACTGAAAGCATGAAGGAGCCTTCTGGGAAGTTGGAAACGTTTTCTACCTTGATCTACATTCTGGTGACATGGGTACACACACTCCCACAATCATGAAGCTTACACTTAAGGTCGGTGGAATTTACGTACTTAACTATGTATGTTATGCCTCAATTTTTTTAAAGGGAAAAACAGTGAGGAGTTTTAAATTATTAGTTAGCATATGTACATGTTAAGTTTTTTTTTTTGTTTTTTTGTTTTTTTTTTATTTTGAAATTTAAATTTTATTGGAGTATAGTTGATTTACAATGTTGTGTTCATTTCAGCTGCACAGCAAGTGATTCAGTTACACATATGCATCTGAAAAAGAATGAGTATATGCGTATGTGTTAAGTTTTTTTAATTTATAAAATGCAGAGATGTAGAAAGGAAAAAATCACCTCTGGACCCACCCCCCAAAGATAACCACTGGAGACATTTGAGATATTGCGTTACACTCCCCACCTCTCTTATCACTCTGCCTCTCTATGCTGCCGCTTTGGCTCTTGGAGAAAGGAAGTTTCACCATCACTTCCACTTTCTTGGGAGTAGTGCTGGGAGGATCGTTTCCAGGTTCGCTTTCTAGCCCCTCTTTCACGCCTTCCCTCAGGCAGAAGCTGAAGCTAAATAGTGCTAAAATTTCAATGTCCTAACCTGCACATCACCCCTCACTGAAGCTGGGAGCCTCTGGGCCTCTGGATGTCTTTCTGGAACAGCACAGATCAGGGGCCCAGGTTCACCGGGTCTTTTGCCTTCACAGGAGTTGAAACACTAACTCAGGCCCCACAGGGCTTTCTGATGGGAATGAACCTGACTTTGTCCAAGGCTGAAATGTTTCTACTTCAGAGCAGCCAAGCTTTTTGCCTATTTTTTGTGTGAACTGTGGGAGAAAGGCATTTTCCAGCTTGCTTAGATGAACACAGACTGTCGAGGTGACCCTGTAGGGAACATCTCAAGGTAGATTACAGTCAGAACCGGGCAGACTAGCAATGTCGGCCTCACCATCACCTGGGAACTCGTTATATATGCAAATGTGTGGGGCCCCACCATAGACCTGGTAATTCAGAAACTTTGAGGGTCATCTGTGTTTCAACAAGCCCTCCAGGTGATTCTGATGCACTCTCAAGTTTAAGAACCTCTGTTCTAGAGGTTTCTAAATTCCACTGCCAGAGAAAGCAAAAATGTGCTCACACGTGCTCTGTTCATGCTCATAAGCAGTGCACTGTGTCCTTAGCATGACTTAGGGGCACGTGCCAGGTCCATATAACTTCAAAGTTTCTTGTTCTTTATATCCTAAACCCAAGGAAGTGCATTCCTTTTTTCTCTGTTAGTTGAACAAGGATGAAATATAGCCCAGTGTTCCCCCAACACAAAGATTTATTAATTTGTACTAATGACTGTTTAGAGAAAAACATAAAAACCAATGTCCTTGTTGAGTGCTCCTTCTCGAAGGCAAAATGTGGATGTTATCTGTAAAATCAACAAATTTGTCACCAAAGTGAAATGTTATCTTTTCCTGAGGATTTTCCCAGGCATCTCAAGGCCTCAAGGACTAGACAGCCTCCTCCCTCCCCCTGATCAGATGCAGAGGGTTAGAGCTTACAGCCATAACTCAAATGCTTTAAGACAGCTCAGATGTAAGTTTGTTTTCAGGTTAGTAGCTTTGCTCAGACACAGCTAAAGAAAGGAGACCATGAACCTATTCAAAGCCTCAAATAATCCCCACAGACCTTGGCCTCCTTAAGGTATGACCAGTGCAATGGTCTCTTGGATAAGAATACCAACGGCACAGGCAACAAAAGCAAAAATAGACACGTGGGACTACGTCGAACTAAAAAGCTTCTGTACAGCGAAGGAAACAATCAACAGAATGCGAAAGCAACCTACAGAATGGGAGAGAATACTTGCAAATCATTTATCTGATAGGGGATAATATCTAAAATGTATAAGGAACTCCCACAGTTCAATAGCAAAAAAAACAAAACAAAACAGATAAGCCAGTGTAAAAAATGGGCAAAGGACCTGAGTAGACGTTTTTCCAAGGAAAACATACAGATTGCCGACAGGCACATGAAAAGACATTCGACAGTACTAATAATCAGGGAAATGCAAACAAAAACCACAACGAGATATCATCTCACACCTGTCAGAATGTCTATTATCAAAAAATCAAAAGATAACAAGTGTTGGCGAGAATGTGGAGAAATTAGAACCCTTGTACGTTGTTCGAAGGTGAAATGGTTTAGCCACTGTAGAAAACGGTATGGAAGTTCCTCAGAAAATTAAAACTAGAACTGCCATATGATCCAGCAATCCCACTTCTGGATATTTATCCAAAAGAATTGAAATCAGGATCTCAAAGAGATATCTGCACTCCCATGTTCATTGCAGCATTATTCACAATAGGCAAGATGTGGAAACACCCTAAATATCTATTGACAGATGACTAGATAACGAAAATGTGGTATATACATACAATGGAATATTTTTCAGCCTTAAAAAGAAGGATATCCTGCCATTTCCATCATGGATGACCTGGAGGACATTATGCTAAGTGAAATAATCCCGACACAGAAGTACAAATACTGTATGATTCCACTTATGTGAGATATCTAAAATAGTCAAACTCAGAGAAGCAGAGAATAGAATGGTGGTTGCCAGGGGCTAGGGGGAGGGGGAAATGAGGAGTTGCTAATCCGTAGGCATAAAATTTCAGTTGTGCAAGATGAATAAGTTCTAGAAATCTACTGTACAGCATCATGCCTATGGTTAACAATACTGTATTATACACCTAAAACTTTGTTAGGAAGATAGATCTTGTGTTAAATGCTCTTATTTCAATTAAAAAATTAACTAAATAGGTTAACTATAAAATAAACTAGAGATCTGAAGAAAAACCCAAAGGTGTGACCAGTGGTATGCTGTTAAATGCTTAATAACCTTCTCTTTGAGAAAAAAAACAACCCTATATATCTTGATTATAAATGTGCAGCACACAATTTATAAATAATGATAAAATATATACATTCTTTATTATAAATTTCATAAAGCCAGATAACTCTCACAGAATGCTTTAGTCAATGTTTTCCTAACTCTTGTGTCCATAGCCAACCTAAGGTGGCAATTAATAATTAAGTGTGTTTCCAACAGGATTATTGGTTGATATATTGATTACATGAATAAGACAAAACTGAAACAACAGAATGTATGTCGAAATTTCACTAGTGTACATCAGTGACATAAGCGACTACTTTACTAAACCAGATAATAGTTTTTGAATACTGGAAGAATATTTCCTCAATTTTTCGTGCTATTTGAAATGTAACAGTTACAGAGGTGACACAATTTTAAATTTAATCTGCACTGTTAACATTTCTCCATCACTTTCTTTAGTCTAGACCAGGGGTCGTCAAAAATTTTCGGTAAAGAGCCAGATAATAAATATTTCAGGTTTTGTGGCTACCTAGGGTCTCTCTGTTGCATATTCTTTTTCATTTTTTTACAACCCTTTAAAAACGTAAAAACCATTCTTAGCTTGTGAGCTGTACAAAAACAGGCCGTGGGTGGAAGTTCGCTGACCCCTGGTCAAGACAATCAACAGAACAATAGATTAAGCACTGATTTGTAGCAGTTGCTAATTTCCATGATGTAAATACTCCTACCATGGCTGATTTCAAACTACCAACTTGACTTCACTGAACGCGGAGTTGCAAAGAGATGAACAGATGCGAAACATTATATGGTATTTCCACTACACAGATACAAAAGACATAAATCACCTCAACAGCATAGATAATAGTGAAGCACAGGAAAATAATTAGGAAGTGATGAGTTTTGAGTATTTATTACCTTTGTTTTTAATCTAATTTATTTAATCGTAAGTTTCTATAATTTAATTTTTAATAATGGCTGTATTTAACAACCAGTTCTCAACATTTCTTTTTTTTTTAAAATAAATTTATTTATTTATTTATTTTTGGCTGCGTTGGGTCTTTGTTGCTGCGTGCGGGCTTTCTCCAGTGCGGCGAGCGGGGGCTGCTCTTCGTTGCGGTGCACGGGCTTCTCATTGCAGTGGCTTCTCTTGTGGAGCACCGGCTCTAGGTGTGCGGGCTTCAGTAGTTGTGGCACTCAGGCTCAGTAGTCGTGGCTCGCGGGCTGTAGAGCACAGGCTCAGTAATTGTGGCGCACGGGCTTAGTTGCTCCGAGGCATGTGGGATCTTCCCGGACCAGGGCTCGAACCCGTGTCCCCTGCATTGGCAGGCGGATTCCTAACCACTGCACCACCAAGGAAGCCCCTCTCAACGTTTCTGAAAATGTAATAATTGGCTCTCGCAAGCCAATATGAACAACCACTGTGACCACACCAAATTTCAACCTGTTTGTTTTGGTTCTGTTGGATAAAGAGAGAATCTTCACTCAATTTGGTCCGTTATTCCCTGTAACAAAAGGATTTACTACAGAGTTTCTTTGAAGCTGGTAGTTTCCTTGGCTCTTCTAAAATAGGAAATGATTTTAGATGTTATTTTTACATACTTTCAAAAAGAGATCTGTCTCTATTCTCAACAGCTTCCTGACTACCTTTTGCTTCCAAATAATGAGAACTATTTAAAGGAAAAAGGAACTACTGTAGTGTGGTTTTAAGAAAAGCACATACTCTGCTCTTTCAGAAGTAGTTACACAACAGTTCTGCTCATAAACTGGGGAAAGGTTAAAATAGCTTTCCAAGGTCCCTCCCAAGGCTGTGATTTTCCTTTCATCTGCTCAGGTAATGCCACTTATGGTACTCATTCATCTATTCAGCTGTTTGAGCATCTACCACGTGGCAGCCACCGTGCTGAGCCCTAGAGACACAGCAGAACACAAGAGAGACATGAACCCTGCTCAACCAATAATTACACAGATCATTATTCACTTATACTTTTCATAAGTGCCTTAAAGGGGATCATATAACATAGCGGTCTGACCTATTCTGGGGGGTTGAGGATGTGACATTTAACCTGATACCTGACGAATGAGTAGAAAGCCAGGCAAAGGAAGAGGGAGAGGAAAGCAGAATAGCCTTCGTCTCGGGTATGGGAACAGCCTATATCATGCTTGTATAAAGCACAGATATACATACAGTACACAAACAGATATATAGTATATCTTTGGCATTAAAATTTTGTGGTGGTGGGGGGGGGAAATGATTAGGAAAAAGTATCTAAAAAGGCTCCTGGGAGGAGGGAGGTGATAATGAAAAAGAAAAAAAAAAGTTGAGAAATATTGGTCTACATAAAGAAAGTGGCACTTTTGAGCTATTATAGTAGCAGATGCTGGCCTCTTCCCATAAGGACTGATGACCTACCTGCAGGTTCCTGAGCCTGATATTAAGACAGGAAGTTAGAGGACTCCTGGTCTTCAACAACTCTGGAAATTTTCCTCTAGTATCTGTCAAATACTGCCTCTTCCCCATTCACTCTATTCTCTCTTACTGGACACTCATTAGACATTGTCATTCTATCCTCCATGTAGTATAACATCTCTTTCATACTTTCCATCTCTTTGTTCCTCTGTTCTGCATCCTGGATGATTTCCTCATATGTAGCTTCTAGTTCACTAATCCTCCTTTCAACTGCATCTGGTTTGCTGTTTAATCTATTAAGTGTTCTTTTTCCCATTTCAGTGTTCATATTTCTGTTCTTTTCAAGTCCCCCTGTATTTTTCAAACTATTCTATTCTTCCCTTATAATTCCTATTCCTTTTTTAAAAATATTTTTGAACATTCAAGCATACTTATTTTAAAGTCCCTTTCATATTTCTCCATTTGCTAAAATTCTTAATCTGTGAATTCTCCCATTTGTCATGCCAGTCTCACAGTGGTTTATATCCTCAGGAACTTAGCAAGTTTTGGCTATGAGTTCATCTTCAGAATCATAGTGACAGACACAGACTCATGTGCTATACTACCTGGATTTGAATTCTGGCTCTGCCACATAGTAGCTGTGTGACCTTAGGCAAGTTACTTAATCTCTTTGTCCTTTAGGTTCAATATCTTTAAAATAGGGCTGTTCTAAGAATGTGTTAATATAAGTAAAGCACTTAGTACAGTGTCCAGCACATAATTAAGCACTTGGTCAGCATTATTACTGTTACTTGTCAGGAATTGTTTTACCTGGGAGGCCTGCTTGCATAACTCGGGTTAATGTGACTGTCTCCCCACTCTCAGCTCAAAGTGGCCAGGACACTTCTGAATTGTTTATTTTTTTTTCTACCTCTGTCCCCATTTATGGGCCAGCCCTTCCAACTGCTGGCTTTCTAGAGGAGCTCAGATCCCACTCCCACCCCCACCCTGCCATTAAAACCCTGCACCCGGGATGCATGTCCACTTTGGATTCTTCTGTAGACCATGGAGTTGCAATTCCTGCTCACTGCTGTGGCTCTGAGCTACCTCTTCATTTCCGGTACTAGAATTTGTTTGTTTGTTTTTGCTTTTGATCTCTGCTGCATATTTTAAATTTTCTAAAAACAATGCGTTTGGAGTGCAGGAGGAGCTTCCTGCCACAGCTCAGGCAACCAAAATGACCAGAAATCCCTGCATGTTCTTTTTAAAGAGGCTTACCTCTCATTTGGCCATGGGATCCTTGAGAGAACCCAGGACACGAAGGGACATGTTTTATTTGCTTTTGTATCCCCCTAACCCTAGCACAGGGCCTGGTACATTTGACATACGCTTACTGAATTAAGAAATGAACACCACACTGGCAACACCAAGCGCTACAAGCAGCCAGTTCACTGCTTGGTTTCTCTAAGAGTTACCACCACCACTGCCATGGTGCGGCCCCCCATGCTCCTCGTTCCTGTGAATGCGCTCTGTCAAAGCGATATGGTTTCTAACAAATGAAAGGAAGTACAATGCATTCAGTCAGTGACTAGCTCAAGGGCAAGCACCAGATCTGGGTTTCTTTTACTCCCAAAGCAAAATAGCAAAGTGGAAACACTGCAGAGGCCACAGACTATTCTGATTTTCAGACTGTTTTCATAAAGCACCAAAGTAAAACGTTAAACAGGTAGCTGATGCAATCTGGCAAAGTGAGTATATAGCTCTATTTACATAAAGACACACACATATATCAGGCCATCAGCAGTATTTGTACAAACAGTGACTCTCCTATGAAGGTAAAGGCCACCCCCTTCAGTTCCAGTGACTGAGATACATTTTTCCAATCCTGGGGGCAAATACGGACGCAGCAAGTTCCTTCTTCTCCTTGGAAATTTGGCAGGCATGCCGGTTCTGCCTCTGTTGCCACATTCCCTTGGGGTTTTATGACTCTGTGCATATGGCCTGTGTGAAGGCTTCACTTAGGTCACCTTACGCCTTTGGCGGCCAGCGTGGTAGATGATGACTCAGGAAGACCCTGGTGTTTCCCAGATGGGTCCAGATCTGGCCATGCAATTACTGCCCTCCAGCTGGGAAATGTGACGCCAGGGTGATGAAGTGGCTGCTGAGAAGGAGGCATTTTGACTCTGAATTTGGTCTGTTCTTTATTTAAATCCAAAGATTGAACTAATATACACACACATATGCACGCATACATACAAAATCAATATCATACACACACACACACACACACACACACACACACACACAAACGCACCACCCCCCAACTACAGAGGGTGTTCTTTTGGATTTCCTGTTGGACTCCCCTGAACACATATTTCCTAAGCTCATCTCCTATGCTGTCCCCTGTTTACTTGTCTCATTATTCTCTCTTCCTTCGCTGACCTACTTATTTCCTTATCATTGCTTTTAACCCTCTTGGAGTTCCCATGAACCCAGATAGTCAGTGTGGGGCCCTTTAAGACAGATACGGGGATACTAAATCCTTCTCCAGTGTGAGCTGCTTTGCTTCATTCTCTCCCATGGCCACAGAGAAGCCTGTCTCTGGTCTCAATTCTGAAGGGAGACATCGTCCTCATGGAAACTGCCCCATCACTGGTAATACGACACTACCTTTGGGGTGGTGGGCATTCTCATTTATAAAGGAGAGCACTGGAATAAATTTGGTCCTAATCATAGCATCTCTAGTAACTCATCCTTCCTTCCATCAACACACTGTTTGTTCACTGTTACTCCAGAGGCAGCAGGGAAAGACTATGAACTCTGTACTTAGACAGACTTGGCTTCAAAATCCAACCTCAGCTGTTGGTAGCTGGGTGACTTTGGGCAAGTTACTTCCCCCCTGAGCCTCTGTTTCTTAATCTATAAAGTTGGAATCAAATAGAGTATATATTCAAAGTGCTGGACACATAATGGTCACTCTATAAATAGTAAAAGATACTATGATTATTTGGATGATGGTCGCAGCCCTTGGTCCTTCTTGTCTCACCTGAGGCAGAGATTCTCAGAGTCATACTTTCTCAGGGTTAAATGGAGGCCTGTAAAGATCCACAAACATCTTCTCACATCCAGTCGTGTGATAAGCTCAGAGCTGCTGACGATCAGCACAGCACTAGCTCTCTAAACTCTAGGACAAACAACAGACAGATCTCCTGCCCTCAAGGGGCCCCAGCCATCCAAACTAACAGATAAGAGGAAAACGTAAACATTGGGGATTACGTTTCAACATATGAATTCTGAAGGGACACAAACACTCAATCCATAGCAACTAGCATCTGCTAAATTATTCCCTGTAGACCACAAGTGCTATGGAAATTCCCAGGGTGGTGGGGCGGCGCTGCTGTGGAGAGGAAGTCTTCCCGGAAGATGCAGGGCTTCAGCTGGGACTCAAAGAAAGGGTGAGATTTGGAGAGACCCTTAGGAGAAGGGGGAGCTCTACAGGCATGTGCTGGAAAAACTTGAGAGGCAGGCACAATTATTATTTCCATTTTACAGATAAGAAAATGGAAGGCCAGAGAAGCCTAGTGACTTGTCCAAGGCCGCTCAGCAAGTCATTGGAATTTAAGTGGAGATCTGTCTCTGATGCTGGAGGCTGTGTTCAAAGCTGACTCCGACAGAAAAAAAGACGGGCTTTTGCTAGAAAGTAGGAACTAGGGAGCCACTGACAGTTTTTCAGAGAGGAGTGACATGATGAAAGCAGTTTCTTTGATATGCTTGGGGCACAGATGTTTAGGGGAAGATTCTAGCACCAGAGAGGTCAGTTAGGAAGCAGTGAGAGTAGTTTAGGGGTGAGGATTAAAGTCCTGACCTGGGGGCAGGGGCATAGTGGGACTGGAGAAGGCATAAAAACATGAGGCATGTCAAAGGGCAAATTGACAGTCTTGGGAACTGACTGAATATGGAGAATGCAGGGGAAGGGGATTAAAGTATCAGATCTGAGAACCAGAAGACTCATAATGCTGCTGCTGGAGATATTGGGGAAATGAGCTAAATTGAAGATTGCTGTTTATATAAAACAGGGCCTGATTTCCTTTATTACTATTGCTATTAAATCTTTGTATTGAAAAAAAGAAGAACGTATACTATAAGGAAACTGACAAGTTCAGAATATGAGATATTCTACAACACAATTGACCTGAACACTTCAAAAAGTCAATGTCACGCACACATATGCACAAATTAAGGGCGTGCACCATTGTAGAATCAATGACACTAAAAAGACATGAGTAAATGCAATGCACAAACCTTGATTTTGGATTTTTTTTTTTTTTTGGACTTAAAAGGACTCTATAAGACATTTGTGGGATATTGGGACAATTTGAGTATGGGTTGGAAATTAGATGATGTTAGATTATTTACTTTCTTAGGTGTGATAATGGTTTGTGGTGAGGAAGGAGACTTTCCTTATTCTTAGGAGAGTCATTCTGAAGAATGCAGGGTAGTGTGTCACGATGCCTGTAACTTACGATCAAGTGGCTCAACAAAGAAAAAAATACATATATGTATAAATAGATTGATCGATAGAAACAGAAATATACAGCAAATATGCTGAAATGTTAATTGTGGAATCTTGAAGGGTATATGCGTGTTCATTATAGTTCTTTTTCGATCCCTATGTATGTTTGAAAATTTTCAAAATAAGGATTTGGGAAAAAATAGGGACTTCCCTGGCAGTCCAGTGGTTAAGACTCCACGCTTCCACTGCGGGGGGCACGGGTTTGATCCCTGGTTGGGGAACTAAGATCCCACATGCTGCGTGGCATGGCCAAAAAAAAAGAATTAGGAAAAAATAATTCATGAATATAGTTAAAAGTTAAAAAGTTAACCCATACAAAGGGGTACATAGTGAAACTTTCTACCCCAGACACTAAGTACTTCCTTCCCAGAAGCAACCACTGTTCACATTTCTTGAAATTGTATCTGCATTTACAAGCCTATATATGTGTTTGTAGGTCCTTTTCTTAAATAGATGAATTCATGCTATAAATCTTTCTGTTAGCTGCAACAGACTCTCTTTTATCTATGCAACTGGGAGAGTAGTTGGTCAGTTAATTAAAAATCAGTTAAAGCAGAAGTGCCTGGACCTACCAGGGAGAGGTGCACCAGCGCATCCAGTGACGGTGCGTTTTTATGGAGGAAATGGAGAGCATCCTTTGTGCTGAGAGTTGGCACCACAGAGGCCATGTAAGCAAGCTTCCACTGCAGTGTCGGCAGCTTGCTTTTTTATAACTTCCCCAGCCTTCTCGGAGATTGTTCCATATGATAATGTATAGACCTGCCTCATTCTTTCGGGCCGGTTTTGAGGATGAGTTGCTTTTAGGATGAATATGGTTTTAATCATATTGTACTTGGGGTGGAAATTGCCTGGGCTTCCTAAACTTACCTGATCTGAAGAATACGTGGGTATTTTTCGAGCAAGCTCCCACGCTTGGGCAATGCTACCGTAAGCAGTTGGAGAAACAGGGCTGGGGCTCCAGTGACAGGACCGCTCTGAGGGATGGAAGTTCCACTAATGGTGTTAGTTAAAGGCAGGAGAATAGACAGAGAAGACAAGACACCAGAGAAATGCGGAGGTCCAAGGACAGAGCCCACAGACTCCCGTAAGAGCTTCCGCCCCCTGTTGCAATCCTGGGGGTCACATTTCCAAAGCATGTGCAGCTTCACATATGAAAACCCTCCTTAACTGCCAGCACCTGGGCAAATTCAAATCCTACACTCCGACATCAGGCTCTTCCCTGCAAATGGGAAGGATTTGATTGGAAAAATGTGACTCTAGAAACCAGATCTGGGGTTGAACTGAAATTGCCTGAAAAATGAAAGCATTGGCACAATTAACAAAAAGGGACTGGATTCCTTTATTTCTTCTTTTTTTGCAGCTAAATCCTGAACAGCTTGCAAACCTTGGGAGGCAGCCATCCCATTATCATTCCTGATATGGACTAGAATTTCTAAGAAATGACTTTTTTTAAAGATCTGTGGAATTGAACCCCTACTAACAGCAGTTTGAGGAGACTCAGTCACAGTGTTTCCAGAATAATCCTGAGACAAGAGCCTGAGCTCCGTGGGGCCTTGAGTGCCCACAGACCCATAAAGCCAGGCCCTACCCCAAATAGGTCCCTTCAGGAGCCCTGCATCTAAGTCACCCTCTGAAGTGGGACTAGGTAGAGTAGGCAGCTAGGCTGCTACGTCATGTGAGGGACCCAAAATGCCAAGAGGGGCCACTGGCTTGTCACGCTGCCTGAAAGGTTCACATTTCAGTGTGAAGCACTGAAGTCACCCTGTCTTCTCTAAATCCAAGTGTCTTGGAGGTAGAGACAGGATCCTCAAACTTTTAAGAAGCTCAGCTTTTCACTTGTGAAAAAACAAATGGGGAAGGGAGGGTAGAGCTGCATTTGGTCTTGAGTGTGAGCCTGGACGGTGGACAGTCGATAGGGCGAGGAAAGGAAGCCTAGGGGGCCCAGGCCCTGCCCACCTGGCCCTGGAGTTACTGGTAGAACCTTTGGGAATGAGGGAGTTGAGGTCTGGAGCCCGGGGAGAGGTAAAGTCAGGAAGTGCATGAGGGACCTGGGCCAAGACTCTCCTACGTGGCCACACAGGCACACACTGGCCCTAGTGACTGCGGCACTGGGAAACCATCACACAGTCCCCGATTCCCTAGCTCTGTGGTTACCGTGACGGTGCTGAGTGTGTGTGCTTCCCACATCTTCCGTGAGCCTGCTAATCCGAGACGCTTCCTCGTGCCCCGTGGTTCGGTGGCACAGACGGGCTGCAGTGGCAGGGGGCAGCCACGGGCCTCATGGCTGAGGTATCAGGCCTCCAGGACCTTGCAGTACAATTTATTCTAACTCTGCTATGCCTCTTCAGAACACCACAATTTTGAATTTTTTTCTTTTATTTTTAATTCTCCCCACACACACTTTTTAAGGTACATACTCCGTGCCAAGTGCTGAAGTAAGCATATTAGGTATATCATTTAATTAATCCTCGCCACAACCCCGTGAGGTGGGTGCTCCCATTGCCCTCATTTTACAGATGTGGAAACTGAGGCCCAGAGAGGTCAAGTAATTTGGCTAGCACTGCTCACCTATTCAATAGCGGAGCTTCGAGAAGTCCCTTATCCTGCTAGAATCCATCAGATTACTTTTCTTAACTCGAACTTACTTCTAAATTGTCTCTCCTGATCGATTCAATGCCTATGGTGAGAGCTTTGTCTGCAGAATGAGACTGCCTGTATAGCTCTGCTGAGAAGTCAGCCTGACCAGGACCAAGCCTCACCACTCACCTGGGGGCCACCACCTGCAGAACCAGAGAACGGAAATAACAAGCCTCACTAGGGCTGGTCACAAGCCTCCAAATCCTTTAGAAGGACCCCAAATGCCCCTGAAGACCCCTGACCTGACCACCACGGGAGAATGAAAGAGCGCCATCGTAGCAACCGTCCATCCAATTAGGGCCACATGACTTGCCGATTTGGGTCTTTTCTGACAAAAGCCTTTGGTTCACCCAGCAGTTCCAGCCTAGTCTCCTTTTGGAGTCTGCCTAAGCTGGCTAGATGATTGCAACTGGGTCACTGTAACCCAAAAAGGCTTAACTAAAATCAGGAAATACGCTCAAGCTCATCTCCAGCAATGCTATAAACTCTAGATGTGGCAAATTAAGTTGTGAGGACATACAGGCATAGGAGGTGTTTTGGGCACAGCAGAGGCATTTGGGGGACACACACCCATGTGCCAGTATAAATTGCGAAATGAGGAAAAGGAAGTATTTGGCTCTGGATGAGTGAGTTTCCTTTTGTAAAGATGGTGGACAAAGGGACTTTTTTACTAACGATGCTTTGGGTCTGGGGGGAGCCGTTTCCAGGCCGCGGGGCCTTGGGTGGGGCTTTGCAGGGTGGGTGTTTGGGTGCTTGGGGAGGGGCAAGTGGGTGACAACTGGGGGCTGAGGGTATGAGGAGGACAGAGGAAGAGGGGGGGTCAGAGGAGACGGGGACGAGAGACTGGAAGTGAAGGGGGCAGGCCAAGAAGAGAGAGAAGAGGAACGACAGAGGTGCTGGAGTAGGGGCAGTAAGGCAGAAATCGTGGTGAAACAGGCGAGGGGCTGGCTTGAAAAAACTGGTTCATTCTTTCAATAAATAATTATTAAGGGCCTTCTATGCTCCAAGTATACTACACTAGGTGCTATGGACACTGGGAAGCAACACAGACCTGGAGCTTCTTTATGGACCTTGTTCAGCCTGTAATTTAGCTCCTTTTGAGGGGCTCATAAGGATCAACAGTACTGCTTCCTGAACTCTGCTGGGCTGTGAGGCAGTGAGGTCTTCGAGGGTCTTGGGAATAAGTTGGGTTGTGTTTGCTCTTAGACTATAAGGCTCAACATTGTGACACTGGGACTTCCCAGTGTCAGTTGTCAGTCCATGCCATTGTCACCAGGTTGCTTCTCATCTGCCACATTTTTTTTTAAATTTTATTTATTTATTTATTTATTTATTTATTTATTTATTTATTTATTTATTTATGGCTGTGTTGGGTCTTCGTTTCTGTGCGAGGGCTTTCTCTAGTTGCGGCAAGTGGGGGCCACTCCTTATGGCGGTGTGCGGGCCTCTCACTGCCGCGGCCTCCCTTGTTGCCGAGCACAGACTCCAGACGCGCAGGCTCAGTAATCGTGGCTCACGGGCCTAGTTGGTCCGCGGCACGTGGGATCCTCCCAGACCAGGGCTCGAACCCGTGTCCCCTGCATTGGCAGGCAGATTCTCAACCACTGCGCCACCAGGGAAGCCCTGCCACATTTTGTAACACATATTTGCACGGGCTGGGACCGTGTAGTGGCTTGTCTCTTCCACAGAGTGAAGGGTCTGTGTTTTGTGATACCATCACTCAGCTGCATTTCCTCTTCTCCTCCTGAGTTCTAAGCCGTACTTGTCACGGTTGAGGTTGCTGGAAGGATAGCTTCTGTAGAAATGAGGGCTTACAGTGTAGTCAGTGGTCCGCTGGTAAATGTTTAACAATGGGCCCTCTCCGTTGGTGGGAGAGAAGGATGCTGATTTATAGCGTTTGCTGATTTCCATGGTGTAAACACTCCCACCGTGGCTAATTTCAAGCTCTCAACATGACGTCACAGAACAAGGAGTTGGGAAGAGGGACGTCCCTGGAGGTCCAGTGGTTAAGACTCCGCACTTCTACTTCAGGGGGCACGGGCTCGATCCTTGGTCCGGGAACTAAGATCCCACATGCCCCACAATGCAGCCAAAAATTTAAAAAATTGTTTTAATTTTAAAAAAGGAGTCAGGAAGAGGTTCCATCAGTGCACTGCTGTAGGGTGTTTCCACCACACAGACACAACAGATGTAAATCAAGAGCATAGATAACTAGTGAAGTGTAGCAAAATCATTTGGAAGTGATGAGTATTGAGTATTTGTTAGCTTTATCTTGAATATAACTTAATTGCCAATGTATATAATTTAATTTTTAATAATGACCATATTTAACAAGCCAACTCCCCAAATTTTTGTTGAACAATCGGTTCTCGCTATCCAGCGGGGTGTGGTGCTACCTCCCTATTCTTTTAGCTTCAGCAATAGAAAGAGAAGCCAAGTAAACAGAGCCCCAGGGACCTCAGCCCCACTTTAACCGGAGCAGCCCCACTTGTATTCATTTTTTTGTTCTGTGTTTGAACAAAGGGTTCCGATGTTTTTAAAAAATTTCTTTAAAGACACTGGTGTAGATGGTCTACGAGGCTCTTTCCATCTAGGATATCCAGAGTTAGCCAAGCCCCATCTCCTCTTTCCTCTCCTGGTCCCTTCTTGTCACCCAGGCTTCCTCCTCCTGCTGTTCCCAGATATCCTTCTGTCCCATCCCAAGGCTCCCCATCTCCACTGCCGAGAGAGCTGTTATCACCTGATCTGGTATCAAGTGAGATCCCTCCCGGGCATATTTTACTCTTCAACACATGACTCCAGAAGCTTCTAAAAGTCTTTCAAATACAAAGGGATGGATGTATAAAGGGCAGAATTCCAAGAAGGAGGAGTATCCTTAAATCGACCTATTTTATATTTTGCATTCTCCTTCCAAAAGCTCTGCATTTCAGTGGACTGCTGGGTTACCAATTGCTACCCGATTGTGTATTTCAATTTTTCTTTATACAACACAGTTTTCTTTAAGTAAAAACTAAAAACTTTTCTTAGCAGATGTTTTGGTTGCTCTTCCGCTGAACGCGAGTCTTTCAGCCGTGGAAACGCATGAGGGGCCACAGGGGTTACGGATGTGACACAATTCTTTTCTAAAGGCAAAATCACCCTCCTTAGCTTGCCAGAGAAATTATTTTTCCAGGAAAACTAAACAGTAAGCACATACTTGGATGTTCCTTGCAGGCAAGAGAGGAGCCCTTTCTATCCCATTAAGGTCAGGCAATTGCCCAAATGATCTGCTTCACTGCCTATCATAACGGGGAGTGTGGGACAGAATCAGCGGGAGCCTACTCTCATCTCTCGCCGTCCAGCAGTCACAGTCGAGCAAAGTTCACGGGCACAGGCACCCTCTGAAGCCTGCAGTCAGAGAGGCTGAGGCTGGGGCCACTCGGGAACCCCTCAACACACACACACACGCACGCACGCACGCACACACACACACACAGGCCCACAGTGTTCCCACAGCTCAACGCAGCAGCTCAGCTCATTGGGATTAGTGTTCTAGAACCAAAGGGGGAGCAATGGCATATGGTGCGTGGAAGCTGGGACCTAGGAGTCCACGAAATGGGGAACAGTGCTGACCTCCCTGGCAGCTGCCAAGTCTGCTGGGCACGCACATTTCAAATCGGATAGGATAGCCAGTGGCCCAGGAGCTTGGGAGGGGCGTGAGGGCTGCTATTTCCTGCCTACGAGGCTGCCTTCAGAGGCTCAGGGGTACTTCCATAGCTTGGCTTCTCAGGTTCTGTCCCCACTCCTGACAACCTCCCCTTGTCCCCATTTCCCTGAGGGTCATGGCTCTCTCTCTGAAGGTTCAGGCTGAAGGGAAGGATGAATGCATGCCCAACACATAAAACAGACTCAAAGCCAAGCTCTGTCCAGTCTAGGCCAACTTAGGTGATAAATCTTGCTCAATTCCCTGGTCAGAATACCTTTGGCTACCTCTGCAAGACCGGTCTATTCTGCGTCCAGAGCCCTTTGGCTATGGTCCCTGCACAGTCGGCACTTTCTCCTCTTCTCTGGCCAAGCTGAGCTCACTCACCCCTGGCTCCCCCCAGAGTCCTTCACTTTCAGAATCAGAATCTTTTGAACCCAAACTTTGTCTCTTACAAAAGTCTCTTCTTTTACCTCGCACTTTATTCCGACCTGGACTCCTAAATTCTCTTAAGGCTTCCAACACTTGAATTCCGGGGGAATTTGGTCTCTCCAGGGGAAGCAGAGAGGTGTTCCTTATTTATTTAGTAACATCCAATGGCTACTGTCATGTACAGATCATCCACAGAAGACAGCAACCTGAGTGTGCTTTCTCCTCATCACTTGCTCTTGACCTTGGAGAGAGGTTTGAAAGCTAAATGTAAACCACCAGCAAAATGCTGTCTCTTCAATGCACCAAAAGGAGGGAAAGTTAGCTTATCTTTCAGAAGCCCCCAGGGTATTGCAGACTAGCTGAGTAAGTGTAATTACAAAAAGGAAAAGGGAAGTCAAGGATAAATTCTACATGTAACTGAAGGAGTCTCATGATAAAGTGAATTTTCCCAAGAATTGCCGGAAAGCAAGGCTTGCGACCTTTGGAAAATGGTGAGTCCAAGAATTTCTGAAGAGCCCCCAACCTTCACCTGGCCATGGCCTTAATATCACCAAAGATGTCTGCTTGCTCTTCTCCAGGCTGAAGAAGCAAGCTGCTTTCATTGCTAGTTTCCAAAGTGGGCTCATATCCATCATGTCACTTGATTCTCACCAGGACCCTGTGAGGTAGGTAGGACAACTCTTAGTTTTCCCTGGGCTCACTTCTGGAAGATGCCCGGAAGTCAGATTTTGCACAATTGTAACTTGACAGACTTGGCTCCATTTTCCCGTGCTAACAAAAGCTGGCCTGGTCTAATCCTTATGTAAAGGGAAGCGCCATCCTGCAACATTGACCTAAGCTACGCAGAGAGAGGCCTGACCATCAGGGGTGGCAGGATGGAGCAGGGGGCAATCTCAAAAAGTTTAGTAATTCTACGCCTCCCCTCCCTTTCCGGAGTTAAAACACAGGCTTTTGAATGGGGCAGGCTTGTGTTATCCTCAGGCTACTCAAACCTTTCTTGAAGACTGGACACTAGCTGTATTTGATCACCTTTTACCAAGTAATCAAATGCCGATTGTAGGGGCACAGAGAAGTATGAGATGTGGGCCCTGGCTTCCAGGAGCTTACAGTTTTGCTGGGAGCTAAACTTGTACGCACCAGACAACAGTGCATAGCAGGCAGAACAGTGAAGGTCAGGGAGGATTGATGCAGCCAGGGGGGGCATTCCAGAGTCAGAAAAGAGGAGGGTGGTTAAAAGCACGAACTCTGGGGTTGGGCAATGAACACGGCTTCATTCCAGATCCACCATTACTAGCAATGGAAACTTTGAATAAATCACTATACCCTATCCATAAAATGGGATGAAATTAATAAATACCTATCACATTAAGTTGCTGAGATTAAATGAACACAGTACCTGGCACATAGTTAAGTGTTTAACAAATGACATCATTAAGGCACTATTTACACTGACCATTGAAGAAAGGGTGATTGGGAGATACTCGTGGAGAGAGAGCAATACAAGGTACAGAATTAAACAAAGTCACTGAATTAAAAAGGAAAGGAGGTGTGTGAGGATGTTGAAGGTAATGGTCTTACTAAAGCAGAGGGTACATATTAAAGGAGCGGGAAAAAATAAACTTTGTGAGGTTGGGTGCAGCTAGATGGTGAAAAGCCTTGACCACCAAGCAGAGGAGGTAGACTGGATATGATAGGAAGTGAGAAGCCACCGGAGACGTTGAAGCAAGAGAGTGATTTGAGGATAGTGGATAGAGTGACTTGGAGGGGGACTAAGGGATATCTACTATTTCAGGTATGAGTTGATATTGGCTTGGACTAGAGACATGAGAGTGAAAATACAAAATATTTGAAAACATTGGGAAGGGGTTAAGTGGATAGAGTAGGTAATTGAATATGGGAAATGAAGGAGAAGGAAGAGACCAAAAGGGTTCCAAAGTTTTGAGTCTAGATGACTTGGAAAGTGGTGGTGTCATTGACAGAAAAATGGGAGTCAAGAGGAAAGGTAATGGATTCGATGTTCAATTTGAGATGATGGTGAGACATCCAAGTAGAAATGTCTAGAAGAAAATAGTGGTACCCAAATGTTTAGAGGGTATAATTATTTTTTTACCTTTTGACCCCTTCACCCACTTCTCCCACTTCCTTTCTTCTTTCACTTCCTCTCTGAACACAGGCAGTCTTCATTCCTGGTTAGATTATTATCTGCAAATATTGAGAGTTTTTTTCCTTCCTTTTTGGTTGTATTAATTAATTTTCTTGTTCTATTACATTGACTTAGACATCAGTAAAATGTTGAATAGTAGAGTAACAACAGTACTAGATTTTCCTGTCTTGTTCCTGACTGTGAGAGAAAACATCTAATGTTTCAAAGTTTCTTAGCAAACACTTACGGAGTGCTTCTATGTGCCAAACACATTATGAACGCTTTACAAATTATTTAATCCTCCTACAAAGTTATGAGATAGATATTATTATTATTATTTCCATTTTACAGATGAGGAAACTGAAGCACAGAGAAGTTAAGTAACTTAACCCAGGTCACACAGCAAGCAGCAGAACAGAGATTCAAACCTCCACTCTCTAGCTTCAGAGACTGTGTTTTGAACAACTCTGCTGTGTTCATTACCTCTTTAAGTATGGAGTTTTCTGTAGGTTTCTGAAAGATACTCTTCATCAAATTAAAGTTTTCTTTTATTTCTAGTTTTCCTAGAGCTTTCTAAGAGCCAATGGGTGCTGAGTTTGTCAAATACTTGTGCTGTATCTATTGAAATGATCATATGGTTTTTTCCTTTAATATGCAAATATAATTAATTACATTGATTTCGTTTCTGTTGGTGAACCAGCCTTGCATTTCTGGGATTAAACCCTACTTGCTTCTGTTATATTCTTCTTTTCCGAAAGTACAGGATTTGATTTACTAATAATTTATTTAGGGCTTTTTTATAGTGTTATTTTTCTGTCTTCATACAATTTGATATTGGTATAATGATAGTTTGGAAGCTTTTCCTCTTTTTCAATGCTCTGAAGCACTTTGTTTGATAAAAGGATGTCCCTTAAAGTTTTTGTACGTTTTACCTTTAAAATCTTTGTGTGTGTGTCAAGAGGGCTGAGGTGTATGCATTTTTTATTCTATTTCGATTTCTTCTCTAGTGTATTGGTGTAGTCAGATTTTCACTTTCTTCTCAAGCCAAGTTTGGTCATTTATATTCCCCTAGAAAACTGTCCATTCATCTAGGTTCCAAATTTATTGGTATAAATAATAATACAAAATACCAATTATTTATAACTTTATACATATACCAGGACTTACACAATTACTAAGAATATTTAAATTTTCCTACACTTTTTAATACATTCTAAACGTAGTTCTCTTTTTTCTCTCTTTCCCTCTCCCTCTACCTCTTTTTACTCCTGAGTGGTTTATTATTATTTTTTTTTTTTTAGCAAACTTGCTAACTATGCCTACTTTAATGGTGTTTCCAACGAGCCAGCTTTTGTTTGTATAGATCAGCTTTCCATTTTTTGTGATTGTGTATTTTATAAATTTTTGCTTTAATCTCTATTAGCAAGCCTTGTTTCTGCAAAGCCCATCTGTCTGGAATATCCTTTCCTCCTTCCCTTTCACTTGGCTAACTCCTACTCATTCTTCAATTTATGCATCATGTCTTTCAGGAAGCCTTCCTTGACCCTCCAGCATGATTTAAATGCTCATCCTCTGTCCTCCCCCAGAAACTTCCAGCACTCATCATGCTATGTTATAATTAGCCGTCTGCTTGTCTCTCTCCCCTATTAGACTGTAAATTCCTTGAGGGCAGGGACCGTGTCTTGTTCATAATTGTACCTCCAAGTGCCTAACACAATACTTGGCCTTCCCGGTAGGAATTCAAATGGAAATTTTATTAGAGGTATCACCCCATGAGCCAGCAGGCAGATCTAACAGAGGGGCTCCCATCAGTCTGTTGCCTGAGGTTTGGGGTCTTTTTGTTTGTTTTGATTGAAATATAGTTGATGTACAATGTTGTGTTAGTTTCAGATGCACTGCATAGTGATTTGACATTTGCATGCATTATGAAATGATCACCACAATAAGTCTAGTAACCATCTGTCCCCATACAAAAGTATTAGAATGTTATTGACCATATTCCTTATGCTATGTATTACCTCCCCATGGCTTATTTATTTTATAACTAGAGGTTTGTACCTTTTTTTCCCCTTTACCTATTTCACCCACCCCTTTAGGTCTTAACAAAAGGGAAAACAATTAACCTTAGTAGAACTTCCTTTCTTGATTTTTAAAAGAATCAAAACCCTTCAAATGTGTAATTCCAATGGTCATCCCCTGGGAAGGAGTCCTTCCCCCGTCCCCTTTCAGCCCTGCACTCTAGCCTGGATATAGAAGGTTTAACCCCAGAGGAGACAAGGCCAAGAGTTAGCCATTAAAGGAGTTGAGGCTAACTGCAGTTAAAGGTCTACAGGCTGCCCCAGGGCTTTTCCATTTAAAAGCAGCTTTCCTGCACGGGGGCCCTTTCTTTCTCTGCAGTGAGGGTGGGGGAACCTCATCCCACACTTCCATTTCTCTTGTTTCCAATCTAGTCGGAAATACCTTTCCCTCTATTTTCATCTTTCCCCTCGATTCCCTCCTTTTATTCACCATTGACCCTGCAGGTTTTTTTTTTTTTTATTACTTGTGTCCAGGAGGTGTTTCAAGAATATGAACTGAAGGAATAGTTTATGAAATTGGCAACATCTATGCATTGCTGCCCTAGGTTTTCTTCTGGAAACTTCTGTGGTTAGCACTCAGATCCAAGGAAAGCAGAACATAGGCCGAACTGAAAAAGAAGCATACCAAAATCATGGAACACCATGAGCATGAGGGCCAGCTCCTGCCCACCTCTCAGTCCCCACCGCCACCCTAAGCTACAGTCCGATAGAAGACAATTTCTAGAAACAAAAATCAAAGTGGTGACCGAGGGTGTGCCTGCTCACCATGAATTTACTCCCTGGGAAAGATGGTCTCACTTCCTCGCATAATCTGGGTTCCTCTTTGAAGAAGGGATCATGAAACTAAAAGTGTAAAAACACTTTTGAAAGAGAACTCATTCTGAAATTGAAGGGAAGTCAGAGACAGCAGGACCCAAAGTACACCCACTCTGTGCCACCTGCCTCAGACAGAACTCATGGAAGAGAGATGGCCCTTAGGGCACGACGTGGGCCCCAGGGGTGCTGGGAAAAGGCGATGGGCAGATGTTGCCAGGCAGCCTACTTCAGACCTTTCTGAGGTTACTCTGCTGACAGCACATGTGTTCCAGGCACTGTGCTAGGTTCTAGGGATAGAGCAAAGAACAGGACACAGCTACTGCCCTTGAGGAGCTTCTAGGCTGGTGTCTATGTGGGACACTGTGTCTGCATTTGGAACTCTCCTGGCTATGATATCTGGCACCTTGACTTGAACATGCCCCATCTCCTCAGAATTTTCAGTGGCCTCAAAGACAGGAACTGCATGTCATTCATCTCTCTACCCCCAATATCTAGCTCGCTACTTAAAAGATGGAAGGCACTCAAGTAATATTTGTTAAATGAGTGAAGGAAGGAAAGAAGGGGAGAGGGAAAGCTGAAAGGAAAGAGGGTTAGGTGTCAACACGAGTGCCAGTGCTTCAGAATCCTGAGGCAGCCCCCAGACTCATGGGCCAAAAACCCAGAGATACCTAGGTCAGCTTCACAGATGCTGGTGACTTTGCATTGGTCACTTTTATTGTTGTGTTTACTCATCCTTGAAGGTATTAAAATAATAGAGTAGGAAAACAGTTTGGTGGCTCCTCAAAAAGTTAAACATTACCTTCTTAGTAACAAAGTTACCATATGACCCCACAACTGCACTCCTAGGTGTACACCGAAAAGAATTGGAAACAGGGGTTCAAACTAGTACCTGTGCACACATGTTCATAGCAGCCCTACTCATGATAGCCAAAAGGTGGAAAAAGCCCAAAGCCCACATCGATGGATGAATGAATTCTAAAAGTGTGGTGTATCCATACAATAGAATGTCATTCACCCATAAAAAGGGATGAGGCACTGATACATGCTACAACTTGGATGAACCTTGAAAACATTATGCTAAGTGAAGGAAGCTGGACAAAATAGTCACATATTATATGATCCCACTCATATGAAATGTCCAGAATAGGTAAATGCATAGAGACAGGACACAGACTGGTGGTTGCCAGGGGCTAGATGGAGGGAGGAAATGGGGAGAATCTGCTTAATGGGTAAGGGGTTTTACCCTGGAGTGATGGAAATGCTCGGGCACTATATAGAGGTGAGGTTGCACAACACGTGAATGTACTAAATGCCACTGAAATGTTCAGGGTTTTTTTTTTTTTTTTTTAATCTTTTGGCCACACCACACGGCATGCAGGATCTTAGTTCCCCAACCAGGGATCGAACCCGTGCCCCCTGCATTGGAAATGCAGTCTTAACCACTGGACCACCAGGGAAGTCCCTGTTCAGTTTTTTGGGTTTTTTGTTTGTTTGTTCGTTTAATTTACTTTTTTATACATTTTTTTTTTTTATTTTTGGCTGTGTTGGGTCTTCGTTTCTGTGCAAGGGCTTTCTCTAGTTGCGGCAAGCGGGGGCCTCCCTTCATCGCGGTGAGCGGGCCTCTCACTATCGCGGCCTCTCTTGTTGCGGAGCACAGGCTCTAGACGCGCAGGCTCAGTAGTTGTGGCTCACGGGCCTAGTTGCTCCGTGGCATGTGGGATCTTCCCAGACCAGGGCTCGAACCCGTGTCCTCTGCATTAGCAGGCAGATTCTCAACCACTGTGCCACCAGGGAAGCCCCCTGTTCAGTTTTAAATGGCTAGTGTTATGTGAATTTCACTTCAATGAATTATTTTTTTAAATAATAATATTAAGAAAAGTCAGGCTAGAAAAGTCACAATTCTGATTCCAGGCAGAGAGGGTAGTGGTGGGAAGTGGTAGACGAGGTGGGTATAGAGTGAGAACTATTTCCTTTCCCACCCCCCGCTCCAGCACGCTCCTATTCTTGTTCCTTTCCTACTCAGCTAGGTCAAGTGTTTATTCCTACTTCCAGTCCTGTCCATATCCAAGAATTGTCTGGAATTATTCTTAAGCATATTCTACTTCTCAAAGAACTGTTCATAGAAAGGCAGTTATTTGTTGGGAGCTCTTCCAAGGAACCCCAAATATCAAAGGTTTTAGGAATACGAAAAGCCAGCATGAAGATACAGGTCAGTTTAAGAAGATGGCCTTTTGAAGAAAGTCTTAAGAAAATGTTGCTGTAGCCAAGGTGATGGGTGAGCACAAAGTATTGGGTAGCCGGGCAGGGGGGTGCTAGGAAATGCTTATTGATTGACTGATTGCTTGATTGAATAAATAAAGATATTTACATAAGGGATCTCACTTCAGGGAGGCCCTATCTTGTTTTTGGTCTTTAGGCTACGTTTTGTGTCGGAGCTTTCATTCGTCCATTCTTTCACTCGACAAATATTTATTGAGCACTTCCTGTGTTCCAGGAAGCACAGTGCTAGGGGTTCATCATCATATACATGGATCAGAGAAATTCACATACAATCGCAAACATTATTTTTAGACATAATTTCAACCTTTTATCATCTCCAAACTTTGAGCTTGACTAAACTGATGGGCAAGACCAGGGCCAGTTATGGTGATGATGATGGTGTTGCCACAAACTGGAATATGTGGTGCAGGAAGTATGGTTAAGGGGCAACAGAGTGGAAGACGTGGAAATGAGGCCAGCTAAGGAAATGGCCCTGTGACAAGGGAGGTGGAAGAGCTTGAGGGAGAGCCTAATCAATGTCTTCTTCCCATCTGCCCCGTCCTCTCTGTCCCCCTCCCCATGCCTGGACCACCTGGAGACGGTGAATTGAAACAGCATTCGCCTAGACTGCTATGGCTACATGCACCGTGTGTGCAGCAAATGCTTTCTCTCACCCCCCAGCATAAGTCATGAGGGACTCTGTGAGTACTAGGTCGCCCGAAATTGAGGGGAGGCTATCCAGGCAGAACTAAGAGGGGTCTGCTTCTTGCTGCCTATGCTACAGTTAATCCATTGCCATCTGTCTTTATTTTGCTGACTCACTGCTTTCATTTGGGTTGGCAGTTCTTCTGCTGTTGGCTGCAGTCTTTAACTGTTTACAGAGGGCTGAGATGGATGGAGAATTAGGGGCTTTGCATTCATTCCCTGGATGAAATCCTACCCAGGTACTGTGGGCCTCTTGTCGAGGGCTGAGGCCAAGGCCTCTGGATTTTGATGGATGGTGGAGATTAAGTGTAGGGTAACACATCATTTAGTCTGATTGCAAGGCCAGATTTCTCCCAAGTGCTGCCAAATGAGCTGGGAGGTCATGTGAATTGTCTGCCCAAGCACAAGGGAGCACGGTGCCTTTTAATTAGAACAAGGATGAAGGCTATTCAGGACCTTGGTCTGTCAGGGAACCTGGAGTGCTCAAATCCTATACCTCATTCAAGGTTCTCCTTAAGCTTCACCTCATTCATGGAAACGTCCGCTGTGTTAACTTCCATCCCCACACTATATCCCACCCCTCCTCCAAAACGCACTTTCCTACATTTTGAATCTCATCAGCATTTGTTTTCCATTGTGTACAGTCTTTGCTCACTCTGTCTCAGCAAGTTTGAGACATCCTTTCTTTATCACAGTGAGATATAAGCTCATCAAGATGTGAAACTCTGTAGCCTTTATAGCTCCGAGTGTGATTCTGGGCATTACATGTTTGCAGTCTAAAACTGAGGTGACATACATATCGTCCAAACTGGGACACTTTTGAGGGTGAAGCACAGTGTTATTAATAATACGGGGATAGCAGGTGTAAACTGGCACCATCCTGAGCACACCAGTACATATCTTCATCCCTTCATCCCACCTAAAGCACTGGGTTCCTTTCTGACTTATTTTGTTCCTGCCCCAATTCCCAGGCAGGACACGTTGACACTGAAACTGAGTAGGCAGATATACCAAAACTCCCTCAACTCCCTCTACCCCAGAAATGATCGAATGCTGACAGAAAGTAACCTTAAAAGGGTTAAAACTGATATAAGCCCACTACAAACCCATGGCGTCTTATTACAAGTCATTCTATCAGATATCTTGGAAATGTTTCCGCTGAATTACTGTAGATTTCAAAGGCCAACAGTGGCTTTCCCCAAGTCATCTTCTCCCAGGATCCAACCGCCATATAACAAAATGGAGGTGACTTGCTTATAAAAATTGTCCCCTTGAAAGCTTAACATTACATGGTCAAACTATTCCAGGGAGATGGCTTCTCCAAGCCGTCAATCTTGGAGAGTATTCTCTACCAATGGGACAGGATTAACAAGTAGCCTCCAGAAATTGGAGCCCTCGTACACTGCTGGTGGGATAGTAAAATGGTGCAGCCACTTTGCAAAGTGGTCCGGGAGTTCTCAAGCAATTAAACACAGAGCCACCATATGACCCAACAGTTCTACTCCTAAGTACATACCCAAGAGAATTGAAAACAAATGTCCACACAAAAACTTGTGCATGAAGGTTCATAGCAGCACTTTGCATAATAACGAAGAAGTGGAAAGCACTCACATGTCCATCAACTGATGAATGGATAAACAAAATGTGGTATATCCTTCCAATGGAATATTATTCAGCCATAAAACTCATGAAGGACTGACACATGCTACAACACGGATGAACCTTGAAAACATTCTGCTGAGTGAAAGAAGCCAGACACAAAAGACTACATCATATGTTTCCATGTCTATGAAATATCCAGAGCAGGCTAATCCATAGAAACATAAACATTAGTGGTTGCCTAGGACTGGGAAGGGTAGGGAGTTTGGGATGGAGAGTGACCGCTAAAGGGACAGGGTTTCTTTCATCAGGGGCTTTTGAAAATGTTCTAAAAGTGACTGTAGTTACGGTTGAACAATTCTGTGACTATACTAAAAACCACTGAACTATACATTTTAAATGGATAAATTGTATGATATGTGAATCATACCTCAATAAAGCTGTTTTAAAAAGTAGCCTCCAGGCCTAAGTGGGACTCAGTACCAGCTATCCAGGCCAGACTTGGTGTTCCTTTAGTAAGAACATGGGTGCCCTCTTCCAGGCCATTCTTCTCAGTCTTCTCAGGTTACCCAAGCACCAGCTTGGGCAAATGTCTCCTAAGGGCAGACCAAGGGGGAGAAGCCTTGTTAACACCCACAAGGCCTAGACATTTTCTTATTAGCCTCTATAGAACCATCTATCACAAAGTCACAGGGTCCAAAATTATTGGACAGGAAAGGACTTGGAGCTTATCCACTCCAGCCCTCCCTGTGGAGATGCTCAGAAAGGGGAAGTGACTCCCCAGCCCACACATTTAGTCAGTGGCAGAGCAGGAACCAGAGCTCGACACCCCTCACTCCCTCTCCAGTGTTCTTTCTCCATGGCCCCAGCTTCTCCATTACCTCTCTTGCCCCTGCCCTACCCAAAGCAGCCCCTTTGGCCCTTCCTGCTGAAATCCAAGAGGAGTCAAGTCTGAGAATCCAAGCTCAAAATCAGGGTGAATTTACAATTTTGGAAATATGGTACAACTATGGAAATACGGTTGACCAAAGAGCCAGTCAGGAAATGTGCAGTATAGGTCTCTCAACATCAGGATGTGGATAGAGCACAGGATCTGACCCCTGGTGCAACTAAATTTGTGGAATAATCACATGCTTCTCTTTATACTGTATTTGGCAGTATTAGAAGAGAAAAATAATATTCATCTTAGGAAAACCTTGGTAACTGCAAATTTTCTGGCAACCTTATTTCCTCTCGCTTTCTTGGAAGAAACCAAACGAAAAAGCAGCTGTACAAATTAGCCCTAACCAACAGGCCCGGGACCAAAACAAAACAAAACAAAACAAAATAAAGCCCAAAACAAATCAGGCTAAATATTTAAATCGGAATTGGAAAATATATCCAACTCTACGCCTACTGAAGCTCTTGAAACTGCTAATCTCCACTTGATTATCGACAACATCCTCTTTCCAGGAGGTCAAGACAAAGCTGGGGACAGTGTGACCTAAACTTATCAGTAGTTTTCCAAACCCCTTCATCTGCATTCGCAGATTTTTCTGATAGCCCTGTTTTATAGAGGCCAAATCATTTATCCTGCTTGTGTGAGTCAGATCAGTACCATAGTGAAAAGAAAACGTGCTGAGTAGGTCATCAGTCGTCAGACACTGTGTGCCAGGCACTGTGCTGGTGCTGGAGGAGAGGGGGAAGACGTGTTGCCTGTCCAACAGGAGCCATCCAGCCCCAAATAAGACAGATAATGGCCAAGGGCAAGGGCAAATTTGAAGAGGTAGCGGAGTTTATATATGTTGAATAACAGGCAAGAGGACCAGTCTTTCTGGAATAGAGATTTCTTTTAAGAGAGTCATGGGATATTTGATTGAAAAAAGAAAGTTGGAGACAGATTATGAAAGCAATGTAGGGTTTTGAGGAGGTGAGCAGCCAGATGAAAACCAGGTCAGGGGAAGCTTCTCTTCACCCTCCCCTCAACACTGGGTTCGGTGTGCTCCTCTGGGCTCCCACAGTCCCCTGGGCCCTGTCATAACACTTTTCACACTTTCCTGTAATTCTCTGCTCCCTTGGAGTTCTCCCCTTCAAACTGATTTTCTTGTGGGAAGAGTTTATATATCTGGTTGATGTGTATATCTCTAATGCATAGCAAAGGGTTTAACCCGTGGCCGGCACTCAGGAAATGTTTCTTGATGGGATGAGTTGGGACAGGACGGTATGTGATGGGATACAAGGTTAGATATTTGGAAGAGCCGTCAGGAAGAGAAGCCCGGGGAGAGGAGATCAGTTTAGAACGATGTTGCCCTCGTACAGATATGAGGAAATATGGCCCTGACCCCAAGCAGTAGCAATGGCGACTGAGGAGAAGGGAGGATGTCAGATGCATTTTGAAGAAAGAATGCACACGATTTGGGAAACTTATTTAACAATGACTTGAGGAAGTAAAACAAAATGACTGTTGAACTTGAGTAGGTTCCTCAGGAAGTGGTGTGGTAGGTCCTACAGACCCTAGTAGGATTAACCAGCCCCTGCTTCCATTTTGTGGGCAATTGGTCATGGACCCAGCTCTGTATGGGGACCCTGGCCCTTCAGTTCTTTTCACATCTAGAGCGAAAGGGACTAGCCCATTGCTGAGGGGACTTTGCCCAGCTGTCTCTGTGCATGCTGTGCTAAGTCCCCAGTGAGCTCGTGCTGACCCAGTGAGACCAGGCTGCAGAGTGATGACCCGACGTTTGGTCATCTTAATCCCGTGGTCTCAGCTCAGCACCCGCCACCTGGAGGTGTCAAATAAAGAAGTCCCAAACAAAGAAAAGCATCAGCCTGAGAAACAGGAGTCCTCCTTTCCTAGCCGTGCCTGTTTCGTTCCACCTCAGTCTTTCTGCAGTCCGGGAAGGGAGGGGCGAGAGAAAAACCACGGAACTTTTCGAAATCCCATTTTCCAAAAGCTAAATCAGATTCATTCTGTGTCTCCTGCACAGACTGCATTAGTCTGGGTAATGTAAACACTGTGAGGCCACAGCTGTCTGCCAGCTGCAACATTGAAGCCCATTTCGGGGGGCATGAAAAAACCTGTCTGTAACTATCACAGATGAGAAGTGTTAGCTAATGAATGATCCCTGCTGAGTCCAGAACCCAGCTGAGTTATTTCAGTCCTGGGCCTTAGCAGAGATTTTTATTGGGTAACAAATCTCAAATGCAACCGGTCACCCTCTAGACCCCAGATTGGAACCCGTCCCTCAATGCCCCCAAAATGAATTCACTCCAGGGACATTCCTGGTAGTAGCTCAAGGACCTAGGCATTTGGAGTGTTGGGTGATTGCTCAAGGAAGGAGGGTACAGCACGGGTTTAATAATCACATGAGCCCCACTGGGCTCCCTGCAGCAGCGTGGACAGTGGCCTTTTCCGAGAGCAGGGCTGTCAGTGGCTCCCACCGGGACTGAGAAACAGTAGGCTTGGAGCTGGACACCACTATTTCTGCTGGGCCTCAGCCTAATCATCTGGTTCTTGCTGGCACCTTTCCTACTGTTCTCACTCCTCCTACATGGGCTCAGGTCAGGGGCAAGGCCAAGAGAGCCACCAACCAGCTCGCATGACATGAGTGCGAGGGCCCAGGTGTTTTGCGGGGCGTCGGCCTAGAGCGTGCGTGCCTCATAGCCAGTGCCTCCAGCCCGCCCTGGGGTGGAAGCAGATACCGATTATCAGCCTCCGTATGTGTGCACTGTCTCAGGGCTGTCTGCGAATTAGAGACCCACAAAAGAGAAGAAAGTGCTAAATCCAAGCCAGCGAATTTTTTGTGGTAAAATACAAATAACACAAAACTTAACCATTTTAACCATTTTAAAGTGCACGAGTCAGTGGCATTGAGTACGTTCACGACGTTGTGCAATCATCACCTCTGTCTAGTTCTGGAACATTTTCATTACCCACAAAGGAGACCCCATACCTATTAAGCAGTCATTCCCCATCCCCCGATCACCAGTTCCTGGAAACCGCTAATCTACTTTCTGTCTCTAGGGATTTACGTAATCTGGATATTTCATATAAGTGGACTCAGACAATACGTGGCCTTTTTTTGTCAAGCCAGCACTTTTTTTTAGTACCTACACGTGCTAGCTGTTGTAATAGGCATGAGGCTTCGGCCTCAGATGCACGCCAGGTAGCAGCAGCTGCTATGTTTTTGGCATGCAGTACTTAGCTCACCCAAGACACGTGCTGGGTGATTTATTTACACTGTCCCGTTTAATCCTCACAACTCCCTCGAGCAGGTAATAGTAATGTCCCATTTTAAAGGTGAGTAGTCTGGGGCTCGGAGAAATTGAGTGACTTAGGCAAGGTCACACTAGTAGTTAAGATTCCAACTTAAGCCCTCCCCTTATTTATCACATATTTAGCCTGACTTTGAGCCAATCTGCTTAGTTACAGCCAACCTACTGCCTTTGTGGTAGGTGCTGCCTGCCCCATCTTGCCTGCCTCTAAGACCCCATAGGCAGGGGAATAATCTCATGAGGCCCTTGTTAAAATACCCCCCGTGCTGCCAGGGATGGGAGCCTGGCATGAGTGCCCTTAGTGTTCACATGCCCTTGGGCATACCCAGAGTTTTCTTTAGTTCCCAGAGCACTGACTATAACCCCACCCCTTTCCCTCCTACTCATGAGAGCATATGGGAATATTACTGACAGTTATTTATAAAGAACCCCTTGAATCTGCTTGAGTTTATTTTCTTAAGTAAATCATACACACGCTTTGGTATTTGATTATTAGAAACAAATACTAACTGCTTGTCAGACACCAGAGCGTCCTAACATCAAAGATGAGAACCTTTTCCAAAGGTTTTTTTCTGAAGACTTTCTCCTTCATGGCCCATCTAGAGGCTCCAGAGAGGTGTAACTCAGCTCAGCCAAATTCCCCCTGGGGACTGAAGATCTGATTGTTTCAAACAAAGGTCTGGGGTGGCCTTCGTGGGGCAGCCTTGAAGGCTGTGCACCTGATGTCTGGAATTTTGAACATGACTCTGGCTGCATCTGACAGGGACTCTCACGCCCAACCATGTATGCAAGAGATAGCCAGGGCCCGACCCAAGTTTGGCAGCCAAAGTTGGGGAAAAGGGAAAGGAAAATGGGCGTTGTCCCACTGTTTTCTAGACTCCAGGATGTATGTTTCAAAGCTCCACCAATGGGAGTGGCACTCCGGAAAGTCCAATGGAACTAAAAGAGACAAATATTGATACTTGACAGTCAGCTTCTATAATAATAATAACGGTACTGCCTGAATTCAAATAAGCAGAACAGATGTTCCTCATGTGTTATGAGTTGAAAATCATTCCTTCATGTGGGATCAGTTAAAATCAAGCTTGAGACTTAGTGTATGTTTAATATTAAAATTCTCAATAAAAAGACTTTGGAGGCAAAATCCAAGTGAGGGCATGCTAAAATCATCTGGGCAAATAATCAACCATTCAGCATTTGCCTGGAAGGTATCAAGGGATGTAAGCGTGGGAGGATGGCGATCCTGGGAACAGAGGTGGTGATGAGAGAAACGTCCTTTGCCATCAGATCTGACCAGAGGTCAGCGTGTTCGGTTCTTATCAGCGTAAGTGGGGCTTACGGCTTGCTGCTGGGGTGAGCCCCAGAGAAAAGGAAAAACCAATTTTTTTGACGTTTCATATACAATAGAAGAATTTTCGAAAGATGGGCGCTTAGAAATACACGAAACTGTCCCAGTCGCTGGCATGGGGATAATGAGAGAACTTCAGCCGTAGTCACTGCCTCCAGGACCCCATCCACACCACAGAAGAACTTAACATCCGAGCTGGCAGACACGCTAGGAACCCGGATCCAACACCCTCATCTTGCTGGCAAGGAGACAGGTACAGGAGTCTCTTTGATGCGCCCAAGGTCACACAGTGAATTGGCCCCCAGGCAGAGCTGAGACGTGACTCCGCCCTGGGAGCCCACTTGAAAGAGAAGGAATTCAAAATGGAATATAAAAACATGATTGCCTTTTCACAATAATGGCATAAAATTAGGATTCTACCAGAAAAAAAAAAAAAACAACAACAGAACTGGCATGCCCTTTCATTCCACAGCACCAGCTAACAGCCCTTTTGGTTTTAAAGAATTAGTGGAGTAAAATAGTCACCTGATCCCAAAGAAGAGAAACACAAAACAGGCAGCCATAAAGAAAGACTTGATGAAGCCAGGAAAAGGCCGAAGTCACTGGGAGGCTGCCCTACATGGGCAGGCAGGAAAGATTAGAGCAAAATAGTCGGGGAAGATGAAGGCATAGACAGGATGCCATATGATCAGAGTTTATAGAGAAACTCCAGAAGGCCATGGATCCAAGGGACTTAGACACGTCCTCCAGATTCTGGAGTACAAGAGAGGCAGCTTTCGTAGTGCATACCAGGAAAAATAGACAAACAAAGGCAGCCTTACTGTACACAATGGGTACTAGATACCCAGTAAAAGTGAAGGAAATGTACAAACCTTCTTCACCCAAAAGGTGTTATAAAGTTACAAAGCATTTCTCAAAGAACTTCAAATAAACCAATTCCTGGTTTAATAATAATAATAACACTACCATTTATTGAGTGCTTACTATGTGCCAGGCACCACGCTGAGCTCTTCACATGCTTTTCTCATTTCTTCCTCACAACCACCCTGTGACTACTTTTCGGATGAGGAAGCTGAGACTCAGAGAGGTTAATTCATTTGCCCTAAGTCACACAGCTAGTCAGTGGTGGAACCTACCTTCAAATCCAGGTCTCCATTCCAGAGCATGGAAACACTCCACCACCCTGCCTCTGTCATTGCGATGGCTTGGTTGCTTGGGACTCTCCCTCTGGCAGTAGAGATCTGACAGAAATGATGTTCTAGAATGTTCATTCCAGTTGGTGGGAAAGATGAACTGGAAAGAGAAACCCTGGGATTAGGGAACCAGTTAGAAGGCTGAACCAATGAAAGGGGAGGAAAAGCAAGGAAGGGCTCAGTGAAATCACTGGGAGGAGGAGGGACAGACTCTAAAGACATATGGGATCCGACTGTACCGAACTTTGCTTGTTTCCTTTAGGACATCATGGAGATCTTTCTGTGACCATACATGTAGATCTGTCTTACCCTTTTTGTGACTGCTCAGGGTTCCATTTTGTGGGAGCACCACTATTACAAACAGTTTCGGTGAACGCTCTGGATGTACGTGCATCTTTGCATCCTGGTATATATGCGGGATCAATTCCAAGCGATAGAATTTCCAGGCCAAAAGAAACACATTTGAAATGGTGATAGACTTTTTTGAAAAGATTTTCAGAGTTGAGATGATTAATATTTTAAACTAGGGATGAGGGAAAACCTTCCTTGGTAGTGTTAGGGAATGATATAGCGGAAATAAATGGATTGCTTGCCATTCAATAGTATAATCAAAGAGCACAGGGCCTTCCATACCTTTCTAAACCACATGAACGCCCATGTTGTCGCAGCTAGTGACAGGAAGAAAGGGAACAGAAGGCATGGTAACCATTTGGGAACCATTTTCAAATGTTGGAGATCTGGTAACTCATCTCTCTTCATTACTTAATTTCAAAGGAAGAGGAACTAAGCCGGCGTGTGGAACAGGATGGCTGTGGCCATTTATTTAATAGAGGAGACAGCCTTGCAAGAGGCTCCCAGAAGGAAGGCTGGCAAACTGAAAGGAGAGAAGTTTTCAGACATCATAGCAACTTAACGTTATTTGTAGCTTTGAGAATATTGGCCATTGTTTTCAGACAGGGAATCTAAATAACTTCTTAAAAGTAGCACCCAAAGGGAAGGGAAGGTGAACTCGAGGATTATTATCAAGTATCATCATAGTCTGGCCCCCCAGGTAACATTTTGATACACTGCTATTAAAGTCAGTTCCTTTTGGCAAATCCCCAGCACTAACCAAAAAGCTGCCTGATCGTGGGCACCATGGCCCAATGAAGAAGGAGGAAGTGGACAGGGACAGGAAGTAGCTGGGTGCTAGCTAGCTCTCTCCCCCCACATACACAAGCTGCAACAGTCAAATGCAAGAAGCTTTTAGGGAGAGACCTATGCATGGAGACAATAGGTGTGCTTTTTAAATTTCCACAGAATGGACTAGTAAGCAGAATACCAGCATTTTATTCATCCACTCAAGAAATATTTATTTATTGAGCATCTACTATGTGCCAGGCACTATGATAGGCATTTGGGAGTACATTGTTGAACAAAATAAAGGTGGCCCCTGCCTTCATGGAGCTTACTGTGTCAGAGGAGAGATGAGTAATAAGCAAGCCAACACACAAATAAAGACATCGTGATAAATGGTAATGAGTGCTTTGAGCAGGAGAAAAATAGGTTCTGGGAAAGAGAAAATTCAGTGGGGGCCCAGGCTGAGGAGTCAGGACGGCCTCGCCAAGGTAGCCTAACATTTAGAGTGAGTCCCGAGTTGTGTGGGGGGTGGGGGTGGGCAGTCACTTAAAGAGCCCGGGGAGAGCCTTTAAGGCCGAGGGAGACATGTGAAAGGACTTTGGGGAATCAGATTCTTAGAGCTGCTGGGCAGGCAGGAGGCTACCTGGGAGATGCCCCCCACTGGGCAAACCGAAGTGCTCTAAGCCTTGTGGTGGCTCCGGGGCCCAGGTGGGTTGCAAAGACCAACCTGGAAGTCGCCCAGCGAGGATCCATGGTGACAGCCTGCTTGGAGGTCCAGACAGTGAGCTTCCAAAGGATTCCTAGCCTTCCCAGCCTCAGAGAATCACGTCCCAGGGATTTCCGTCTCCGCTCATTGCCTGCCATTAGCGGGGGATGCCTGCTTGCCAGAGAGCTGTGCCTCACCTTGCTGGGGGTTAACGACGGAGGCAGCTCTGGCCTTCAGGAAAAGTGCGAGCAGCCACGGGGAGCGAGAGCCGGGGAAGCAGCCCCTGCCAACAACTTCCGCTCCTCCCCCTCCCTTCGGCGCGGCTGCCCAAGGAGCCCCCGGTGACTGTTTATGGTGATCTGTTTGTTTCGCAACTGACAAAGAAGGAGGGAGCCCTTTCTGACATTTTTGCCCAGAGGCCCCAGATTTCTCAAGTATGAAACTGCCAAATACGCAACTTTGGGTGGATATTTGGCTGAATCACTTTGAAGGGCCTGTCAGTGCCTAAAATGGAAATTGTTAGAAAGCAGAGGAGGATGGCTGCCAGCAACCATGAAATGGTAATGACCAAATCATTGATTTTTGTAATGAAATGTCATCCCCTATCACTACAAAGCCTGGGTTTTGTTTTTTTTTTTCTAGCTTAGAAGTACTGACTACCTATAAGAAATCTTCAAAAGTGACTGTGTGTGCCATGCACGCATACATATGTGCCCCTGTCCCTCTCCCAACCTCTGTCTTCCCTCCCACACCAAACTTCCTCCATGTTCCTGGAGCCCAGCTGCAACCTGGGAGGAATTAAGAGGTTGGCTGATGGTGAAAGGTAATCAGGCTTTAGCCACCCTATAAAATGAAGGGGAGTTCGTTTGGTTATTCATAAGGTAAAGTTGTGTGCGGCCAACTTTACCATGTGGGAAAGTCAGTAGGCTGTAATAGACTACACCCCAACACATGATGTGGGTCTCTTAACCGTCTGTCCCAGCCTAGCTATAGTTGCACCTAGGAGACAGGACACTTCATAAGGTTTTATTGTATGTAAAACTCGGTAGCAGGCAAATTAGGCCAAATCTCCAATTCTGTACCTTTTATTTTTAAACTCAGGTGCTTTTTTCTTTTTTGAGTTTAGGAGGAAGAGACTGGAAAGTACCTTGTGGGTTAACACGGGGGAATGGAAGAAGATCTACTGTTTCTTTGAAAACAGCCATTAAGATACCATTCCCTTGGGCCAATTCCTGGGCGGCTTTAACCAAAGACTAAGCCTCAGGTCCTTTCTGTTTTTCTACATTGACTCCTGTGTCAGGATCAGTGAAATTTTATACGGCCATAAAATTTATTTTAAAATAATACTTCACAAGCCTTTTGGCTTGAAAAATATTTCAATAATGTCTGCACATTCAATATGGAAAAGTAAGATGGTTCCATTGAGCTCTCATTATAATAAGCTTTGAGAGGTATCCTTGGATCACAGTCATCAGTCCAAACTTTTTGATCAGCTGCTTTTTCAACAGAAGTGGTTTTCCCCAAAGCCGTTTGTGATTGTCACCGTGGGATCCATTTTGTAAGCAGGTCTGGTGTTAAGACAGGTAACAGGGCCATTGCTGTTCAGCCATGGACCACGGCCACCTGAATGTGGCAGTGGCTTTGTGTCTCACTGCACGTGAAGCCCACCGCATGGCATCCCTGTTATGCCAGGAGCTGGGGCAGTGCACGGGAAGAAGAGGCTCTGGTGTGGGTGAATCCCTCCTTCCGATTTCCTTGTAGGGAAAGGAAGGGAAATTATAAATTAGGCCAACTCTGTCATTTCTGTTCCTTTCCCAACCTTCGAAGCTCCCTCTAACCCTCAGTCCCCATGTACCTAATCCCACTTTCTCATCTTCAGCTTCCCCATCTGTAACATGAAGGACTTTGACTAGACAAGCTGTAAGTTCTCCCCAAACTCTGACATTTGACAAATCTCATGGACTTACCAGCACAGAGCAACGTGGCCATTTTCCAACACTCTCTTTAGTTTGGGGAAACCCATTTTATATAGTGTTCTTTCCCTATGTTACTCTTTTAAGAGGAAAACACGACCCATTTCCAGTGTCGTAAAGTCAACATTTGGCAGCTGTGCCTGAGAAAGCTTTTTTCTCTGTAGAAGGGGCACAGAATGCCATGGAAACGAGGGCAGGCCCCTGCGCCTGACAAGGGATGCAGGCGCGTGAGGCAGGCGGGGCAAGCAGTCCTCACGGGAGCCAGGAACATGGGTACCAGCTCAGTCCTCCGATCGTGCTGGTCCCACCTCCGAGCCAGCCGTCCTGGGTTAGAATAGCAGCTCTCCCGTTTACTAGCTATTTAACCTCGATTCAGTTAACTAACCTCTATGTGGCGCAGTTTCCTAATCTGTAAAATATGATTAATCATCGTACTGTTGTGAGGATTAAATGAGATCAGATAAGCACGTTAAAGTGCTTAGAACAATGTCCAACGCATACATATTAAGTGTTCAGTAAATGTCAGCCATTTTCATCACTGGCTGTCCATGTCCAGGTATGGATCCAGGAGTGGCGAGGGTCACATAACACAGAGCTATCCTTTCTCGTGTGTCATGTGTCTCTGTGGTCTAGGTCAACTTGTGTGAGGTGTCTGGTCTGGATGAGGTGACTTCCTTCAACAGAGCTAACTGCCTGCTGGATAGTTAGTCTACCCCAGTCTTAGTCTCTCTAGGTTCACAAGTCGGTGATAATGACCAAAAGGGTGGGAAACTATCCCATGAGAGGGAAAGTGTGGTCATTTAAACCAAAGCAGGTGTCTCCCCTGGTTGCGGAGGACTTAACAGAACTCTGACTTGAAGTCTCTTGGAGTTGACAAAGGATCTTCAGAAAAGAATGTTCCCTGGGGGTATTCCATGCCTACAGAGGCCCAAACAAGAGAAAACAGATGGTGGTTGGACCCAGGGAAGAGATTTTTACTACAGAAGGATAAAATACTGGGCCAGATTCCCAAAACAGGTTATGTAGTGTCTTTCCCTGGTAAATTGGGGAAAGAATGGCTGGCCAACTGTCCTAGATTGTCTCACAGACCATTCGAGCAGGAAGAGCCCTTAGAGGTCATTTTATCCAAGCCTTGATTTTAAGGGTGAGAATGCTAAGACCCAGAGAGAGGGGACAATTGCCCTATAGTCAGATAGCTAATTATTAGCAGACCCAGGATTTAAATCCTAGGCCGAAAGCTTAGGCCACTGCACCATACTGCTCTCTTAAGCCACTCAAACTATTGTCCCTCCTAGTTCTGGAATGCTCTGGAGTACCAACATACTAAAGAGCAATTGAGGCCCACCCAGAAGGACTCAAAGGCATTGAGCAGTGCCCAACTTGCAAGTCCTCCAATGTATCCATCTGATTTTGGAGCTCCGGCTGTCAAAGTGTTTCAGCCAAGCCTCCTCAGCTGACTAACTGGTCTTCTTAGCTTACCATTTGAAAGCAGCTGTGGTTAAAGCAGAGCTTGCTGACTCAGCCCATGTAGTAAGGATGACTAAACACAAGAATTTCCTGTGGAGGGGCATGGGGGATGAAAAATATCTTTCAAATGCATTTGTTTCAGGGAACCATTCTGATCAGTCAGGAGCTGGCCCACCGTGGGCCCATGAGAAAAAGCCGCAGGCTGTCCCTGCTCAGCACCAAGGCAGGGCTTGCAGATGTTTCCTTTCTTTTCTGCTAAACAGCACCGTGGCTGTCTCGGCACCATTTTGGTCTGGCCAGCATTTGCACAGAGCTTCATCTGCCAACTGGTACAGCCCAAAGCCAAGGGGAGCGGATGTCTCCCCTGACCGGAGGGGCCTTTCCCCTGCTCAGAGGCCTTCCCCCAGGGGTGAATGGGGCTGATCTGCTTTATCTCAAGGCAGCTTCAGTTCTGAGCCCACCTTGAACTCGAACGAGAGGATCATTTATGCTGACTGATCAGAAAGCAATGTGGGCTGGCTTCCATCGCCAGGGCGCACTCTGGGGAGTTTGCAGTCTGGAGTCGAGTCATCATTTTCAGGTCTGAATACCACACAGACACTGGACAACTTTAGGAAACGAACGTGGACCTCCAGTTGGATTGCTCACCAGCTTAAGGCATTAATTCAGTGAAACTAAAATGTGGATAAATATTTCAAGGCTCTTGGCTGGGAAGGAGGCTGCCTTGCTCAATTAGAAAGTTGGAGACACCTGGTGCATTTGGGGGGGCGACACGTTTTTACAACTTGCAAATTAGGAAAGGGGGGCGGGGAAAGAGGGAGCGTGAACGCACTCAGCCATCTTCCGAAAGCCATATACCAAGCCAACAGTTCCGACATAGAGGAGTCAAGTCCAAGGGGCCTGCCTCACCCTCTCCCCATCCCCTCCCCATCCCACCCACCCAGGCACAAGGAGGAAACAGGACCAACTGCCTTACAGGTCTCAAAGGAGGTTGAGGATTTATTTTTCAGAAGTGAGTAACAATTTCTTATTCCAGTGGAGGGAGGGATGTTCTGGGACCGCCAATATGGAGTAACGGAAGGAATCTGGTCTTGGGGGAGGGGGAGGGGCGGGGCGGGGAGGGGAGGGGGAGGGGGAAGAGAGAGGGCGTCCCAGTTCCTTGCCACCTAGCAGTGTGAGCTTGGAAGTGTTATTTCACTTTTCTAAGCCCGTTTCTGATTCTGTAAGCGCTTATTTAAGCTACATATAGTGCCTGGTAATAATACGGCCTCTAAAGGTTTAGTGAATGAAAGAGAGGGAGGGAGAGGGCAAGAGAGCGAAGGAAAGCATGACAGGACAATAAGGATCTGTGTAGCCCATGGAGTTGGTTTGAAACTTAAATGAAATAACGGTTATGAATTCTTCTGCTTGTCTAACACTTTACAGTTAACGAAGTATTTATATACACCCTATCTTAGTTGAATCTTACAAGACGTCTGTGAGAGAAGCAGGGTAAGAATTGTTGTGTGTCTGATAGAGGGACGTGAGGCTCAGAGAGACAGGGAGGCAAGATATGAAGGAACTAGGGCTCCCAACCCAGTGCTCCTTCGAACATACTATACAACCTCTTATTTTCAAAGAAAAAGTTTTTTTTTTAATTTTATTTATTTATTTATTTATTTATTATTTTATGGCTGTGTTGGGTCTTCGTTTCTGTGCGAGGGCTTTCTCTAGTTGTGGCGAGCGGGGGGCCACTCTTCATCGCGGTGCGCGGGCCTCTCACTATCGCGGCCTCTCTTGTTGCGGAGCACAGGCTCCAGACGCGCAGGCTCAGTAGCTGTGGCTCACGGGCCCAGTTGCTCCGTGGCATGTGGGATCTTCCCAGACCAGGGCTCGAACCCGTGTCCCCTGCACTAGCAGGCAGACTCCCAACCACTGTGCCACCAGGGAAGCCCCCAAGGTTTTTAAAAGGAGAAAGTGCTACCAGATCAATGCATCAGATCTTTGCCTTGCAACTAAGCACCCTTTGTATGAGGGTTCAAACACTGGAGGTGGGTGCAGAAGAAGAAATATCAGTCCATGACTAACAATGATATTCAAGATTATAGTAAGACCTTGTCTACTCAAAACACAAGAAGCCAGGGGGAAATGGCCTTGGAATGACTTGGGCTGGGATTATCTGATATTTTTGTAAAAGAACAATAGGGCCTCTGGTTGGGAGGGAACTAACGGTTGCTGTTTGGAACAACATGGGCCAGTGTAGGGAGGTTGACTGTGGCCTCAGGTGAGCGAGCCAATATATACTTAGTCTGTCCCCATCAGGTACCTGGCCTCTCACAAAGCCATCAGCAGCTCAGCGGGAACGGACCTATGGTCTGAGACTTCTCCAGGTTTACGTGGGTCTTAGAACCTTTGACTCATATGCTGAATGGGGCTGTTCAGGTCATAGAGTCCAATCCCCATCTGATGAAGACACTTCTGTCTACTGAGTAGCTGCCCACCTTCCAGTGACAAAAACGCTTACTACCACTCTATGTGTGGTTTCTAGCTCTGAGTTCTGGCCAGTTCTGATGATGGCCATCTGTGCCACTGATATTTCTAACTGCATTTCTAGGGGAACACAGAGATGTTGATTGCAAATGCACCTCATGCAAGCAATTAGACATGTTCCTAAAACATTATATGAAAACAAAATTTTCACAAAGCAAATCCTGGTTTATGTGCCCTAGGTTGGTTTGTGATTTAAAGGGATCATTGTTTCTGAATTTATCACTTTTTAAAACATAAAATTATGTTTGCTTAAAGCAGGAGTTTTTAACTTGGGGTCTGTAGTTCTTGAATGAGATACAGAAAGCTAGGTGAATTTTTCTGAAAACTATCTACAAAAATGTGTATTTGCATTTATACATTTTTCTGAGAAGAGGGTCTACAGTTTTCTCAGATTCTCAAAGGGCTCCACCCACAAAAAGGTTAAGAATGGGAGCCGGGAATGAGAATCCAGACTTAAATGGTCAGAGTCTGGGCTGCGATGAGGCCATGGAAACCCAGAAAGGAGAACGATGCAAGAGAGCATGCCGGTCTCTGGAACCTTTGCCTAGAGGAGCACAGAGACCTTCCTCTCTGTACGGAGCAAGCTGATCTGGGGTCTTTACATTTCTCTAGCATGAGTGATGCCTCCTTCATACAGGAGCGCGTGGCCGGCCAGCTTTAAGACAGTAGCATGGACATATATACACGACCAAATGTAAAATAGCTAGCTAGTGGGAAGCAGCCGCATAGCACAGGGAGATCAGCTTGGTGCTTTGTGACCCCCTAGAAGGGTGGGATAGGAAGGGTGGGAGGGAGGGAGATGCAAGAGGGAGGAGATATGGGGATATATGTATATGCATAGCTGATTCACTTTGTTATAAAGCAGAAACTAACACACCATTGTAAAGCAATTATCCTCCAATAGAGATGTTAAAAAAAAAAAAAAAAGACGACCAGGCAAAATCACTTGCAAAGGAGAGAAACCGAGAGGTGATTCTTCATGTTGAGAAATGATTCCTTCCCAAAGAACGTGCAGAGAGTGCCTTGACTTAGACCCTCCCCGAAGTTTAGAATGCTTTCAGATTAGAATACTTAGGCTTTTTTGAATTGAGGATGAACAGAGTCAGAAATTATATCGAAAAGATTTGTTTAAATAGCTTAAAAAAGTAAAAAGGAGGGAGAAAAATAAAAACAGTCAAATGTTCCCAGTTGTCCTTCCTTGTGATACATGGGAACCATATAAAACTTACACCTTCTGAAAATAATACTAAAAGCTATAGTTATTTAGTAAGACGAAATATATGAGGAATAACCAGTAATAATAATAATAGTCAACATGTATTGAGGGCTTGCTAAGTATGACATATTACTAAACAACTTAAAATAAAAAAGACATATCACTAAAACAATTATCCTGTTTAATCTTCACAACAGTCTTCTGAGGTATTTTTTACTATTCCCCCCATTTCATAGATGAGGAAAATGAGGCTTTTAGAGAAGTTAACTAAATTGCACAATATCGAAAGAAAGAAGAAAAGAAAAGAAAAGGGAAAGGAAAGGAACTCCCTTAAGTTATGTGCAGGGTAGCGCCCTGTGTCCTGGGAGGCTTTGGAGGGTGGGATGACAAAACACCTGGACAATCCCCCTCCTCAGCCTCTGCCCGGGCTTCTACTTGATGTAACAGGTCTTGTGAAGCTTTTCTGATGGAAAACCGCCTCTGTCAGCCTGCGCAGATTGGTCAAGACCCTAGTCCGGCGGTGAACCGGTTTTTTTTGACATTTCAGCATGAAAGGTACAGAAGCGAGGTCTGCAAAGAGCGCTCAGGACTCAGTTCCCTGGGTTGCCCTGAGAATTTCTTTCTCAGATTCGAGCATTTTCCTTGGGGGAGAAAACCCAGGGCTGTGAAGTGGTTCTTCACTCCTGTTCTGGACGCCCGGTGAGGGGTGGTGAGTGGGAGACCCTTCTGAGTATCACGTTGGCTGGAGCTCTGAAGCACCGCTTCTACCTGCCGCGTGTGCCTGAGAGGCCAAGCCTGGCTCGGCCCCAGAAATCCCCAGGGGGCGGGGGCCATGCACTTGATCAAGGCTGCCAACAGCGGCTGGATTCAGTGCGGGTTCAGCTCTTCCGCGGGGTAGGGCAGAGCAAAGGTACCACACACTCACACTCAGGGGAAGAGAATCTTGTTTTTACAAACTTTAAAGGAGTATAAAAATGACTTTGTTGTGTTTGAATTGCCTTCGCTGGATGAATAGAGCCCTGTGGCTCCAGGGCTTAGGGAGGATTGTGTGGAGATCACGTATTTCCTTATGTATGTTCCTATATAGATGTATTTCCTTATATGCTTGTGTCTGAGAACTCTTCACTGGTTCTCACTGAAACTGGTTGTTTCCTGTGGTGACTTCTGTCTGTCCATCTAGGTGGTAAGTCCTTAGTTTATTATCTGAGCTTGTGTACCCTGAGGGGTCCTAGGCAGTTGAGGGACCCAGGCTAAAACTAAGACTGATATTTTTGAAACTTTCTTGAATGGAAGCTAGGGGTGGGGAAACCCTGTTTAATTGCTGCAAGCAGTTTGTAGCTTACAAGAGATGAAACCTTTGATATTTGTTGAGGACAAACTATTCCTGTTTAGTGGTGACAGCAGCTCCTATATATTGAGAGCTTCCCATGTGCCTGACACTGTCCTAAACCCTTTACATACATAAGCTTATATAAGCTTCACAACATCCCTAAAAGTGAAGTTCATTGTTATCCCCGATTTTGCAGAGGAGGAAAGTGATAGAAAGAGAGGCAAAAGGATTTGACTAAGGTAAGGCAGCTAGTAAGTGGAGAGCCGGGATTTGAACCCATAATTTTAATGACCATGCAAATGTTCCCTGGGGAAACTGCTCAGCATTCTTCTCCCTGCAAATTTCAAGCAAATACTCTTTAAGGGAATTAAAATGTGGTTCAAGAAGCAAAAACGGCTTTGTGAAGAAAAACATACAAAGTTGTCTACAGGGGAGGCTGGAAACAATTTGTGCAGACTAATCTGCTATGGGAGCAATTTTATCTCTACTGGGGAGAGAACGAGAGAACGAAGAAGTTGACGGGACCGCATGGAGCTCAACAGCCAGTCCCTGAACTGGACGTGAGCCCCGAGAAGGAGAAAGCCAAGGCCAGGGGCTAATAGGCCTGGGAAACTGTGGCACCATGGCACTGCTTCTAGGCCCGAGTGTCCTAGAGTTAGACAGAGGGGACGCCCAGCTCTTTGCACTGACCTACACCTCTCTTGTGACTGGTGTCTTTTTTCCATAGTTTCTAACTGGTTATTGCTGACATATAAGAAAGTTTTTTGATTTCTACATGTTCACTGTGCATTTAACTACTGTACTGAACTCTCATAAAGTCTGATGTAAAATTAAAATTCATTCACATTTCTTGGGTTTTCTAGATACGCAAGCATATCATTACAAAAAATAGAGAGAAGATACATATATGTGTATATATATATATATATATACATATATGTATCTTCTCCATTTTACAGATTAAAGAAACTGAGATTCAGAGAAGTTAAGTAACTTTCTCTAGGTCACACAGCTAATAAGTAACAGTGCACAGATTAAAAAATAGGCCTACCTTCAGTTACTGAGCTCTAAATTACTATACAATAATATCTGTCTTATACACATATGAGTTTTTTTAATAAAAATGGGATGGCACTGTACATATTCTTTGTAATCTCCTTCTTTCACTTAATATTTTGTAACAACTTTCCTATATGCCTAAATATTCTTCAAGAACATGATATTAATGGATGCATGAAATACTTTTATCATAAAAGAGTAATAATTAACATTTACTGAGTGCTTTAAATGTGTCAAACATCTGAACATGGAAAATGTCATATAAGTTGTGTTTACATGAGGCAAGGATTATTGGCTATTATTATAATAATAAAAAAGCTTCCTAGAAGCTTTGAGATGATACTGGAACCCACGGAAAACCATGGCAGAGAAGAAATTTTAGGGGGTACAGGAGCCAAAGGTGAACAGGCACCATTGACGGGTTGAGGGGGGATGAGATATAGTGAAAACATCAACATTAATATCTTGCCCACCAATATGACCCTTCCCATCAATGCACAGTGTCTACTTAATGCGTACTGGCTGCTATGGACTGAATTGTGTCCCCTCCAAATCCATGTGTTGAAGCCCTAACCGCCAATGTGATGGTATTTCGAGATGGGACCTTGGGGAGATAATCAGTTTTGTATGAGGTCATGAGGGTGAGGTCCTCATGATGGGATTAGTGCCCTTATAAGTAGAGGCACCAGAGAGCTTGCTCTCTCTCTCTCTCTCTCTCTCTCCACTGACCATTTCTTTCAACTGATTGCCTACATTTTGAAAGTGTTAGAGGAGAATGGCTTACGCTTCTCAGAAGGCTCTCAGAATAGCATTAGAAAATATATTGTGTTCATTCTTTTAAAGAAAAGTCCACAAATTATTACTGAGTGTCTATTATGTGCCAAGAACCCTTTTAGACAGTGACCAAGGCAGACATGATCCCTGCCTTCATGTAGCTTACAGTCAGGCAGTGAACAAATACATTTATACATGATTAAACTCCAGTTGTTATGTAGTGCTAGTGAAGGAGAAGTACAGGGGGCTGTGAATGGAAATAAGGTGATCATGACCTGACTAGAGACGGCAAGATGGCTTCCCTGAGGAAGATGAGTCATAATAATCGATAAGTAGGAGTTATCCAGGCAAAATGCGCGCATTTTCGTGTGTGTGTGTGTGCATGCACATGTTGCAACAGGCACGGTAAGGGATGACAACAACACTGCCAGCAGGAAGAATGGCACCGTATCTTTTTTATTGTGGTAAAATACACACAACAAAATTTACCATTTTGACCACTTTAAATTATACAATTTGGTGCCATAAAGCACATTTACAATGTGCAGCCATCACCGCTGTCTAGTCCCAGAATATTTTCATCACCCCGAAAGGAAATCCTCTACCCATTAAGTAGTTACTCCCCATTTTTCCTTTCCCCTCAGCCCTGTGTAACTACTAATCTGCTTTCTGCCTCTGTGGATTTGCATATTCTGGATATTTCATATAACTGGGGTCATCCAGTACTTGTTCTTTTATGTCTGGCTTCTTTCACTTAGCATAATGTTTTTGAGGCCCATCCACATTGTAGCATGTATCAGTACTTCATTCCCTTTTATAGATGAATAATATCCCATTGTATGGATATACCATATTTTGCTTACCCATTCATCAGGTGATGGACGTTTGGGTCGTTTCTACCTTTTGGCTATTGTGAATAGTGTTACTATGAACATTCATATACAAGTTTTTGTTTGAACACCTGTTTTCCATTCTCTTGGGTATATACCAAGAAATAGAGTTGCTGGGTCATATTGCAATACCGTGTTTAACTTATTGAGGAATCACAGAGTGGCACCACTTTTATTATTGAAAAGAAAAACCCAACAACCAAAATACAATCATTTGAAGCTATATATTATTTTTTTAACATCGTTATTGGAGTATAATTGCTTTACAATGTTGTGTTAGTTTCTGTTGTACAGCAAAGTAAATCAGCTATAAGTATACATATATCCCCATATCCCCTCCCTCTTGAGCCTCCCTCCCATCCTCCCTATCCCACCCCTCTAGGTCATCACAAAGCATCGAACTGATATCCCTGTGCTATGCAGCAGTGAAGCTATATTTTAAAACATTATAAGTAGTCTGGCCAGATTAGTGGCAAAATGGATCCCCTTCTCAGGAGGAGAATCAAAGTAAGTTATTCAGTGCACACCCATCACTACGGTTAGAAAACCCACACAAACGCCATTTTCTACTGGCCAGCTCAAGGATGAGCGTGAACTTCCTCAAGTCTGAAGCTGGACTGCTTGTTGTAGCCCCCAGTCACCACTAAGACTAGTGATAACCTCATCCAAATATGAACACCTTGAAGACAAGGGCATATCTGAGTCACCTTTGTCACTCCAGTGCCTGGTACAGTCAACATTTGTTGGTGGAAGGAAGACAGGAATGCCATGCAGCCGCCTGGGAGAGATGGTCTTGGGTAGAGTCTCTCTTTGCCATGCCCCCACAGGGCATGAACCACCCCTACCCTCACGTCAGCCTCCATTCCATCATCCATCACTTTGGGTGGCACCACCACTGTCACTCAATGATGAGCAAGCCGGGTTATAGCACTTTTCACATAAACAAATCGGCAAATCACAGAAGCCAGTGTTTGTCAGACCCAAGTATCCTGATTTTTTTTTAATTAATTTATTTTATTTTTGGCTGCATTGGGTCTTCGTTGCTGCACGCGGGCTTTCTCTAGTTGCGGTGAGCAGGGGCTACCCTTTGTTGTGGTGCACGGGCTTCTCTTTGCTGTGGCTTCTCTTGTTGCAGAGCACAGGCTCTAGGCGTGCAGGCTTCAGCAGTTGTGGCGCGTGGGCTCAGTAGTTGTGGCTCGCGGGCCTAGAGTGCAGGCTCAGTAGTTGCGGCGCACGGGCTTAGTTGCTCTGCGGCATGTGGGATCTTCCCAGATCAGGGCTCGAACCCGTGTCCCCTGCACTGGCAGGCAGATTCTAAACCACTGTGCCACCAGGGAAGCCCCCTGATTTTTATTTTAACCCTATGATCATCATTCCCTTGGGTAAATCCCCTAGTGTCCAGATGTTTGCCTTTCCACACTGTAAAATGAGAATTTTATTACTGGTTTTTAGTCACCTCACAGCATTGTGGGGAGAGTCAAGGTAGATATGGGAGCTGGATGTATGAACATCCCTGGGCTTGTGGAGCTCTCATCAAGAGGGCAGTAACTGGGCATGATCCCCTTTGGAGCCTGTCACTGCTGTTGACATTGAGAATGCTGGTGTGGGAACAAATGCTGTCTTTGTCACAGGCTCAACTACAGGGCCTCTCCTTCCCAAAGCTGGCAGCTGAGGCTAAGTACTTGAGATCCCTGGGCCAGCTGTTGTGAAGTAAACGCCAGGCAGTAGGTAAGGCAGGATTCAGAACTGGGCAGACAGCCAGGCTTGAGTGGGAGCACTGATGGGGGGGGCACAAAAGTTGGCAAACAAGTGTTTTGCAAGGGGGGAGGATTAAAAACTACAATCTTGTTTCTAAGGTAGACAAAGCACCAACAGGCAGGGGTCGGGGCGGGGGAGAGCTGCCTAAAAATTCCTGCTTTAACTCACTATCAGCTGAGAAGATTCTAGTACTAGAAGGGCAGTGTGAGCAGTGTTTCCCGAGGAGGCTTCCCTGGGAGCACAGAAAGATAGCCACACCCTTTGAAGTTCGCTGGGAGCTTACAAAGGGCAGTGTTGTTTCCACTGAGGAAGAATGATAGCCCCACATAATGGTGTCCTTATTCTCTAAACCTCAGACCTTGTGCGATGAGGGGCAAGTGAGCCTGCAGGCCCAGGCAAGGGGGGCAGGGACACTTGGCAAAATGCACATGCTTTCAGCTTGCTTGCTAGCCAACGTGGAAGGTCTTTCCTAGGAAGACGGTGTGGTCAAAGTCAGGGGTCTGTTTCAACTCTCTTTCTAGGAGGATTGCTAAACCATACCAAGGTACCATTCTAATTTGATGATGGCTGATAAAAGTTTCCAAGTGGACAATATCTATCATACTTGACAGATTTCAGTGAAACATGTCATGCACCTTTAGAGGCTGTAGAGATAAAAGACTGATGAGAAAAAAATTGTTTTAAATCAGAATGAAAATGGCGGTATTTCTGAGTGGTAGGATTCCTATCACACAAAAAGGAAAGTCAGTAGGCTGGCAGGAGCTGTCAAAGGCAGTTGATCCACCGGTTATTAGGAAATGGAGGCCCCAAACTGGGCCCTAACCTAGCTTGACCAACTTCGGGATGCCTATGGTACTGCATCATCCATGCTTATGTCAGGGACCACTTCCAAAATTCTGACTCGTTTCCCAGACCAGTGAAACCATGTAAGCGTGCATATGAGTTTCATGCCTGGTGTCATCCCTGGGAATTTTTGTCAGCTTTGGTGCCCGGAAATGATTCCATTAGACCTGGTAGAAGCTGGGTGGTGTGATGGCAAGAGCCAGGCAGAGACCTAAGCTCCAGTCCTAGCTCTGTTACCAATTAACTGTCATTCCAAGTGAGTCTTTTTTTTTTTTAATTAATTAATTTATTTATTTATTGGCTGTGTTGGGCCTTCGTTTCTGTGCGAGGGCTTTCTCTAGTTGCGGCAAGCGGGGGCCACTCTTCATCACGGTGCGCGGGCCTCTCACTATCGCGGCCTCTCCCGTTGCGGAGCACAGGCTCCAGACGCGCAGGCTCAGTAGTTGTGGCTCACGGGCCCAGTTGCTCCGCGGCATGCGGGATCTTCCCAGACCAGGGCTCGAACCCGTGTCCCCTCCATTGGCAGGCAGATTCTCAACCACTGCGCCACCAGGGAAGCCCCCAAGTGAGTCTTTTAACCAATCTGTGTCTTGCTTTCTTCAGTGGTTAAAAAGAGACTGCTTAATTTGATGACTGAGTCCCTTCCAGGTTTAAAATCTTTTAATGTCTGTGTCTTAGCTTTGGGTTCAACAAAGAATTGTTGTAGACATGCAAGTCATCTGATTTGATAAATTCTTTTAGGTCTGAAAGGGATCTTAAAGCTCATGTAGTCCAACCCCTTTATCTTACAGATATAGAAACCGAGACCCAGAGAGGAGAAGGGAGTTGCTCAGTTTGTACAGAATGAAGGTTAGAGATAAGGTTTCGTGATTCCCAGGGCAGTACATTTCCCACTACATTTATTTTTAAATCAAAGTAATGCATGGACATGGTTTTAAAATACCAAATAATACAGGAGCACTTGTAATTAAAAAAAAAAAAAACAGTTTTCTGCCCCAGCCCTAGTCCCACTCCTCAGAAGCAACCATTTTTAACAGATTCTGTTTTCAATTCATATCTGGTGGTTACTTCAAGGTCTCTAAATATGCCTCTACTCCTATTCCTTGATTTATCCATTTTGGACCTTATCTATTGACTCCCTGCTATAAAAACTGAGGATTTAGCTCACTTAACATTACTCCCAACCTCCTCTCTTTCCTCCGCCTCCCCATGTTTGATAGTATTATCTTTATGAGGTTTTGAAATTCACCTTTTAAAATAGCATATAGTATAATTTACTATTTTGGGTATACAGTCCTATGAGTTTAGACGAATACATAAAGTCATATAACCACCATCAAAATCAAGACATAGAACAATTCCATCACCCCCCAAAACTTCCTTATGCTGCCCTTTGTAATCAACCCTGCCCTTCACTCCCAAACCCTAATAACCACTGATCTGTTTTATTTTCCTATACTTTTGCCTTTTCCAGAATGTTATAGAAATGGAACCAGAGAATGTGTGATCTTTTGACACTGCTTCTTTCACTCAGTATAATTATTTTGAGATTCATGTCTCAGTAGTTCATTTTTTTTTATTGCTGAGTAGTATTCCATTGCTTGGATGTACCAGTTTACCCATTCACCAGTTGAAAGACATTTGGGTTGTTTCCAGTTTGACAGTATTATTTTCAGTGAATTCCACTGGTTACCTTTTCATTTGAAATCATGTACTTAAACCTCTATTTCTATTTCTCTAGATAGCATCCACTATATATTAACTAGGTCTTCCTTTTCAGAATAGTAAATGCCTTTGACTGGATTTCAAAACATGATACTTTCATTCATTTTGTCTCCGTTTTAAGTGGATTGAGTTTGAGGGTGTAATTTTTCATGGGGGTGAGCGGGCTTGCTTAAATGCTACCCAGCAGCCCCATTCAGGGCTACTGCTATTCTAAATGGCTCCTGTAGCATGGGGGCTTTCTCTAGCTCCAGACGTGCTTGTTGCTGGGAAGATATACATGTACTTTCTGTTCTGACCGTTGCTAACTCAGGCAGTACTTTTGGGGAAAAAGACCTTTCTTCATGTGGATTTCAGCTTTTGTCTGTCATGCTTTTTCTGTTCCAGCTGCCTTTACCAGTGAGCACAAAGCCACATTTCAAAGGAGACTGACAAATTATCCCCAGCTGCCAGAAGGAGGTTAGCTTTCTGTGTGTTCTGTGTCCCCCTTCTCTGATAACTAACAGGTTAACTTTCTAAAGGGAACTGACAAAAGCAGAAATTGTCCTTTTACCCAAATGGGTTTTTGCTTTTTTAAAAGATGTGGATTTGTAATATTCCTCTCCGTTCTGACCCTAATTTACATCAGGAAATACAGTGTAAATGATTACAACTGAGCCCCTGTCATTTGCAAGATTCATATTAGTGCATTTCTTTTTTTTAAAGCATTTATGAGATCAAAATTATGTTTGAAAATTTTCTGGCACAGTGTCTTTCCTCAAAAAGTAGCCATTTAAAGGCTGAATGATATCAGCTCTGGCCATAGAGATTTATATATGGTTATATTTACTTGCATTTTTAACCATCTTTGTATGTGTGTTATCTACCTAGCACTTACACTGCATAACTCATACCTAGCATAGTACCCTACACATAGTAGGTGCTCAGTAAATGCCTTTTGAATGGAAATGGTCCAAAATAGTGTCATGTACACATGATGGTGAACTATTCTGTATTAATGCAGTGAGTCAGGCGTTCTCAAACACTACTGGGCATGCGAACTGGTACAACTTTCCCACAGGAAGATTTGGCAAAATGTGCCAAAGCCTTAACAATGTTCTTGTCCTTTCACCCAGTAATTCTCTAAGGACTTATCCTTAAAAAATAATAGAAATGCACAAAAGATATAAATACTAGGAAACTCATTGTAGCATCATTTAAAATAGAGAAAAAGTGAAATCAACTTAAAAGTCTGTATTATAAAATCGTATGCAGTAACATTTAACACTATGAAATGCTATGTATTTATTTAAAATCATGTTTAAGAGAGTATTTAATAACATGGGGAAATGCTCACAACCTGAATTAAGTGGGGAAAGGGAGGATACAAATGAACATACAGTATGATCTCATGTGTGTGTGTGCAAAAGAAAGAAGACTGAAGGGAAATAAATACAAATAATAACAATGGGTCTCTCTAACGGTAGAATTATGAGTTATTTTCATATTCTAATTTTTGTAATTTCCAAATTCTCTACAATGAGTTTGTATTACTTTACAATTTGAAAAATATCTTTTTAATTTGAAAGAAAGAAATACTATCCTAGGGACTTCCCTGGTGGCACAGTGGTTAAGAATCCACCTGCCAATGCAGGGGACACGGGTTCGAGCCCTGGTCCGGGAAGATCCCACATGCCGCGGAGCAACTAAGCCTGTGCGCCATAACTACTGAGCCCGCATGCCACAACTACTGAAGCCCGCGTGCCTAGAGCCCGTGCTCCGCAACAAGAGAAGCCACCGCAATGAGAAGCCCGTGCACCGCAACAAAGAGTAGTGCCCCCTCGCCGCAACTAGAGAAAGCCTGTGCACAGCAACAAAGACCCAATGCAGCCAAAAATAAATTTTTTAAAAATTTTTTAAAAAAAAGAACTACTATCCTAGTCACAAGATGTGGAACGATTTCGCAAACCAAAGTCAGCTCTTCAGATGCCACGTGGAAAGTCACGGCAGTGTTTAGTTTTCAGAAAGACAAAATGAAGCTACAAGTTTTTTCAGGTTTAAGTGTTAAGAGCCTCAGTTTGATATTGCAAGGCAAATGTGTTCATCCTTTTCTCTAGGCCTCGTTAGGTTTCATCCTTCTCTCTCCCCATCCCCACCCATTTTAAAACTGTCCAGATCTGTGGAAAAAATGTTGAGTAAACTGGAAATAAATAAAAATCCAATGGCTTTAAGATACCACAAAGCCCTCCCTTCCTGTGTACTAATGGCTACCTGCCCACTGTACTCCCCAGAGAGGAGGGCTGGAGTCAGCCAAAATGGAGGCTTTTCTGATTCAAGCGTGAAAACTGCAAAACACAGAAAAACGTAGGAAGTCTGAAATGATTGAGACACAACATGTATAACCTTCCCTCCTTACATTCTGACCTTCACACAATATAAACTGGTGGGCTCTTCTGGGAAAAAAACTACTAAGTAAAAACTCAGTCATAGAAGGCAGCTACAGTAAGGACTATTCACATTTCAAAGAAATCTCAGAATCCTAGAACTTTACAGCTGGAAGGGAAGTATTCCAACAAGTATAGCGTTCCTTCCAAATACCAGATACTCTGCCGGGTGCTGATCCAGTGTTACCTCATTAAAAACCATCTAGCAATGCACCCCATTTTACAGATGAAGAAATCAAAGCCCAGGGAGGGATTATGAATTGCCTTAGATCACATAGTTTGTTGACTGCAGAGCTGGAGCTAGGCTCCACATCTTCTGGAGACTCTCAGGTGAAAAGATGGGTTTTTCTAATATTACCTAGCCCCTCAGCTTCAGAGAGTCCAAGTACTTACCGTGCAATTGTGCTTGGATGTTTTGCTAACAGTTCAAGCTAATCAAGTCCAAAATCAAACACATAATCTTCCCCTTGGCTCCCAGTGACCCAGGATCTGAACCAAAGTCTGGCTTTTTGCTCTCTTTCACACCCCCTCCCCCACATAAACAATCTGTTAACAAGTCCTGTCAATTTTTCCTTTAAAAATACCTTCAAAAAGGTACAAACTTCCAGTTATAAAATAAATAAGTCATGGGGATGTGATGTACAGCATGGCCACCACAGTTAATAATGCTGTATTGTATATTTGCAAGTTGCTAGAAAGTAGATCTTAAAAATTCTCATCACAAGAAAGAAACATTTGTAACTATGTATGGTGACAGATGTTAACTAGACTTATTGTGGTGATCATTTCACAATATATATGAATATCGAATCATTATGCTGTGCACCTGAAATTAATATAATGTTATATGTCAATTATACCTCAATAAAAAATACCTCCAGATCCTACCCAACCTACAAGACAAAACCAACCTCTACCTCCTTAAGAAATCTCTTCTTGACTACTCCAGCCCACACTGCTGCCTCTCTTCTGACTTCATACAGCAATTCTAGTGTGCAGCAGACAGTTAGTTTAGCACCTGTCATTCAGGGGCAATTAGCATTTGTTCAGCAGCATTCATCCTGGCAACAAATATGTATTGAGTGTCTACTATATGTCAGGTCCTAAGATGGAGAATTCATTTGTCTTGTCTCCTCACCTAGATATTAAACACCCTGAGAGTGGAGGCTACAGCCTTTGCCGTAGCCTCTTAAACACCCATTGCAGCTCTGGGCACATACTGAAGACTTGTTTGTTCAAGAGCAGAACAGATTTAAGGAATCTGTCACCAGCTCAGCAGCTGGAGAACTCTGGGGATGCTTTAATCTATAGTTCTGCCTCACTATCATACAGGCTACATGAGTATGATCCACTCACTCAATGAAGACAGCATATCAAACTGTGACTTTTTAACACCGTACCTTCCGAGATAAGTGAAGAGATTTAACTAATACGAGATGTGGGGTCCAAAAAGTCAAATGGTGTCTTCCACCTCCAGGAAGCTGGAGTAGATGTACTCTTCCCTATTTCTCTCACTAAGTACAGTTAAAAACCCTGGACGTTATATATAAAACAGATATAAGAAGACCAAGAAAGGTGGAGAGAAAAGGGTGGAGTGGCTAAGGACCTCAGCAACCAAAGAATGACATGGTGGTGAGTTCCCTGGATTTTCTTTTTGCTTCATAGATTCCAGACTAGCTGCTGGAAACACCAGCAGTTCAGAAAACACCAAATGGGAGCAAACAAACAAAAAAAAGTCCTGCTCTCTCTAGCCAAAGGACCAGGAAAGGGGCAGCCTAGCAAGGTAGAACACTTTTAGACTAGTACTGTTCTACTGTAGCCAAACACCACAGGAAACACTGTGACTCCCACACCCACCCATGCCAACAAATGACGAATGGGGAGCCTGACCTTCTACCCCAATCTGGCAGTAACAAGGCAGCAACCCTCTTTCCCCTGCCAGAGCAGTGACAGAAAAAAAACAAACAAACAGCTAAAACAGAAGGTTTAAATAAGATCCAGAGTCTCATTACATGATACCCAAAATGAACAGTATTCAACTGAAAATCATTCATCATACCAAGACCCAGGAAAATCTTAAATTGAATGAAAAAAAGAATCAATAGATGCCCAAACCAGGATAACAGAGATGTTAGAATTATCTGACAAAGATTTTGAAGTAGCTGTCATAAAAATGCTTCAATGAGCAATTACAAACATGCTTCAAACAAAGGAAAAGAATAGAAAGTCTCAGCAAAGAAATATAACAGCTCAGCAAACAAATAAGAAGATACAACTAAGAACTAAATGGAAATTTTAGAACTGAAAATCTCAGTGGATGAGCTCAACAGAGTAGAGGGGACAAATGAAAGGCTTAATGAACTTGAAGATATAACAACAGAAATTACACAGAGAGAAATACAAAAAATGAAAAGAGTCTCAGGGACCTGTGGGACTATAACAAAAGATATAACATTCATATCACTGGAGTCTCAGGAAAAGGGAAGAAAGAGAATGGGGCTGAAAAGCATTTGAAAAAATAATGGCTTAAAGTTTCCAAATTTGGGTAAAGATATAAACCTACATATTCAAAGAGCTGAAAGAACCCAAACAGGGTAGACCCAAAGAAATTCACACTAAGACCCATCATAGTCAAACTTCTGAAAACTAAAGACAAAGAAAAAAATCTTGAAAGCAGACAGAAGAGAGAAGATATTACTTACAGGGAAACAATGTTTTGAATAAGGAATTGGCACATTTTTTAAGCGCTAAAAGAAAAGAACTGCCAAACCAGAATCCTGTATCCCTCAAAAATATCCATCAGGAATGAAAGGGAAATCAAGAAGTTCTCAGATGAAGAAAAAGTAAGAGAATTTGTCACCATCACACTTATCCTAAAAGAATAGCTAGAAGAAGTTCTCCAGACAGAAAGGAAATAATAAAAGAAGAAATCTTAGAACATCAGGAAGAAAGAACACAATAAACAAAACCATTAATAAATCTAGTAGACTTTCCTTCCCCTCTTAACTCTTCAAAATTATGTTTGATGGCTGAAGCAAAAATTATAACACTATCTGATATGGTTCTAGATGTATGTAGAGGAAATATTTAAGATACTGTAATAATATTATAAACTGAGGAAGGTAAATGGACATAAATGGAGGCAAGGTTTCTACTTCACCTGAAATGGTAAAATAACACCATCACTGAGTATGATAAGTTATGTATATATATATATAAATATAATACCTAAAGGAACCACTAAAATCTGTACAAAGATATACACTCAAAACCATGACAAATATATCAAAATGACCTTCTGAAAAATATTCAAGTAACCCACAGGAAGGCAGGAAAAAGAAAGCTAAGGACTGAAAAGCAGAAAGCAAAAAATAAAATGGCAGACTTAGATCCTAATTTATTGAAAATTACATTAAATGTAAGTGGTCTAAGCACATCAATTAGAAGACAAAGATTGGTGGAGTGGATAAGAAAAATATGACCCAATTATATGCATTCTACAAGACACTCACTTCAAATATATAGGGAGGTTGAAAGTAAAAGGATGTAAAGAGATATATCATGCAAACATTAATAAAAAGAAAGCATGAGTGTCTATATTAATATCAGATGAGCTTCAGAGCAAAGAAAATTACCAGAGGCAGAGAGGGACATTATGCTATATGATAGTAACATAATGATAAAAGGGTCAATCCACCAAAAAGGCATAGCAATCCTAAATGTGTATGGGCCAAACAACTGAGCTGTTTTTGAAGCAAAACATGTGAAGCAGAAACTAATAGAACTGAAGGGAGAAATAGACAAATCCACAAGTATAGTTGGAGATTTCAATACCCTTCCTTCAACAATTGATAGAACCCAGCAAAGATATAGAAGAACTCAACATCACCATCAACCAACAGGATCTATTCAACATTTACAGAAGACTCCGCCCAACACCAGCAGAATACAAATTCTTTTCAAGCACCCAAGGCACATATGCCAAGATAGGCCGTATTCTGAGCCATAAAACAAACCTCAACAAAGTTAGAAGAATTAAAACCATACACAGTGTGTTCTCTAGCCATAATGGAATCAAATTAGAAATCCATAACAGAAAGATAACAGGAAATTTTCCAAACACTTGGAAACTAAACAACATACTTCTAAATCATCCATACATCAAAGAGGAACTCTCAAGAGAAATTAAAAAATACATTGAGCTAAATTGAAAATTAAAATACAACATTTAAAAATTTGTGAGACACAGCAAAAGCCATGCTGAGGGGGAAATTTATCACTCTAAGTTACCTACATTAGAAAAGAGGAAATGTCTCGAATCAGTCATCTAAGCTCCCACATAAAGAACCTAGAAAAAGAAGAGCAGAATAAACACAAAGCAAGCAGAAGGAAGGAAATCATAACGAGCAGAAATCAATGAAATTGAAAAGAGGAAAACAATAAAGAAAATCAATGAAACAAAAGCTGTTCTTTTGTAAAGATCCATAGACTTGACAGATCTCTAGCAAGACAGACAAAAGAAAAAGGGAGGAAGCAAATTACCAATATCAGGAACAAAACGGGAGATATCACTACAGATCCTGCAGATATCAAAAGGATAATAAGGGAATACCATGAACAACTCTAAACACATAAATTTAAAAATTTAGATGAAATGGACCAATTCCTTGAAAAACACAAACTACCACAACTCACCCAATATAAATGGAGTTCACAGCCCTATAACCATTAAGGAAATTAACTCCATAATTTTAAAACTCCCAAAAAAGAAACCTCTAGTTCCAGATGGTTTTACTGGATAATTTTACCAAATACTTAAAGAAAAAGTAACACCAATTCTACATAATCCCTTCCAGAAAATGGAAGTAGAAGGAACATTTCCCCATTCATTTTATGAAGCTCGTATTACCCTGATACCAAAGCCAGATAGAGACAGTACAAGAAAACTACAGACCAATATTCCTCATAAATATAGATGCAAAAGTCCTTAATGAAATATTAGCAAGTAGAATTCAGCCATATGAAAGAATTATACACCATGACCAAGTGGGGTTCATTCCAAGTATACAAGTCTGGTTCAGTATTAAAAACCAACCAATGTAACCCACCATATTAACAGGCTGAAGGAAAAAAATCACATTAGCATATCAATTGATACAGAAAAGGTATTTGACAAAATTCAACATCCATTCATGACAAAATCTCTCAGCAAGCAAGGAATAGAAGGAAACTTCCTTAACTTGCTAAAGGGTATCTACCAAAAAACTCTACAACTAATATTATATTTAAGGGTGAAAAACTGAATGCTTTCACCCTGAGATCAGGTAGAAGGCAAGGATGTCCATTTCCACCATTCTTATTCATCATAGTGCTAGAAGTTCTAGTCAGTAGAATAAAGACAGAAAAGAAAAAACATATAGATTAGAAAGGAAGAAATGAAACTTTTTCTATTTGCAGATGGCATGATGATCTAGATAGATAATCCCAAGGAATCTATGTTTATTTTCTTAATTCATTTTATTCAAGTATAGTTGATTTACGATGCTGTGTTAATTTCTGCTGTACAGCAAAGTGATTCAGTTATACATATATATACATTATTTTTCATATTCTTTTCCACTTATCACAGGATACTGAATATAGTTCCCTGTGCTATACAGTAGGACCTTGTTGTTTATTCATTCTCTATATAATAGTTTGCATCTGCTAATCCCAAACTCCCAATCCATCCCTCCCCCTCCCTCCTTCCCCTTGGCAACCACAAGTCTGTTCTCTGTGTCTGTGTCTGTTTTGTAGATAAGTTCCTTTGTGTCATATTTTAGGAATCTATTTTTTAAACTCTTAAAACTAACAGGTGAGTTCAGCAAGGTCACAGAATAAGCATAAAAAATCTATTGTATTTCTATATACTAACAATGAATACATGGACACCAAAATCAAAAATACAATACCATTTATAATTGCTCAAAAAAAAGACTTAGATGTATATCTAACAAAATATGCATAAAACTTGTATGCTGAAAACTACAAAATGCTAATGAAAGAAATCAAAGAAGAGGGGAATTCCCTGGCAGTCCAGTGGTTAGGACTCCATGCTTTCACTGCCAAGGGCCCGGGTTCGATCCCTAGTCAGGGAACTAAGATCCCACAAGCTGCACAGCATGGCCAAAAAAAATTTTTTTTAAAAAAAAGAAGTCAAAGAAGATCTAAATAAATGGAAGGACATACCATGTTCCTGGTTATGAAGGCACAACATAGTAAGGATGTCAATACTCCTTAAATTGTTATACAGGTTGATAGTTCCTAATCAAAGTCCAAGCAAGACTTTTGTAGAATTTTATCTAAGCCTTATACACAAAGTCAAAGGAACTAGAATAGCTAAAACAGTTTTGAAAAATAATAAAGTGGGAGGAATCAGTTGGCCTTACTATGTATCTACACTAATCAAGACTGTGGGAAAAGAAAAAAAAAGAAAGAAAGAAAAAAATAAAAGGACTTCCCTGGTGGTCCAGTGGTTAAGACTCTGCGCTTCCAGTGCAGGGGGCATGGGTTTGATCCCTGGTCAGGGAAGTTCTGCATGCCACGCGGTGCGGCCAAAAAAGAAAAAACAAAAGACTGTGGTATTGGCAGAAGGATAGGCAGATAGACCAATAGAACTGAATAGAATCCAGAATACACTCACATAAATATACTCAACTGATTTTTTTAAAGTATAAATGCAATTCAATGAAGGAAAGATGGCCTTTTCAACAAATGGTGCCGGAGAAATTGGACATCCATAGGCAAAAAAAGAACCTTGTATTAGAATTCTTCAAAGAAACATAACCAATAGAGTGTGTGTGTGTAGAGAGACAGTGTGTATATAGAAAGAATGTGTGTGTATATATATATATGTATATGTGTGTGTGTGTGTGTGTGTGTGTGTATGTATACATATATCCAATTTCTCCAGCACCATTTATTGAAAAGGCTATCCACCTTTCCTTCTTTGAATTCCATTTGTATTTTAAATATATACAGAGAGAAAGAGAGATGTTTATTTTAAGAAATTGGCTCATGTGATCGTGGATGCTGGCAAGTCCAAATCTACAAGTCAGGCCAGAAGGCTGGAGACCCAGGGAAGGGTTGATATTGCAACTCTAATCTGAAGGTAGTCCTCTAGAAAACTCCCTCTTCCTTGGAGGAGGTTAATCTTTCTCTTAAGGCCTTCAACTGATTGCATGAGGCCCACCTATATTATGGAGGGTAGTCTGCCTTAAAGTCTACTGAATTAAATGTTAATCTTCTCTAAAAATAAAAAATACCTTCACAGCAACATTCAGCTGTGTTTCATCAAATATCTGGGCACCATGGCCTAGCCAAGTTGACACATAAAATTAATCATCACAAACCTCATCCGAAGTCTCATAACTTATACAAAAATTAAGTCAAAATGGATCATGGGGCTTCCCTGGTGGCGCAGTGGTTGAGAATCTGCCTGCCAATGCAGGGGACACGGGTTCGAGCCCTGGTCTGGGAAGATCCCACATGCCGCAGAGCAACTGGGCCCGTGAGCCACAACTACTGAGCCTGAGCGTCTGGAGCCTCTGCTCCGCAACAAGAGAGGCCGCGATAGTGAGAGGCCCGTGCACCGCGATGAAGAGTGGCCCCCACTCGCCGCAACTGGAGAAAGCCCTCGCACAGAAACGAAGACCCAACACAGCCAAAAATAAACGTAATAAATAAATAATAAATAAAAAAAAAATTTTTTTTTAAATGGATCATGGACTTAAAACTATAAAAATTTTAAAAATAGGAGAAAATCTTCAGGACCTAAGACTAGGGGAAAAGTTCTTAGGCTTGACACCAAAAGCACAATACAGAAAAGGAAAAATCGATCAATTGAACCTGATCAAAATTTTAAACTTTTGCTCTATGAAAGGTCCTGTTAAGAGGATGAAAAGACAACCTACAAAGTGGGAGAAAATATTTGCAAACCACACATCTGCCAAACGACTCACATCTAGGATATATGAAGAACTTTTTTAAAACAGCTAAGAAAACAGACAATCCAATCAGAAAATGGGTAAAGGACATAAAGATACATTTCACCAAGGAGGAAATACAGATGGTAAATACACAAAAGGATGTTCACCATCATTAACCATTAGGGAAATGCAAACTTCGACCACAATGAGATGTTACTACACACCTATTAGAACAGTTGAAATAAAAAATAGTGACAATACCAAACGCTGGCGAGAATGTGGAAAAACCAGAACTCGCAGACATTGCGGGTGGGAATATGAAATGCTGCGGCCACTCTGGAAAAGTTTGGCAGTTTCTTATAAAACTAAACATGCAATTACCATAGGACCCAGCAATCACTCCTGGGTATTTATCCCAGAGAAATGAAAACTAATGTCCCCTACAAAGTACATGAATGTACTTTGTACATGAATGTATTTTGTACATGAATGTTTATAGCAGCTTTACTTGCAATAGCCCCAAATCGAAAACAACCAAAACGTCCCTCTATAGGTGAATAGTGAAACAAACTGTGGGTATGATGAAAAGGAAGGGACAACAGCTTGGATGGACCTCAAGGGTATTATCCTGAGTGGCAAAAATTGTTTGCACCAAGATCTCCACCCCTCGCTCCCCAGTCCCCTTACCCCACCACCCCTAATTGCAAACATTCTAGGTTCAGTTCCCTAGGATTCGAAAGACAAATTGACAAAAAGCACCACAGGTGATTTCAATTTTGTGGCAGTGTATGAGGAGTGGCAGTCTCTAAAGCAATGTTTCTTAAATATTATCATTACTATCCCACATCTACAAGACACACACACTTGAGCGCACACACACATATCCCAGATGTCGGGCTTTTCATGCTATGGGATTCCGGCCTCTATTGACTCATTTTCAAAGATGAAAGATAGAGACCCACCTGAGCTGTACTCAGATGAGGGGAGAAGATGATGGCTGGTGGCAGCGTAGGGGAAAGAGTAGCAGGGAAGAGAGGAAGATAAACCTGATAAGAGTTGCAGGGAGAGGCTTGTGCTGACCTGTGCTGCAGTTCTGTAGCTTTGGTCTTGGCCATTCTGTTGACATGTGCTCACTATCTCCCCATCTGCAGCCCCAGTTCAGAGTCTGAGAACTGGTGTGGAAATGGACCTTCTTCAGGGAGGCCTTAAGCCAGACCCCAAGACTAGGTTAGATCCTTGTGTTATACACTCTCACAGCACTTGAATCTGACCTTGGTATCATTTTTATCACAATTTTAGCTACACGTTTTTGAGATTAACTATTGAATGTTAAATAATGATGCATGAGTTTATCTATTTAACATGTCTCCCACTTGGGACTGTAAACTCTATGAAGGTAGGAACCCTGTCTTAGTTCACTTTCGTATATTGCCAAGCATCTAACACACTGCTGGTCCAAAGAAGGTGCTCGGGAGATATTTGTTGGATGAATGGAAGGGGGAAGGTAGCAAGATCCTGACTGAATTAAACATAGTTACTGAAAATCATATTGAGGAAAATAAATTTTGATTTATATTTATTTTCTCTATTATGAAAATAGGAAAAACATTACTTATCCCACTTATCACATTGGATAAGACTGAACGGATATGGAGATACTCTGGGATAAAGAGCACTTGTTCAAGTCCATTGGCTAATGGTAATAAAGCACTGGCTTCCTACCCATTGAGTTTGGGGGGCCCATTGTACATTCTTTTCATGGAATCCAGGCCCTGTATGTGCTATGTATGAAAATGTGTCCATCTCTAGGGGGTTTCTTTCCACTCACCAAGGATCCCTCCAAATCACCCAGTAGAGCCCAGGGGTTGACGGAACCATGTGCTAGGTTAGAGTGCCTGCCCAGGCTAAATAAGGACAGGCAGGGATCAAAAATTATGATTTCTATTACCTTTATTTATTTCCCCCACAGGAATAACTGAGTTGAGTTGAGCGAGCACAAAAGATTTGAGAAAAGAGTCTCCTTTAGACTTTGACCTTAGAGCCCAAATACTGTTTCCCATGCTTCTCCATGTTTTCCATTCCCTGTCACTCACATGGGACCCCCCTCCCCACCAGTCAGCAAGGAAGCCAGATTTTTCCAGTGGGAGGAATTGGAAGGGGGTGCAGATGTTCCATGTCAGTACATTTCAGGGACAAGTCCAACCTGTTTAGCCTTTAACACATAAGCTTGCCTTTTCTTCTCAATATACCATGATCCAGCCCCAGGCCACCCAGGCTCCCCCCAACCCCCAGCCCCTTAGGGGAAACAAGGTCCTTGCTGGCTAAGTTCCACATGCAATTCCCAAGTTACAATGAATACTGCGCTCCTCATGGCCACTTGACACCAGAGCGGTTGCTCAACCCTCCCTCGTTCCCACGCCTGCAGGGCTGGAATTATCTTGGTTCCCTGGGCCCCCGATTAAGTCAACTTTTTCCCAAGGTGCCCTTCTGCTTTCTACTGCTCTTCACTGAATTCATCCCGAGTTTCTCCTCCCTTCCTCCAACCTGAGCTTTCTGCGTCCTGAGTATTCTCCCCTTGCCCATCATACTCTAGTCAGACCATTTTCTCACAACGGCCTCCCCCAACACCTGGCCCAGGCCCATGTCCACTCCGCTCTTGTTTGGTTTCAGGAGTGGTCCTTTACCCACCAGCAACTGGCAATCACCAAACACCCACAGGCTCCTGAGATCACCTCGGTCTTCACTGCAAAAAGAGGGTCTAATTCCAGTACACACAGAACGGGGGAGATAGTTATAGAAAAAAACAGGCAAGATACAAATATTACCGAGTTTTCCAATGAGAGTCGTTTTCAGCAAAACAGCTCAAACTGGGAATGGCTAATCCAATCATAATCCATGAAAATCTGCTCAAGTGCATTTTACAACACTTTCCTAGGAGCATTCTTTTTGTATATGAACCTTATTCAAAGTTGTCTGAGAATACAAGTAACAGAACCTCATACATTGGGCTTTTTTCTAGGCTTGACCACATTTTTTAAGCAGGGGAAAACGGTACCAGTTCACAAAACCAAGAAATGTGTTGGCAGTTGATTTACTCTGCATGAAACTTGCTTCTTTTTCTAGCCTGGAGGTTAAGAAGGGGAAAGGGAAGGACAACCACATTGATGCTAATGTCTGTCCCCTTCCCCACCCCGCCTGCCACCTTGAAACCTAGCGGGTCTCCTAAATAAGCTGGCGTGCCAGGCAGAGGCCATCGTAAGTAGCACATGAATGAAGTGAGAGAGAAAGGAAACTTGGGAAGGCTCAGAAAGCCCTAAGTGTGGTGCCGGGCATATCGTTAGCGCTGAGTAAATGTTAGGGGTGCTGAGGAGGAGAGAGAAACGGAGACAGAGCCAGTGGTCAGATGACCTTGGATTCTACTGGAAAGAAGGGGCCTGGCAGCTGGTGTCTCTCTCCTTGCCCTGCCACTCTGCCTTTCCAGCCCAACTCAAAGCTTGCTTCGTGGCCCCTCAGGTTGAACAGCTGAGACTTTGTTCCCAAACTCAGGTCTGCCGTCCTGCACACCTGGGTGGAACGTCGCTCTCACCTTCCTGCAGTTACCGAATCGCTTTAAGGGAAGCGCTGTACATTTTTTCAAAGGGAGCCTGCGCTTATATTTGCTTACGGTGAATTTTAAAATTTAGAAGATAATGAGTTGTTTACCAAATAAATACGTCTGTTTGCATCCATTTGTCATCCCCTCCCTGGCAGATGCCTCCCCGCCTCCTGTGGGCTCCAGAAGCAGGGCGGGCAGTGGGGTATGAAAATGTGAGTCGTTGGTCTTCTTGGACCCAAAAATTATTTACAGAGTGCAGGATTTACAGTCAGGAAGGATTTTTTTTTTTTTTACAGAAATGGGCAAATCCTAGATACTCTCTATGTATACAAACCTCCTTTCCAACAGTTATGAAAGGACATTTTAAACTTTAAATGAGAGCCCTGTTGACGGTACATTCTCAACACTAAGTTCCATCCAAACATCGCGTTGAGGGGAAAGAGGTCACATAAGAATTGCCACCTTTGGGTCCTGAGATCTCCCCAATAACGCTGCGACTCCGGAAGCAGGCAAGGGTCCTTGTCACGGCCCTGGCTTACTTCCCCACTGCCGTGCATCTCACGTCAAAGCATAAGCCGGTAACATACACCGAGGGATAGAATTTGACCCAGAGTCAGGTCAACTTGAACAGTTCTGCACAGAAGTCCAACTTGAAATCTACCCTCCGTGGAAGCAGTCCCCCCCTGCAGCTGCTCTCTCCCAGCTGCCCGGCCAGCTGCCATCAGGCCAAAATTACCTCCACCTCGGGGTCCCCTCCACACACTCCCTGGGGCTCATATGCTGCCCCATTCGCTGGAATTGCCCACGTTGGAAGTCAGTTCTGGTTTTCACCAATATATATATATTTTTAACGATAAAAGGGCAACCTAGTGATACCCCTCACCCTCAGCATGTTTGGAATGAGATAATACAAAAGCTTGCTGAGTCAGGCCCCAAGAACCAAACTGAGCCAGAGATGATGTGAATGTGGAACCAATCAAAAGTTTCATGGGTTAGAAAGGCCTGGCTTAATGGTTCTCTTTAAAACATTTTTTTAATTTTCAATCACATCATGTAGGGTAGAATCTTCACACTCTTTTTCCAGTTGGTGGCGGGGTTTTTTTGGTGTTTGTTTTTTGTTTTGTTTGAGATGTTGGGCCTGTTTTTATGGGTCATTGGCAGAATGTGTGGGCGATAGGAGACTGGGTGTGACATTGAGGTTGGGACTCACAGGGAGCAAGAGGTCAAGAATCAAGGATTCAGGATCTGAACCACTGTTGCTTCTGTGGTGAGAGGTTGTCACCCAGGCAATTAAGTGTATATTAATTTTCCAGCAATGTAGTTTGAAAATCAGCACATCAAATAAAATATTTCACACCCAGGAAAAGCCAAATGCACATTCCTGCATGTGTGTCCTTAAGTGGTATTTTTATGGAGGGAAACCTTATTTGAAACACATGTCAGAACAGAAGTTGAGCTTATGAAAGGCACTGAGAAACCATGGCACAGGAGGTTTTAAGGCGTTGCCTGTAAAAAGCATAATCCTCCGCCTCAGTGCCTTCCACGGTTCGGCACTCATGTTCCGCGCTCGCGTTGATCCACCTGTGTGTACAGGTGTCCTCACTCATTTGCACATCGCTCACGGCAAAACCTGGTAGTCATATTGCTTGCATGTGTGAAATGAGAATCGGAAGTGGCTAGGGGATCTGTCATCTGGCCCCCCACCTGCTCAGCCTCAGGACAAGAAGGGAATCTCAAAATGATGGATGGGATTCTATCTGGACATCCCTGGAGGAGCTTCCTGAGACCAGCATTGGAATGAAGCTGTTTTCTGCCCACAGCTGAGAGATTCAGGTGCTCTGAACCCAAAGTGGGGAGCCCCGATCCACCCCCAAGCTTCTGTCTGGGTGTCTTGGAGGGGGCCTGACAGGTGTTGCACATAACGTGTGCACCAGGAAGGAGAGGACTGGGGCTGGCCACGGTCTCCGGCCTGGGGAGGCCCCGTGATAGAGAACTGTTGCGGGTGCATCGTCAGGAAAAGCTTGCCACGACTCTCATTTCTGTCTCTGCCTTCCCGGATGCCTGCCCGCCGCCTCTCTTTTTTCATTCATTTGTACATACATTCCTCCAGTATTTACCGAACACCTATTTCAGGCATAAGCCTGGGCTAGCCAGGGCAGGAGTATACAGAAGACGCTTGTTTTCTCCTCTCCCTCTCAATGGGTCTTCTCTCCTTCTCTCTCTCCCCATAATTCAGTGGTAACAGGGTGGATGGAGGAATATCCAAAATTCATCCCTGTAGGAGACATCCGCGCCAGGAATTTCCGGCAACCCCCCGGGGAGAGTGGCAGATTGATGGGAGTCTAGTTGGGACTCACAAGGGGGTGGAGGGAGGTGGGGATGGAGGGAGGTGGGAGTGGAAAGGAGCCCGCAGCCAGGCTGTCTGCCCAAGCCTAGCCTATAGGTCCCATTTATCGGGCACTTGCTCTGTGCCGTGCCCTGGATGTGCCATTTCTCATACCTCATTCAACCCTCCAACCCAAGAGGTAGTTACTATACCTGGCCCTGTTTTTTTTTTTTTATGAGGAAACTGAGGCCAGGAGGGGGAAGTGACTTGCCCAGAGTCACCCAGCTAGGAAGCGACAGAGCCCCAGTTCAAGCTTAGGTCTATCTCCAATGCCCAGGCATTTAAAAAACTCAGAATGTGGTTTAGACATCAGTATGAACATAGATTAGGAGCTTCTAAAAGGTGCTATGAGCCCTGTTCAATTGAGTTTCTGCACAGTTTGAGTTGCTGTATTCAAGAATCATGATTTTAGGGAATTCCCTGGCAGTCCAGTGGTTAAGACTCAAGGCTTTCACTGCTGTGGATGCCGGTTTGATCCCTGCTCAGGGAACTAAGATCCCTGCACGGTGCGGCCAAAAAAAAAAAAAGAATAATGATTTTAATAATAGCTACCATTTACTGAGCACTTACATGTCAGGAACTATACTAAGCAGTTTTAGATTCATGGTCTCATTTAATCCTCACAACAACCCTACGAAGTATTATTATTGTTGTTGTTGTTACTTTCCTTATTTTATAAATGAGGAAAGCAATGCTTAGAAAGTGACATGCCCAGGGTTACGCAGCACGTAAAAACAGAGTACAGTTTTATTCCAGGTCTCTCTGACACATCAAAGCCACTCAGCCACTAGACTATCCTGCCTTAAGCCCTCCATGGTCTTATTTTGAAGAGTCTTTCCTCAGACTTTCTTCTCACCCTTTTTCTGTCCATATAAGTGTCTCCATATAAACCTCACCCATTTCTGTCCTGTAAGATGAGCTAAGTCACTGTCTCCTCCGTAATCTCCTCCCCAAGACCACTTATTATCCCCAATATCCAATTAGCCTAGAAATCCCAAGGACGTGTCCATATCGGGGGAGCCATAACCAGAAGATTACTGGCACCAAATTTCTAGTCACCTTTATAGGCTTGTGGAATCTTAAGAAGACAAAGTAAAACCATAAATTCTTGTATTTAGAAATAACAAATGCTACTTAAAACTTGATTTTTTTGAAAAAAAAAATGCCTCCCAGGTTGACAATCTCCCACCAGCAAGATCTCTCAAAGGAAGGGAAAAATCCTCCTTCCTGAAAATCAGTTTATTTTATACACAATGATAAGGTGGCCCTTTTGAAAGTGTTGCTTAATTAGAGACTCAGAATTTAAACATACATTCCTAGTGAGGGATGTGTCCCAAATGACCATATCCCTTGAGAAGGACAATCCTTCATATTTCTTTAATCAGCTCCTTCCCCCTCGTTCTGTAGCACAAACGCCAGGGCAGCTGCCATTTTGGGCCAAGAGTTTCTCTTTCCATTTTCCAAGGAAGCAAAGAACAAGGATTGTCTCCCTTATCTCCCAGTCCCCTGTACGAGGTCATGCCCTTTGAGGACTTATTCTATTTCAGCCTCTACCTCTAGGCAGTCAGAAAAAATGACTCTGAACCCCCCGGAGAATGAGCACCTGTTTCAGTGACTGTCCCAATGTGAACACGCTAATCCCCGGGTTTAGGAGAGGTTCGCCTTCCACACGAAACGGTCAGGCCCTTCTGATGGGTCAGCCCTGCTGGATTTCATAACCCAGTCTTGATTTCTAACAGGTGAGGGCCACAGTTGTTCAACTCTTATTATGAGCCAGTGCATGGCTCAAACACTATAAGATTCTTCATGAGGGGTCTGAGGGCATGCCAGATGGTATTATTGGGGGAAACCAGCTCAGTTCCTTTCTCCAGCATCCCGAGCTAGTGGCTTTGACCAGGAACCAAGGGCACCCCAGCCCCGCTGATTTCTTTATACTCACCACGTGGGCTTCTTTTAAAGTGAGTACTGAAATGTTTGTGAAAACCCAACTTTGTCAGGGCACCGGGGTGGCCCAGCAATAGTTGTTTAGAACATGGAACTAATGTGAAGTCCTTTTCGGATGTCTGCTCCCTCCCCCCTCCCATCCAAGCCCTGCGTGGAGCTTCACAAACATCCAGGCCTGGTAAAAGAAGCCCAGCATTCCTTTTAAAGACATGATGAAATCAGAAAGAGACACAATCTCTGTCCTTGGGGTGGAATTAGGAACATGTGATTCTCCACTTCTGTAACAAATGTAACAGTTTGAGAATATGTGGTCCCTTTTTTCCAGTCATAGAGATTTTATGGGTGAGCTTGCAGGCCTTTCTTCATAGTTTGAGGTTGCCATATTTGGTGGCTTTGTACAGAAACCATACACACTTCCCTTGTCAAAACAGATGGGGAAGGCCTGAGTATACAGCATGTCCTGAGGTGCACTATGCTCTGGGTCAGCCTGCAGCTCATGGAATAAACGTATTCCATCGAAATCAGGAATGACTGCTTGCTCTTAAGAAGTCTAAGATACAAGGAGTGATGAGTGATCTAGAATTATCTTCTCTGAGTGCATCTGAATTTCTGTCTCTCACTTATTGCCTTTTTTTCTCCATTCTTCCTGCTTAAAAAGCTATTAATTTCCTTACCTTCCCATCGTCCTAGACTCTGATCCCCATAAACAATCTGTGCCTCTTTTTTTAATGTCCTCTTTGTTAAACACCTTCCCTGGGTTACTTTCCTAGCGTTGGCAGATACTAGAAAGAAAACTATGGAAGCTCCATGAGCACGGCAGATGCTTCCAATCCTATCTTTGCCGCTTACTAGCTTTGTGTCTTCAGTGAGTTTCCTAACCTATCTGATACTCAATTTCTTCTGCTGTAAAACGTGGCTATTACTACGAGTACCTCCCACACAGGGTCGCTGTGAGGATTCAGTGAGATGCTGCAAGTAAAGCCGCTTAGCCCAACGTCTCAATAAATGTTTGTTTCCTTCCTTCCTTCTTAAGAGGAATTTCAGTTTCTACACCAGGCAGCTGCCTCTGATGGGCAGCCTTGTCTAATGGGTGGAGTCGGTTTCTGTCTTGGTTCCCATAACTTCGGAGTAGAAAGAAAACTTTAAAAAGTGACAGGGGAAGCACAAATGACACACTCAGCTGCTGTCTAACTGGGTCTGCCCTCTCCAGCCCGCGAATACTCCGTCCTTCCTCTTGTCTTTTTCAAATCTTGGGCTATTCTGGAAGGTTCCGTCATTTGCCACCTTAGAGCTACTCTCGGCTTTTTGCAGCTGTGGGAAGCTGCTCAGCTCCCTTGGCTGAGTTTGAGAGTCAATTCTGCCCCCTCTCCTAAATAACCTGGCCGCCAGCACTAACGCAGACCTCACCATGTATCTTGGAGCAGTAGTCCATAGGTCAAACCACTTCAGGGCTTTCCCTTCCTTTCCACAATGATTTGCTCACCATAATATCTTACAATTTTGTATCTGGTGTAAAGGGGGAAGAGAAGCCAGGCAGACTGCTGGGAAGGCCTGAGGCCCAAAGTCTCTCCACCCTTCTGGGCCCCCATTTCCACAGCTTTAACATGTGATGTCTGTCTTTGAGGACCTTACAGGATTGCTGAAAGGATCAAGGGAGATAACAGGAGAGAACACACTCTGTGGGAGGGGTGTCTCTATACAAAGAATAGATATCCAAATTAAAGAAAAAATTTGAGATTTATTGCCATACGTGACTCATATATGTTGAAGCAAACTTTCAAAAATCCTGGGATTCTGCAATTGCTTAGAACGTGGCAAAGAAGCATAAACAGAGAAGAAAAGTTGTTCCTACCAGCCCTTTCTAGGTTAAAGAGAGAATATTTACACTTTTCAGCACTTGCCCTATAGCTGTGGTGCTAGTTCCCAGGAGCAGAGCCCCAGCCTTTGCATTCAGTGCAGGAAGTTCGTAAAGAGGATCCCTAGTGCGGGGCTTTCAGAGATCATGCTGCTTGGAAAGGCCGTGTCAGCCCCCCATCACTTAGAGCTGGACGGTAAGCCCCATTCTGAGTATTTATGTCTGTATTGTGACTCACCCCCCCTTCTCCCCTGGCACCTTGCCCTTGTCATTGTCATGAATATCAGTAAGCGCCAATCACAACAAAAATCTGGCTTAGGGCTCAGGTCCCTGTGAGGCAGTATTGTGTTGTCTCATATATGTCAGGAAGACCTATATACATAGCTGCATGGGGGTGTGTGTGTGTGTGTGTGTGTGTGTTCTCTCCTGCCTGTGTTCATAATATATGCGCTCATTATGACCACATTATGATACACAATTATGACCACATTATGAATTGTGATAATATATTATGAACACATGCATGGGAACACACACGCAGCATTCACTGATAATCAGAGCCTTCAAGACTCTCTAATGTAGCCTCCCACATAGGACAGGAATTCCCTCTCCAGCCACCCTGACAAGTGACCACCCAGACGCTACCGGAAGGCCTGCAGAGAACCGAAGACGCTTAGTTCTACACCGGACTTCTCCGTTCATTTTTGGACAACTTTTAAAGTTAGGAAAATCTTCCAAATGTTACGTTATAATCTCCCTCCCTAACTCCATTCTCCTGCAGGCGTCCAGTACCAGCACCAGCACCCCTTTAGACAGGCTTCTTTCTTTCTAACTTCCTGTCTCCATTCCTGGTTAGTCATCATCTTCCTAATCCCAAATGGATTTAATGTTGTAGCAAGACAGTCAGAACATTCATCGTTTCAAGCTCTTATCTCGGGAAGGAGGCATGTGTGTCTGTTCAAGTTGTTGGAAAAACATATTTATTAGTTTCCTAGGGCTGCTGTACAGAGGACCACAAACTGGGTGGTTATTCTGAGAATAACAGAAATGTATTCTCTCACAGTTCTGGAAGCTAGAAGTCCAAGATCAAAGTGTCAGCAGAGACATGCTCTCTCTCTGACGGCTCTAGGAGAGGATCCTTCTTTGCCTCTTCTAGTTTCTGGTGTTTGCTGAAAATCCTTAGCGTTCTTTGGCTTGTAAATGCATCACTCCAGTCACATGGTTGTCTTCTCCCTGTGACTTCACATCGTCTTCCCTCTGTGTCCAAATTTCTCCTTTTAGTAAGGGCATCAGTCATATTGGATTAGAGGCTCGACCCTTGAATACAATTTCAGAAAAGAGTCCTTTATTCTTTGTTAAGGGGAAGATAGATTGCCAGGGAGGAGAGGCCCTCCTCTTTTTGTTGTTAATGTATATTTTAATAGTATTATATATCACATATGTATATATTATCAGATATAATAATAGGTCAGCCTTTTATATTTATTTTTAACATTATTTATATGCTATATATTTACTTTTAAACATATATACATTATAATAGGCAGATGATGAACTCATGTTCAACCTATTATGTATCTATTTTAACAAAATACTAATTGCATGGAGAAGGTACCAAGCCAATGCTCTGCCCCAAGTATTTTGATATTGCTAAGATAAGGACCTATCACACCCAAAGTCAAGCTTTTGTTATATAAAAGGTACAGATGGCAGAAATGGAGAGTGATATCTGCCAGTGAAATACAATAGCATACGTGGAGATGGGGTCAACTTCAAAGCATTTTGGGGAGCACTCAGGCTGGGGGATGCTGAAACAAAACCTGAAGTTGGTCTGGATCTCTCTCAGTCTGGAGTTGGCAGAGTGGATTGGGCAAGCCTGGCCCAGGGTGAGCCAAGGGTCAATTTGCACTGGGGGAGACTTAACCCATCTTGCCTCCGATTTCCCAGGAACCTCTGGCGTTTTCTGATTTGTGCCTCTGTGCTTGGAACTGGTAGTGGACGTGTAGATGTGCTCTGAGGAGGGACAGACATCCAGCCCGCGATCTGGTTCCTCCTTGTAGCTAAGGGAATCCAGGGCGACTTCAGGGGGCTGTATCCATTTGCCTCAGTCAAGCCAGTGATTCCAGCAAGCCCCTTCTAGGCACCCATGACTCTTCAGTACCTTGTGGACCTGAGACTTCCGGTTCTCATGATGCTGTGTCTCTCAGTTGCCTGGACTTGGGCTGCGTGGGCTTAAGAATTTCTTCTCTCCTCCCATGTAAAGCCAGACCAGAGGAGAGTGGCACCTTGTCTGCTGTCTAGAGGTTGACTTCGTTCAGTTACCTGAGACCATCAGAGTTGGGGTAGCCTGTGAATCTACCGCTAAGTCCAGGTGTGCTGACACTGGTTGTGCTTGGTTGCTTGATGGAAGGAAGGAGGATAGTGACCAGGGTTGGGGAGTTAGCGCAAGGAGGGCTGGCTCCATTTGGAGTGACTGGCTAGGAGCTAATTGAGAGGGCAGTGGGTACCATTGGGCTGGGCCGACATACAGCCCTTGGCATCAGTGAGGTCAGTAGGCAGGCGGGTGGGTAAGTGGGCAGGACTCTTGACAGGGGCCCTACACTTTCTACCAAGAAAAGTTTCACTGCTACCGCAGGCCTTCAACTGGGAGTTTGGGGAAGGAGTGGAGGAGAGATTTAGCCAGTAACTAGACTCAGGCCCTTAGGGACTGGACAAGAACAGTGGAAGGTGGCAATTTCTAGTGGTTCCTTCATCCTTTTATTCAATAAATATTTACTGAGTACTTACCATGTACCAGACACTATGGTAGATCAAGACTCAGCTCCCTGAGGAATTTACAGTCCAAGGATTAAGGGATGGGGAAAAATAGTAAGGATCAGGGCAACAGCAGGAAATAGATTTGGGCTTTCCTTTCTTCTTAGTGTGTGTGTCTATCTACTCGTCCATCTGTCCATCTGTGTGTGTGTGTGTGTGTGTGTGTGTGTGTGTGAGAGAGAGAGAGAGAGAGAGAGAGAGAGAGAGAGAACGATTTGCTCTTCCCACAATGTCCTGGCCTCAGAACAATGCCTCTTTACCTATTGCAATATGCAGGCAAGCCTCCCAAATTGTAAGTTCCCTAACAACGACCAACAGCCTTCCTATCAAAGGAACCTCTTCTAAACCTTTTCTCCCCCTCAGGAGCCAAGATATGGTGAATGGCCTCACTCAGGGTGTACACCCACGCACCAAGTGGCCACATTCTGGGTGGGGCATACACAAGGTAGCTTTGGGCTTGGGAGAGCCACAGATTGGTCAAGTCAGGTAAAAATCAGCCAAACAGGCTGTAAAGTCAACTGTGGCTTGATTTGGACTTAAGCCATCCTTCAGCTGGGGCTGTATACATGCACCTCACTTTAAGAAAACCTGTACCCCCAAATCCCAATTTTGAAAGGGAGAGAAGAATGTGCCTGACCATTTTCGAAAGCCGTCTTGAGCCCTCATTTATTGACACAGGTGTGTCAAAGAGGTGGTGAAGCCCTTGAAGGAGTGTCTGATTCAGTCCTCTGCCTTCTGATGGTAACACCGGAAATCATCTCGGGCGAAGGGGCCTTCCTCTGGTTTGGGCAGCCCTCTGGAGACGACCAATGGGTTAAAAAGGCGGCTGCGCTGCTGCAGATTTGCGAGCTCTGCACAGACACAAACTTACCTTGTCTTTTAAAATGAGGAGGGACTCTGGGGCTTTGTGGCAAAGGGTGTCGTTTTCTGAAAAATCAAACTCAAATAAATTATTAAATTAAAACATAAACTGGATTAGGGGCACACATTGGGGATTTTCCTTACATTTTATGGAAATTATGAAATACATCCCTTCGTTCAACTTTAAAAATTAAACTAATTCAGCTTCTCTGCACGAAAGGGAAGGAGTTCCCATGACCTGATATTTGCCATTTCCATTAAAGTACAGCTTTCTGTATTTATTTGGAAATACTTATGTTCAGTCAGGGTATGGTTTACCCTTGTTGCGTAGCCTGATTATGGTTTGATTTCACATCAGACTCTTCACCTTTTAGTAACCAAATTAATGACCCAGCGAAAACTTCTCTCTCTTACAAGGAGCTTGGATTCTTATTTATTTCGCAACCTTTATTTGTGCAGGAGATGAACCATGACATTTAAACTATGCTTGATAGCTTAACAGATTATAAGAACAAAACCAGATGGCCCAAACAAAAATAATGCTTTGATTGCTTTCAAATTCAATGTCAAAAATTAAAAACAGCTTTCAAAAAGCCTTACCCTTTTTTTTTTTTTCCTGAAATGACTTTGGATCATATATATGTGTATAGACTTTTTCCCCTCCCCCGCAAAACTAAAAGTATATAAACCAAAAATTTAATAGTGATTATTCTGAGATTGAAGAATGTTTTCTTCTTTTTTCTTTTCTATATCTCCCAATTTTTCTACAGTTTTTTCCTACAATTTTTCTACTGAAAAGCAGGAAAAAAAAAAACACTTTTAATGATTACTTTTTAGTTTAATTTGAATGAAATCTTTCCTAGGGTTGAGTCAAGGTGTTTTCCTCAGTTGAGAGAATGGACTTTGTTAAGCATTAGCAGTTCATAATTCTTCTTCCTCGCCAAACGATGAATAACGTGCGGTTACTTTAACACCGTGTTTCACTATGTTGGAAAACGAAACCGGGCCCAGATTTCTTTAGAATGAATGTAAATTCTACAAAAGCAGTAATTTAATTTTCTAACTCACTTTAATGTCCCTTCGACATCATTAGTATAATCACAATCCTCACTTTCTTTGAGAGCAGCGAACCAACTAATTCTTTAAACTTTAAAACTGGGCCTCGATTTTAAAAGGCTCCCAAACCTTGAGATAGTTGGCTGGGCAAAGTCAACATGTGACTATTTGAATTTCTAAACTAAAGGGTCCACAGAGTGTTAGGATTCTTTCTTCTGTTCTTATTTTGTAAAGGAATCTTTATTCCAACTCAGATTCATTTTTCTTCAGATCAGCTGCAAGAGAGTGAACAAATTTTGCTGCAAATCAATGCCCTGACAGTTATATTTCCCTGAGATAATTGCGTACTGCTTTGGAGTTTCCTTTTCCCCTCTGTTTCCTTTTGTTTTGACAACAAGATTCTGGGAAAACAATATACAAATGATAGCTATGCTGTCATGAGTATACTGAATTTTAAAAATAAATAACTGTCGACCCCAAAAGCTTCCAGGAGTCTATAGAGTGAATTCTTTTTCCAAACTGTTCTCAAACCAGATGTGGAAATGTTTAGCTAATCCCCTCCCCATTCCCCACGCAAAGAGTTCGTATGTGTCTCTAACGACATCAGAGGGGATGAGGAGGCAACAATCTGTCTGCTTTCAAGGAGATTTGTGTTACGCGTCTCAATTCACTCACCAACATCACAAAACTAATTTACTTCTCTCTTAAAAAGTATCTTTTTTTTTCTGAGATTAAAAATGCTCTGTGTTTAGACCAATATTCAATCTCTTTCTTGTAAGACATTAAGAAATAGAGTTCATATTCCCAGAATGAAACGTTTCATGTTTTTTTTTTTTTTAAACGTAAAGGATGTATTAAGAATTAGGCTTATTAGGGAATTTTTTTTTTTAAGGGGAAGGAGGAAAACTTTTTAAAAAACTAATGGAAAATGTATATGCATAAACCACATTTAGAAAAACAGAAAGCTACTGTACTCTGTAGCTGCAAGGAAAGCAAACGTTTTGCATCCAGGTGTCATTAGCAGCTCTGGTTTCGCCGGCTTCCCTATAGCTCAGTTCAGGACTGTAGGTACCAAGAGCTGAGCCCTGCTTGGCTATACAAAGGCATCGAAGTTATGAGCTTCGCAAGGATAATTTGCAATCAAGCCAAAATGGGGCTATGGTAATGCAAACCCTGGGACCTGCTTTCTAACAGCCCAGCTGCCTCTGGGAAGCCCGACAGTAGTCCCAGGGTGAGCGCTCCCTTCTCTGCAGTTATTTCTTCCCCAGTCCTCAACTCCCTCAGCTCCCGGGATGCTGGGCTCAGCCCCAACTATGGCTAAAAATACCTCCAGTTTGGCGCAAACTGCACAACCCTCTCTTCTGGCGCCCCCTTCCCATCTCTAGCCCCTCAGCCCTCTTTCTCAGAGCCAACCCTCTCCCTCCCCATCCAAGTCCAAGGTCCTATTCTGCCAACACATCTCAGCTGGATGTTAGAAAAGCCAACTGATTTGATGAATTTACACTGTGTTGTGAATGACTTATAACCATCCCTCAACACACACCCACACACACACACCCACACACACCCTCTACCTTTCCCTGGGAATTGCCAGGCAGCAGGGAAGGGAGGCTGCCCAGTTCTGACGACCTGTGCTCAGCAAAAGGGAGCAACTCCCCAAGAGTGGCGTTGAGCTAGGAGTTAGCAAGCTCATTAGCAAGTGCATTCTGCTCTCCCCTGATCTCCCAACTCCTCCCTCTCACCTTAGAGATGCAGTCTTAAACATGGGTCCCACTGACTTCATTTTTCAGTTTTATCTGAGCTCAAAGGTATGTTGTCACACACAATTATTGCTCCAATCTTGTGGCAATCTCTCCCTGACTACAAGAAAATCAGAGGAAACCGATTCTGTACTGTCTGAGTTTGGAGATTTGTGCTAAATAAACCCCCAAACTCAGTGATGTTACTAAAGCCCTTCCTTCAAGACTGATTCAGTGCAGTGTAATTCAAAAAGTGGCTTTGGGGGTGGGAGTGAGGTAGTCTATGTGCTAAATAAACCCCCAAACTCAGTGATGTTACTAAAGCCCTTCCTTCAAGACTGATCCAATGCAGTGTAATTCAAAAAGTGGCTTTGGGGGTGGGAGTGAGGTAGTCTAAAATGATTCGTTGGGTGACAACTGTAATGTTTCTCAGAGAATTTGGGCTTTTTATAATTCTCTTTGGATTAACCATGAGAAGGAGGAGGAGGGACAATAGGAAAGATGCCCGAGGGATACAGAGGAAGTAGATGGCTAACTCCCTGCACAGGAGCACACCCTTAAACTTGGTGTCAGTTCTGGGGTTTGAACAACAAAATTGGAGTGGAAGGATTGTTTCCCTGACCTATTCCAGGAACTACCTAAAGGGGAGGTTTTTGTTCAGGGCAAATAGGTCCAGGCTGTGAGGTCATGTGAAGGAAGGAGGAAAGAGGGAGAGAGAGGGAGAGAAAGGCACTCCTAAAGCAAGCTCAGGGCAGGGTGGTCTTCCTGAGACCAAGGCAGTAGTGCAGCAGTGATGGAGTGATGATCTCAGCTTCCAGAAGGAACCTCAGCAAATATGCATCATTCCAGAGCAAGTGGTTTGTTTATTTAACTGTTGAGTCATTATCCAAGACCAGCTGGCATCCGAATTAACTCGGTTTTTGTTGTTGTTGTCGTCATCGTCGTATTTTGTTTGTTTGGTTTTTTGGAGGGGTAAGAGGGCTGGGTTTTTCGGTTTGTTGCTGCTGCTGCTGTTTTTCTGTTATTTTTTTTGTTTTTTTTGTTTTTTTTTTGCTTCGTGAAAAACAAAAAAGCAGTCCTAAGAGAGCCATTTCAGAACAAAGAGGCAAGGAAGGAGCCGGGTAGACCTCTTAGGCTTCTCTTTACACCTCACCATCCCCAAGAGAATGAGGAGTCAGTAAGGAGAGAGGGAGAGACAGGGGTACCAACCAGATCAAGGGCTGATGTGAAAACAAAGCACTTCATCCAGGCCACTGCACCTGGCTAGTGGGCTCCTCCGCCATGGTTTCCATTAAAGAAGGCAGCAAATTCATCAGTATCAAAGGAAGAGAAAGAGCTACATTTTTGCAACTGAGGAAGAGGGGAGGAAAGAACTGTCTTGGGATGCTTTTTATTTAGCACAGTGCTGGGCACATAGTAGATGCTCAATAAATATTAGTCAAAGAATGAATTCATTTACGCAAGGATTACTTAATTCAGCAGGGAACAAGAGTAAAACCCTGCATAGACATTTCCTTTGAATTTTTAGGCACTTTTCTATTTGATTTATTTCATTTTCACTTTTAAAATGAAAACTGAGAACAATAGTTGATGATATCCCTGTTCCTTCTTCCTTTGTGCGTACCCCTTCTGAAACTGTTTTAGACACTTGTTCTTAGCATGACTCTTTTCTTCTCATACTGCTCTGCCTGTCACTCTGCAATTTCGCTATTTTGCAAGGTCGTAATGGCTGTTGGTCATAATGGCTTATGATGCTACCGCTGGCATTTATGAAGCATTCATTTGATCATTTTAAGTGAGCCAGTTGGCAAAATTTCAATATTTGGATGTCGGGAATAAACCACAATTTCTTGTTAGGTTTTCATTTAATTAGATCTGTTGCTAACCAAAAAAAGAAGGCAATAGAGAAGAGTTCATTAGTATGGTCTATGGGAGGACACTGGGGCCTTCAGGAGGAAAGTGCTGTCAGCTTGAATTAAACTGTTATCTCCTGTCACCTTATTTAACGTTTGGCATGAAAACTGTTTTGTTTTCTTTTTGGCTGGGGTTGCACACAAAGGAATGCTACTCCTATCGGCGTAGACTCTCATTCTGTATGTGAGGGATTTGTGTTTTATACCAAAACAATATGGTAAAGTCACTTAAAGAAGCGATTGTAGTCATCTAGAAACACATGAATTCCAACAATGACATCAAAATTCAGTTCTCTCTCACAGGGATCTTTTCCTTTGCTTTTTATTCTTTTTTTTTTTCTGCAGTTTTATTGAGGTATAATTGACAAGTAAAATTGGAAGGGATTTAAAGTATACAACGTGCTGATTTGACATACGTTTACATTGTGAAAAAATTTCCCCCATCGAGTTAATTAACACATCCCTCACTTCTCGTGTTTACCTTTTTTCTTTTTAGTGAGAACATTTAAGTTCTACTCTCTTAGCTTCTTTTTTTTTTTTTAAATGCTTTAGGAATGGTCTTTTGTTTTTAGAAAATGATCGTGTTTGAACTTTCAATAGGAAATAAGACGATTTTCCTTTTGTGCTTCTTTGTGCTCTAGAACTCCTCACCAGACAGCTTCCTGTTTCCTGAGAGTCATTACCTGATCCGCTACCGGGATGAAAGTTTTCAAGTTGATAGGAGGGCTAGTCTTCCTCACCTCTGTGTTTTCGGCCTGTTCCGGACAAAATCCGATGACTGTTCTGTGCTCCATAGACTGGTTCATAGTCACCGTACACCCCTTCATGTTGAACAACGACGTATATGTGCACTTTCATGAGTTGCACTTGGGACTGGGTTGCCCTGCCAACCATGTTCAGCCCCATGCCTACCAGTTCACCTACCGTGTGATGGAATGTGGCATCAGGGCCAAGGCTGTCTCTCAGGACATGGTTCTCTACAACACCGAGCTGCACTATGCTTCCAAGCATACGTCGTCTAAGTACGTGATCCCAGTGTCCTGCACTGCCCCGCAACGTTCCCCGTGGCTCACGATGCCCTGCGCCAGGAAAGCAGCCAGCGAGGGAGCCATCACAACCCGGGATGGTGAGACGTGCTGTGAGGTGTTCACCTCGTCACAGTCCAGCCGAAGGCCCAACTGTGACTGTCCGCCTTGTGTCTTCAACGAAGAAGGGCAGACCCGGGGCCCATATCACCAAGCAGAGGCTCAGGAGGCCCATCCCGTGCAGTTTTCTTCCTTTGTTAATACTTCTGAGAACTGGTCTCTTCGCCTGGATGATCAGATTGCGTCCATGTGATCCCTAGGTTTGGGGTCTCCAGTTGATGCTCTTTCTAAAATTGGTATATAATATTTACTAATATCAGACAAATAAGTGCTCTCGTGGCCCTCTTATGCGTGCTTTTGAGAAAGAGCAGCCCGTGGTAATTTCATGAACAAAGTTTTTTTCTATTTTTGTATCTTTTTTTTTTCCCCCATTTTTGACCATGCCACCCGGCATGTGGGATCTTAGTTCCCCGACCAGGGATCGAACCCGCGCCGCCTGCAGTGGAAGCTCGAAGTCTTAACCACTGGACTGCCAGGGAAGTCCAGTATCTTTATTAAGAGAAAAAATAAAATCCTGATGGCATAAAAATATCAGTTGGGCGTTTTTATTTCATAAACACACACATAGCTTTTACTATGGGCCAGACACTCTTCTAAGTGCTTTACAAACATTAGTGTCTGGTCCCTTCTTTAGGATGACTTCTCTCTCCTTTAAGGTCCCCCAGCTGAATCCCTCCGTCTGTCTACCCATATCCCTGAGACTCTACACCACTCAACTTAGCACTTAGCCACATAACTTCTTAGTTTGATCCATCACTTTTCTGTATCACTTTTTGTCCACGGAAGGCAGAATTTGCACTAGTGATTTATAATCCACCAGTGGTTCTAGGAATCACTCAACTCACATCCCACCAACTAGATGGTAAGCTCCTGAGGCCAGGGGCTAGATCTTATACTTAGCCACAGACTGATAGCACTCTGAGAAGAGTTTTGTCCCCCGACTTATGTGATCAGAAAATTTTCACCCAAGTCTAGCTATCCATCACTGTTCTCAAAGACTCGGAAAGGGAAGGTAAGTCAGTTCATTCAACAAATATTCACTGGGCGCTACTATATTCTAGGTACTGAGGATATGGCAGTGAATAGAAACTGAGGCTCAGAGAAATCAAGGTCACACAGCTAGTAAACAAATAAATAAGTACACAAAGAGAAAATCAGACAGCGACGAATGCCATGACGAACTTAAAACAAAGCGATATGAGAGAAATTGGAGAAGGAGTCAGAGTGGTCAGGGAAAGCTGCTGAGAATTTGCCATTTGAACTGCATCTTGAATGTGAAAAAGGAGCCAGCCCTGGGATGATCTGAGGGAGACCATTCCAAATAGTAGAAGCATCTCATTGAATCCTCACTACAGCCCTGAGAGAAATACTCTTACTATATCCATTTTACAAATAAGGAAACTGAGTCACAGAATGATTAAGAAACTTGCCCAAGGTCACACATTTATTAAGAAGCAGACAATGTTAGCACAATGTACATGATAATATACACAAAGGATTACAGTAGACATTAGTAATTTAGTCATTGTCTTAGTCTGTTTGGGCTGCTATAACAAAGTACCAGAGACTAGGTGGCTTATAAACAACAGAAATTTACTTCTCATGATTCTGGGAGCTAGAAATTCGAGATCAGGGAGCCAGTATGGTCAGGTTATGGTGAGAGCCCTCTTCCAGGTTGTAGACTACATGCGTCCTCACATGATGGATAGAAAGCAAAAGAGGTCTCTGGGGCCTCTTTTATAAGGGCACTGATCCCATTCATGAGGGCTCCACCTTCATGACCTAATCACCTCCCAAGGGCCACACCTCCTAATACTACCACATTGGGCGGTTAGGATTTCAACATAGAAATTGGGGGGAGGGGCACAAGCATCCAGTCTATTGCAGTCATGGTAGTTGAAGAAGCACAGCTGTTCATTTAAAAATCTCATGCCCCTTCTTGAGGAAAACTAGGTAATAATCCCTGAAAACAATGTATTCATTCAACAAACATTTATTGCACTCATCCTATGTTCCAGGCATTATGTTAGATGCTGAGCATGCAATGGTGAACAAGACTAACATGGTCTAATCAGGAAGAGACAAGTAAACAAGCCTAGGGAGCTAGAGGCTATTCTAGCCCAGAGAATGGGTCTGTTCAGAGACCTGAGGACTGGGGCTGCGGCCATCAGAGAAACCACAAGTAGTTTAATCCAATACAATTGGGGTGGGGGGCAGTTGACAGTGGTGAGAGATGGGGCTAGAGAAGTAGCAGTAAACAAGACTGTACAAGAGAACGAGCACTGCCCTTCCCCATCTTCTCTTCAGAAGCTTATGGATTATTAAACACTAAAACACATATAAATAACTTAGCAAACAATCAATACTAGACATAATAGACCTGGACTACCACGTGCAAGTTGTGCACTTGACAACTGCAAAGGGGCAGTATTCATGGAGACACCACCCCGGGGTTGTGCAACGTATCAGCCTTAAAGGAGACTCAAAACCTACATGGTAATGATAGTTGTTACCACGTGCCAGACACATTACATACATGACTTTATTTAATTCTCACAACAGCTCTGCAAGATAGAAATTATTTTCTCTGTTTTATAGATGAGGAACCTGAGGCTCAGAGAAATTGAGGCCGGACAGTTAATACGTAACATCACTGGGATTCAAACCCAGGTTGGACTAGCTCCAAAATGCACTTTCCTCCCCTACGCTCAACACTCCCTCCCAGAGAAGAGAAGCTTCCACTTGGGTTGGAAGATCCAGGAAGATTTCCTGGTAGAGGGGGGCAGTGATCTCACTCTTAGAAGATGAGGAGGAGCTGGCTAAGCAGAGAAGAGGAAGAAGGGCATCCTCTGTGAGCGTAAGTACTGGCACAGGGCGTGGAAGTGCACTGTTGATGGGAGGACACCTAGGGGGTTAGTGCTCTAAGCTAGGTGAGAGGAGATGAGAAGAGCAGATGGGGGAAGGCATAGAAGTGTAGGAAGAGATGAAAATGAGAATGATTTCAAGTGAAGAACAACAAGACTTCATTCATTTTAGCCTATAAAATTGTTAAATGTCTATAGAAACCCCATTCCTGGTCAAGAGATAAACTGAGTCGTGCAAGCAAATTTGGAGTGTGAAAGACTCCAGACCCTAGAGCAGAGAGGACAGGCTTCATGGAGGGCATGAGACTGGAGCTAAGTCCTGATCTGTCTGACGGGATATAGGTGAAAAAGAAGAGATTGAATCAAAGAAGTTGTCACCATTTAGAGCCCTAGAAGCTCAGAACACATGGTCAGTTCTGGCTTTAAGTAAGGAAACTGCAATGAGGGTAGAGGATAGGGGTGAAGATGAGTCCAGGTTGGACATGTTGAGTTGGAGCTGATGATAGTGTCATCCAAGTGAATATGTCCAGGAATTAGCTTAAGAAATTGAACTTCCTTGAGCTGGAGCTCAAGTAAGGGGTGTAAGAGACAATTACTGGGAGATAAAGCCTTGGAAAGATGACATGAATCCAGGCAATTAGAACCAGAGAATCAAAATTCCCTAACATTCAATCTTCAAGGCACGCTTATGAAAAAAAGAAGAGACAACAAAGGAGACAGAAGAGAAGCGATCAAGAGATGGAAGAAGTATGACTCGTGGGATTCTAGTGGGGGGAGAGCTGGGTGGGCTAGATTTTCCAGTGCAACAGATAAGTCAAGATGGAGTAGGCCTAGGCATCATGGAATTGGGGGCCTTTGAACTAGACCTTAAATAAGAGAGAGAATTTCATCAGATGAAGATGAAGGGCAAGGGCATTCTAGGCAAAGGAATCAGCAAGAACAAAGATGCAAAGCAATATTGTGGTCGAGAATCATATTTTGCCTGGGTAAACGTCTCAGTATAGTTAGGCAAAAATTTTTTTCAGAATTCCAGAGTAATCCGCACTTGACTTGGACGTGTCATTACTCAGTCAAAGTGTACTTCAACCGTTTCACTTCCATGTTTGATCTTCTCCACCTGATCGTGTGCTTCCTGAGCATGGGAGACCCTCTCCTATTTGTTTGTTCCTCTGTGTTGCCTTTCTCTTATATAGTACTTGGTGAAGGTATTCCGTAGGTGCTCAAGCCAGTCGACTGATTGGTACTGAGAAAGGGCCTGGGAGTTCATAAGCATAGGAACCATTCAAAAGATGGGAAGATAAAAATGCTTTAAGAGAAAACTATATTTTGAGTTGGTTAATTTATTTACCTTTTGGAATGCCACTCTGAAAGAGTATTTTCCCCCTTTATTGTGGTAATGTTCATGCCATTTTTAAAGTGACGTGGTTTATAAAAATCTACCACATAGTGTCAATTATATTTGTGGTAATAAGAAATGCTTTATTGCCCTCAAAAGAAACGAGCATTTTCACCTTTCTTTCAATCTCTGGGAAAGCCAAAAATGTCTGAAACCATCTGTTATGATAACTGCTTGTCAAATATTTAAAAATTAGAGCCATAATGTGATTTTTCACTGACAAAAGGAGACTCAAAGTAACACTAAAATTTTTATTCCTATACCCTGAAAACAGCAAACCAGGTTTAAAAAAACTGTGTAAAGTATATATAAATGTCAAGGGCAAAAAGCCTTTTATCCCTAGTTTTCACCAATAGCCCATTTTGGAGATACATGTAAGTACCCCCATCCCTCCATTCCTCCACCAATAATGAAAGCCTGGTCAACCATTAAACTAAACACAGTGTGTTCTCTCTCTCTCTCACACACACACAGGCACACACACTATGTTTATAAGAAATACATTATCAAGGAACAAGTGTTTATTATAAAGGGAAGGCTAACCTACACAGTAACATCCTTTAATTCTTTTCTTTTTCTCTTTTCTTTAAATCCAATTAGTATTAATCCCTATGATTGATCTCTATGATATCCTGTTTAAATTGTAATTATAGTTGTTTATTCCCAAAAAAGAAAGAGAGGGAGAGAGACAGAGACAGAGGGGGAGGGCTTTCAGTCTTGCGATTTTCTACAACTTTTTCAGAAGAAAACAAACGATTTGGTCAGATTTCAGCTTATAAATTTACGTTGGTTATACAATTACAAGACTTTCTGTATTAGCTCTCTATTGCTGAACAACAGATTAGCCCCCAAACAGGACTTCCCTGGTGGCCCAGTGGTTAAGACTCTGTGCTTCTACTGCGGGGGGTTTGATCCCTGGTCAGGGAACTAAGATCCCGCGTGTCACGCGGTATGGCCAAAAAAAAAAAAAAAAAAATTACCCGAAAACAACAACCAGTTATTCTCTGATGGTTTCTGTGGGTCGGGAACCTGGGCACGATGTTGCCGGGTGCCTCTGGCTTGGGGTCTCTGAGGAGGTGCCATCAAGTTGTCGTCTCAAGACCCAACTGGGGTTGGAGACCCCGCTTCTAGGCTCACTCAAGGGGCTGTCAGCAGGAGGCCTCAGTTCCTCTCTGTGGGCCTCTCCATAGGCTGCCTGAGTGTCCTCATGGTAAGGAAGATGGTGATGACGATGAAGATAGGAAGAGGGGAGGGGGGAAGGGAAGGAGGGGAGGGACAGAGTCCAAGTTAGAAGCCACAGGCTTTTTGTATCCCAAACTCAGAAGTGACATCTCACCACTTCTGCCATGTTCTATTTGTTAGAGAAGCGAGTCTGGAGGTAGAGCTCCCACGCGAGGAGAGGGGATTACACAAGGGTGGGAGCGCCAGGAGGTGGGATCACTGGGGACCATCCTAGTGATGACCTTCCATCTGATCATACTGGCAAACTCCACAAATGCGACATTCTTCAATTTATCTGTGTAAATACAATCAGTGGCAGGACACGGACTGGTTGGAAAAATGAATGCTATGTCACTGCCATACCCTTGCCTCTGTCTGTTCTATTTTCCTTCTCTGGGGAAAATAAGTCCTACCAGCTGCAAATTACAGGACTGACTGACTGGTGAAAAGTGTTCCAGAGGAAGCTTCTATTTATTTTTTCTAAGAGGACATTGCTGAAGACATTTAAAGCCAAGGGGAGAAAGTGTAAAAGGTAAATCAAATAATATAAAAGATGATACTGGGTAGAGGTTCTAATGTTACCTGTATTCGTGATCATATAAACTCTTTCAACAATCCTCTAATGGACTGTAATTCAGATCGGACCAACCATCTCCTAATGTAACTCAGAGTAAGGGTGGGGGGTAATCTGTGTCATATGTGTGTATATGCATGTACATTTATATATATATAAATAATATATATGGCATTATTATCCAGCTTCAAAATCGAGGGGCAGGGGGCTTTGCTCATTGATTTATATATATTAGTACTAACACAATGCTTCCCATCACTCACTACTTCCGGTTTTTTTGCTTTGTTCTTATGCAATCCACAACCATCTGGCTTGGCCATTGGTGAAGTTCCTGTAACTTACCTGAAGGGTAATGCATGAAATCAAAGTAGCTCCCAGAATTATTAAACAGCAGGAGCTGAGGGGGCTAACAGGGTCTGAGCAGGTAGTGGATTGCAGGAGGCTTCATAAACAGGTTTCCGGAAGTGAAATGACAGGCGTGCCCTTCCCTGCCTGACTCTGTCAGCGTTCATGTGTAGATGTTCTCTGACAGGTGAGGGGGAATTGCTCTGGGTCAGAGAAATGAATGCTAATACCAGTTTTCAAATGTAAATGAACATTAAAAAAAAATCCCTGCCAGCTGTCTAGAAACTTACCATTTCCCCCTTTGAAGGCACTTATATTCTACAGTTACCAGGAGGAATATTTAAATGACTCAAGTTATTTTCAATGTTATTTTAACTTTGTCACACACACCCTATTACATAAACACCATGCTAATGTAAATTATTCACCTTTTAAAGTTACTTCAAAATTTTTGACTTTTAGCCAAATACCTGTTTCTTTCTATCAAGAATTCTTTTGAGTTGTAAGTCTACAACTTAAATACACACACATCTTTAAAAGTTTATTTTCCAAGTGATGCCCATAGGATATTTATTCTGTTTTCTAAAGTGCATTTACATGACAACTTACTGAAAGAACGCCAGTGTGAGGAGAGGAGAGACAAGTCCTAAAGCCGTAGTGAGACTGGTTTCTTTGGGGTTAGAGAAACCCCAGTCCTCCCCACTACCAAGGGTAGGTCAAGTTGGAACATATTGACCCAAAAGTAAGCCTCAGTGTCATTCTACACCAACTCCCTGTAATAATTTATAGTTTGCAATCAAAATAAAATAATCTCTTCAAAAATCTGGCTTTTATGATCCAAACTACAAATTAATGCTCGTGTTCATTTCATATTTCATCTGCTTAATTTCTGCCCCACTAAGGTACATAGAGAAATCACACTCTTCTGACTATATTCAGAGGCACCTAAGCTCTAAATATGTTGGGATATTTGGGTTACAGCAACTACAGCGAATATTTAAGTTGCCCAAGTTGCTTTCAATGTCGTTTTAACTTCTTGAAAATATTTAATGACAATTTTTTTAAACTGCCCATGAAAAATAACATTCTCCAGTTTGAAGCTCTGCCACCACCCCAAAACGGTTACCCTCAGTCCAGAAGATGTGTATTTCCATTCCTCTGTTCCATCAAATCAGCGCATGATGTTAAATTTCTGGATTCTTTCCATGAACTTTTTGCCTGATATTTACCGGTATTTTAAAACATATTTGTTATGAGTAATGTCACAGGAAATTGATTATCCTTAAAGGCCAGTCAAGTCCGAGTCAGGGGGATATTTTGGTGGCGGCCTGTGTAGGTGTGTGAGAGAGGAAGGAAAGGGGGAGAGACTGGTGGGGAGAGGGAGAAAGAGAAAAGCTGCTGGGGAAAAAAAGTCTAGCACATTGCCTGATACACAGTAGGCATATACGAAGCAGTATTTTTCCATCCGTTCTCTTCCCTAGTAAGAAAACTCACTCCTGTGTGCATGAAGAATAGGATATTCCAATGGTTCAGATCATTGTAGGTTTATCATAGTTTTAGTTTGCAGTTACCAGGTAAGCCAAGTGAATCTGTTGCAAACACTGTTTTCATTACATCACACCCCTCCTCAGGGCCCTTCAAAGACTCCTCACAGTGCTGTAACTAAAATCAAGACTCCTCTGCCTACTTCCATGCCCCCCATAATCTATTTGTCCTAGAGTGGATGGACCTTATTTGTCCAGCTCAATCTCCAACTAATTCCCCAAGAGATAGCCTCTGTCTAGCTGAGTCTATCTCCTTTTAACTCTCCTCTATCTCCAGGTCTCTGAACACACTGCTTCCCCCATTCCATCCAAATTTCACCTTCCCTTCAAGGACCAGCTTGAAACTTAAAAGTATAAAATGATGGTGGTAGTTTTTCAGAGGAGGGTTTCTAGTACTGAGTAGCTAATTTAAAAGTAAATTAATTCCATATTATTAAAGGGGATGCATTTCAAATGTCAATCCCAGACCAACTTGTTAAGCCACCATGTTGGCTTTGGGTTAGACAACCCTGGGCGCCAAGGGCACCAAAGGGCACCTAAGCCAACTGATGAGGATATTGGCCATAAGCTTCACCACCAACACAACTTGACATTCTCCTCACTCCCTCCATTTCCTCCTTTCCCTTCTCAGGTATGCATTTATTCGACAAATATGTATTGGACACCAACTGTTACAAGTAATTGTGCGAAGCACTGAGAAGATATCCATAGACGGGCATGTCCCTACCCTCTAGGAGCTTACTGTCTGCTAGGAAGAGACTCAGAATGGCCAGCTTTATTAATGTGCTGTGGCAGGGCAGGCCAGAGGCAGTTAACTCCAACCTGAGGTCATCTCAGAAGGCTTCAGGGAGGAGACGGCATTTGGACTGGGCCTTGAGGGGTGAGGAAATGAGAAGAACAAACGTCTCCTGCGTGGAAGCATGAAGAAGAAGGTGTGGCTGGAGGAGCGGATCGGAGCCGGGTTGGAGAGGGTTACACTTTTCACTGTGTGATGTTACACTTTTCATCGTGTGATTTTTGTGCCAAGGATTAATATGATAAGAACTGTGTTTTTAGAGCAGAACTTAGGGGACCACAGCAAGAGGGGCCAAACTCAGCTGGGAGATGAGGGGGAGCCTGAGAAGGTTACCTTGGTGACCTAGTGGTGGCAAATTAAGAGTTTGAATTAGAAGATGGATAGTAGGAATGGGGGGAAGGACTTGGTTTTCTTTTTCTTCTTTCACCTTCTTTCTTTCTCTCTTTTGTCCTTGCCCACCCTCTCTGTCTCCCTCCTGTTTCCTTGCCTGAGGCCTAGGCATTCCCTGGGGACACCGAGCTAAGGAAGCCGCTGAGCCCTGGGTTTTGGGCAAATGCTAAAATGGAAAACTGGGTCCAGATCTCCAGCTCCATTTCCTGCCAGTGGATGGGGGTCACCCTGGTCATTAACTACTGCAGAATCCCACGTGATTTCAAACCCAAAAATTATTTTAAGAGACAGGAGGTAAAAGAAACGACATCTTCTACGAGTCCTAGAAACTCTACCTGTTAAATCTTATTTTTTAAAATGCAAACAGTTATGTTATGGAGACAAGAAGGAGAGCAGCAAGTGAGTTATGGATGTTTTGGTGTTAACAGCTTTAATGTTAACGCTTCAATTATACATATTGACTTTCCCTCCTTTCCTTTTTCAACAAAGCACTTCATGGCTTGGAAAACACATCTTGGTTTTAAACAAAGATAGCACCCCTTAGCAACCTTCAGTTTCCTGTTCCCTCCTCCTGTCTCTACCCAGCAAGATATTATTTGCCCCCAGGAGCGTTTTCCCTTTGCGTAGCAAGATCCTAAAAGTGATGTCATTCCGAGCTGGCAGAGTTCTGTGCTTTTTACAGCACCTCCTTGGTGCTGGCCACTTTGGGGCTTCTTTTTTTTTTTTAATTTTTTGATATAAAAGGAGCAACCAACTGTCCAAATGCACTCCAGCCTCCCTGAATACAGTTACATTTGATGTGTTGACATTATTCTACACTGGGTTTTTGTTTTTATTTCTTCTTTCTTTTGTATAATTAGGTAATAAGGCTCAAGGAAAGTGCTAGAAGTGTAAGGTTAGAAATTGATGATCATAATGGTTATGGTGAAAGCAAGTGACCAGATCTCGTACACAGGAGATGGGCTTTCCGTCCCCATGCCCCTGTCATTACACTGTGCTGTCAGTTCACACTGGTGCAAAGGAGAGTCATGCTCACTTATAGGATGAGAACCGTGTAGGGCCAGCACGGTGTAGAGACTGAAGTCACCCTATGCCCCTTCATTGTGGCCTTCCTATGTGCAACGATCCAATCATTTCTGTCATCTGAGAGATTCTTTGATTTCATGGGCAAAAATCCAGGAACAATTAAGACAATAATAGTGCACACCCAACAAGAAAAACATGCCGTGTTTAAAGAAGAAATCCCAACAGCATTGAAGGCAGTGAGTCTGTGTCTTTGAAAGGAGACTTGGAAATCAAAAGCAACAGCCATCAAGGACTTACTAAGCTCCTCTTTGGCAGAAAGGAAAAATTTACTAATTCATTCTGCTTTTTCCTGGTGAGATCATGGGGGTGGGAGAAGTTAAGATTTGACGTTTTTCCCCAAAGTTCTAAGTTTTGCAAAGAACTATTTTTATCGTAACTAATTTCATAAAGTAAAATAAAAATTACCAAAGGGCACTACCTTTTTTGTTTAATCGGACAGTAGGGCAAGTATTAGTCTATTATTACTGCTCACTACTAGCCTTTGCTTGAACCCTGAAAAAAAAAAAAAAAAGCTTTTACAAATAACACAGTAGAAGCTGCATAACACAATTCCAGTTGTTTTCTTTCTGTTAAATCTGTAACTCTATCCTGATTTTATCTCTCTGAAGACTTCTGGATATTTACAACGTAAGGAAAGTCTTGTTTCCCTAACTCTAGGCCTTTGTGAAAAGCATAATCATAAAAGACGTTTCTAGTTAAAATGAAAATGCTAAGTTCTAGAAATTTTGTTTACAATGTAAAAAAGAATTTTCAATTCAACTCCTTTTCCTAGTATCTAGTTCCAAAGATTTATTCGCAATTGCTTTTCAGAAAACACTTTCCAAAAATTATTCCAAATACAGTACCTCGTTATGGGTAACTTCCTTGCTGAATATCTCCAGTCTAGGGCTAATTTATTTTTCTCAGCTGCGCCTTCAGAGCCTTCAAAGCTTTTGCTACACTCTCCTCCCACGGCTGACTATAATTATTTCTTATCAAGGTAATTTCTGAATGTTTCATGGAGGAAAAAAATATGTGCTATTTTCCTGAAAATACCCGCTTTGAAACAGAACTTCAGAAATGACAAAAACAGTGAATGGTGTCCACTTCATTTGGGGTTCCCCGGTTGCCCAGGGAGACGTTAGCTCCCTGGCACCAGGGCTGGTGGGCTGTGGCCCGGTTCTAATGCCAGGCTGAGTTTCTAAGCTCTTCTTAGGGCAATTGCTGTTTTGTCAGGTTGGGAAGGGCCTACTAAAAGGAGAAGCCATTTGCAGAATCAGGGTTTGCTTCAGAAGTCCTAAGAAAACCTAAGGAAATCCTTGAGACATCATATTTGAAAAATATTTGAAGACTGTTCACTTGAGTAAATACTTAGCCTGCCCGCCCTCACTTTCTGCGGCCTGTAGCCATATTACTCACCCTCAAAGCATTCATCAATATTCAACTGGCTCTCTAATTCGCTGATGTAGCAAAAAGAGTTTAATAAAGGAAGCTGTTGCATTTTTTTTTCTTTAGAGGACGTGCCACAGACTCGACTTTTATCTTATAGTACTGGAATCTTCTGCCCTTCTGCTAATCCAGGGAGGGAAATGCACGCTTGCGCGCAGCTAGATCAACCCAAGCAAATTTACCCACGAAGCCGAGCTTTAAAAGCCCAGAAAAGTCTTTCACCCCAAGGACACTGGAGCTTTATAAATGATCTATCTGAGGATTTAGAAGCTTGTTCCGTCACGTCTGACAGCCTGACAAACTTTCAGCCCTGTCCACGAAGCGTTTTGAAGACTTTCAGAGGGAAATTATCATTTAGAAATAACTTTTTACCGCCCACGGAAGCCGTACAAGTCACTGCCTTTCCTGAAAAACCTTTCCTGAAAATCAAATCTTGGTCTGTAAAATCTTTCTGGTTAATTTTTTAAAACATTTTTGCAGACCCTGGAAGACTCTACTCTCCCTCCCCCCACCTCTAAAAAAAAGAAAGAAAGAAAGAAGAAAAAAGAAAGGAAGAAAGAAAGAGAGAAGGAAAGAAAGAAAAGAAAGAAAGAACAGAAAGAAAGAAAGAAAGAAAGAGAAAACAGCCACAGAGGCCAGCGACAGGCCGCGCAGCACTTGCAGCGCCTTGGGTCTGCGAGATCGCCCTTGCAAAGAAATTAAGAGTTTCCATCAGCGCTCCAGAAACATCACAGTGAAATGCATGCGAGAGTTAAGTAGCTCAAGAAACTCGAGCGCCGAGCACGGCGGAATCCATGGTTTTCTTTTTGTATACTGATTTCGTGTGTGTGTTGCTATTTTCTTTCGGCACCTGATTTTTTTTTTTCCAGTGCCGCGCGCGATTCCCCACCACCCCGCGCGCAGGGCGCAGGGGACAGGCCGCGACAGCCTCGGCCTCCCTCGGGGAGCTCGGGGGACCCGGGCGGCGGCGGCAACGTCAGGCGCGCGGCTCCGCTTCCCGCGGCCCGTTGGTTTCCTCACCCGTCAGCGGCGCGGGCGGCCCTGCAGCGCTGAGCCGAGCTAGTCGGAGTCGGACCCGGGGTGGCTGAGAGCCGCCCGCGGAGCCCCCTGCCCCGGCCGGCGCGCTCGGCAGCTCCTCCGCCTCGCCGTGCGCCTGGCAGCCCACCTGCCCCGAGACCCCCGGGGCCTCTTCGGGCCTGCGTCCCGTGCCCGGGGCTCTGGCCGCTGCCGGCCAGCACTACCCATTGCCCTTCCCGTCCAGAACCCGTTCGGTCTGAGCCCTGCGTGCTCGCAGATTTGTCCCACCCGGGACAGGGAGAGAGAAAGAAGTCGCGCTCATTTTCTTAGACAGCGTTCAGGCGCTGATTTTTTAAGGGGGGGGGGGTTCTCACAAATTTTTTATTATGAAATTTTGCCAATAGACAGGAAAGTTGAAAGAACAGCACAACGAACGTCCGTTTACCCCCCACCTGGATGTAACAACACACTGCAACACTGCAACACTTGCTTCCTCTCTCTGGCACAGTGTGTGCCTGTGTTAGCTGTATCATTTGAAAACTGCAGACGCGGTGACATTTCACCTCGCCACTCCAGCCTGCATCTTCTGAGAATAAGGGCATCCTCCTACTTACCTTCAATACCATTCTCACACCTAAGAAAATTAACTCTCCGTCCCTAACAGCCTGTAGCATTCCCAGTAAGGGCTCGTTTCCCTCCTGTTGCCCCGGTCAGTCTTAAAATCAGTTTCCCTTCTTGGACTGGGACGTGTGCAGACAGTTGTTCCCTCCCTCCGCGCTCTGTCCCCCCAGCGGACGGCCTGCACGTACGGGGCCTGCCCCGGGGCCTCTCTCCCTGAGGGCTTGGCAGGGTGGAGAGGGCAGGGGAGTCCCGACGAGGCTGGCCTCAAACGCGTGGGAAGAGCGCTAAGCTCCTGCGGCCCGAGGCCCCCCTTTTCCTCCCCCAACCAAATCAGGCACCCCCAGCAAGCACCGCGCCAGGGGCTTTGCGCAGCCCCCTTGCTCCCTCCGGGCAGCTCAGAGGGCACCGCGGGGGGACCGGTGGGCGCGGGGTGGCGTCCGTCCTACGCGCCTGGGTGCGCTCTGCGCTACCCTGTGCCCGTGGCTTTGCCATTTCCCATTTTCTCTTTTTTTCTCCCTGAACCCCCGCTCTTCGGCTCTGTACCGGCTATACTGGGCGCCCTGTGCCCTTTTCGGCCCTTCCCGGCTGCGGGCCAAGGTCGTGGCGTCGAGCGCCTGCACCCCCTCAACCCCCACCGCTCCCCCGCTCCCCCGCTCCCCCTTTCCCTCCCCCTTTCCGCCCCCGGGCCGGGAGCGGCGCGGGGAAGGGGGGGCGTGGGCACCACGTGGCCACGCCCCCGGAGCCGGCTTTTTCTAGAGCAGCTGCAGGAGGCTCTCCGCCGGCCGCCCAGCTCGCCTCCCCGGGTGCGCGCGGCTCCGGACCCGCGCTCCGCTCCGCCTCCGCCACGCCGCTCCCCGAGCTTCGGCTGCAGCCAGCGCGGGAGCGCGCCCTCCGTGCCGCCACCCCGATCCCCGGCTCCCGGCTCCCGGCTCTCCGCGCCCGGCTCTCGGTCCCTGTGGCTCGGTGCCCGGCCCCTCACGCCCCGCGCCCTCGCCGTCCCCCAAGCCCTTGCTCTGCTCCCCGCCCGGGCCCCGCTCTCTCGCTGTCTGTCTCACCCCTCCGCACCCGCACATTCCCCCCTCTGTCTTTTGCTTGCTTGCTCGTTCGCTAGCTCTCAGACGCGGCGAAGCAGCTTCGCAGGAAAATCCCAGAAACCTTTGCAAAAAGCTGACAATGAAATTTAAGAAGTTCTTCGATTTCGGCGCCATTTTCGAGTGGATCGAGAGGTGACATGCGATTTTTTTAAAAAGGGACTTGTTGGCTGGCGTTTCTACCTATAATAACGTTGGTTACGGCAGACTGAAAAAAAATCTGGTGACAATGCTGGAAAAGTTCTGTATCGCTTTGGGGTTGTGAAGCACGTTTGGGGGCCGGGGTGCGGGCGAACGTTCACACATGAGTGCGGCCGGGAGAATTCTTAGGAAACGGGCTGAAAAAAGCTAACATGGAGGGGCGGGAAGAGAAAATCGAGTAAGGGGCAGTGACCGCCTGTCAGCCTCGCCAGGGTCGGGATCGACTGGTTTTGACAGACTGTAAATGGACTTTTCGTGGCTCTTAATTTGCAAGCAGTAAAATATGTCTTGGAAATAAATGTGTGATTAATTTTGCATTGTCTTTTCCCAGTTAAAACTTTCAAGGTTATTTAGTTTTCCCTGTAGGAAACTTGACATTGGGAAAGTTGGCACGAATGCGCCAAGGGAAGGTACATCGTGTCTGTGGTGGGGGAAGAAGGCATCTGCAAAATTAAGACAAAACGTTGTAAAATATGAACAGAGGAAGAGGCGTATTCTTTGGCTCTTAAATGATCTGGCCAAACACAGCTCAGTTCGGAAGGAGGGGTGTGGGGCTATGGGCAACTCAAAAGTATCGATTCTTTGTCTATTGTATCAGCGACTGACTCTCTTCTGGAGTGACAAGACGCCTCTTTGTAATCTCTTTTCGTAAGTAAATTTCAATCTAAGGGGAAATCCATAAACTAGGGGAGCAAGGTGGCTTTTTAGGAATGTAAATCGTTGTACTGTCACTGGGAGAAAAAAAAGGGGTTAAGTGAAAGGTACAAGTGAATTGATTCCAGTGAGTTTGCAGAGCAATCTGGAAGGGACCTTCGCCTTTGACACCGTTGCTATTTCGAATGAACTTTTGTTTTTCTAAGTAGTCAATAAGGAAATGTTAAGTTAGTGATGACTTTAACATCTGATGTGATGGTTCACGTATTTGTGTGGAACATAAATATTTAATTGGGAGAAGGTTGTGGAGTTTTAAAGTATAACTGTACGTTTGCTAAACATGTTTTTGTTTTTGTTTTTTTCTTTTTAAGGGCAACCAAGGACGTTTATCTCCATTAATACCAAAAGTCAAAGTTGTTTGTGAATAGCATAGCCAAAACAAGATGAAATTTAGAGACACTTAAATGTATGTGCCAACTTAGGGAGCGGGGTTATTATTAATAAATTAGTTTACGGTGACACTAAGTAGTGCATTTGGTAACACTGGATCTCAGTCTGGTGTTATGAATTTTGTACTTAGTCTCATTTTATTAACTAATAAACAGGACACAGCGTCCATTATACTGGTTTTGAAAAACCGATGTAACTTTTAAATGAACCGAACACTTAGCAGACGTGGATACTTTGAGTGTCTATTACTTGTATTGAAACGTATTTTAACCTTCAAAACCATTAGAGTTTTGTACTGGTTTTGTTGTTTTAACTTTTAGGTTTGTGATTGAGGGTTACAGGGTAGTAGTTTCTTCTATGCTTAATTGACTGTTTCCTTTAAACAGTATGGGGGAGGATGCATGTAACTTATTACTAATGCGTGTCCATTTTAAAAAGGAAAAAGTGGTATCTAATGAGTTAATCATTAAGGAGTATGCACAGTGCCGGCCATTTCAGGACGTGAAAGAGTTTCTGTGGAACTGCTTGAGACAAGAAGGAGTGATTTGACATCAAGTATTGAAACTTTCTGATTTATGTTTTGATAGGTGACATTGAAAGGTATAAAATATTTATAACTACGTTTGAGTAATCAGTTTCATATGTAAACATCCAGATACTTCATCTCGGGACAGTTATCTCTCATTCTTTAATACCTTTAAAAAGAACTCAAAGCAGGGTGTTTGCTGTAATAATGAAACACTGGCGAGTTAAAGAGGACGTCTGATGCTTCTGTGGATGGATCTATGTTTCCCAGCTATCATATATGTTCAAATTAGCTGAAGCTGCCAGAGACATTTTGGTGATCTTCTTTAAGTCAATAAATGAAAAGTTATTTTTTTAGTGGGGACATTGAGTGAGACTTATTTATAATATACATCAGGAAGAAGTTTCACTAAGACTTTGAAGCTGGCAAGAGTGATCCAGATGTTGCCAAACTGCCTCAATTTATTTTCTTACTATTCTTACCTTCAGAGGTAAGATTCTTTCCCACCCTAATTCCTCTGTCTCAGCCCTTGACTTTTCACCGCTACACTTTTCCAAGATTCATCCTCTGGGGGGAAAAAAATTGAGAGTCACATTTTTCACTACACCTGCCGATCCTGGAAATCAAACGGCGAAGTTCTAAAAAGGACGTCGATTTGGACTGACATTTTGCTTTATTCCTCGCCATTGGACGGGGCGGGACCAGGCTTCCTTTCAGTCACCTTGTCTTTCTCCATCTGCAGGTACCCCAGAGCGATCCCCCTTCGTTGACTCCGAGGGGATGCAGCAGCAATTCATGTTTTGAAGTGCTTTAAACGGTTCAAAACGTGAGGCGCTGCTATACCCCCTCGCGAGGAAGTAGGAAGGTGGGGTTCTGCTGGACGTGCGTTCCCGCGGGGCACCTGCTCCCCAGGCCAGCTCTGGAGCAGGTAGGTGGGCGGGGGCTTGCGTCTCTCTTCCTCTTCCCTCTGCCCCCCTTTCCCCGCCCACGAGGCCCCGCCAGAGTCCGGGGAGGGCGCAACTGCATGCCAGGGGCTGGGGGTGGTGGGGGCCGTGCGCAGGCTATGCGAGCCGAGGAGGGACGCGGCGCCCCGCACTCAGCCGTGCCCTAGCAGCGGGAACAGTACTGCAGTGGGCGATCGGTGCTCTGGAGTATTGTTTCTGCTGCCCGGGCAAGGCTGGGACTCCTGCACGGGCCCACACCACTAGGTAAGTCCTAGTCCAGCGCCCGCCGTGTCCGCCCCAGCAGCGAGACCCGGGAGAGGCGCGTTTTTCCTCCGTCCAACCTTTGCCCGCCTTTGAATGTGTAAATAGGTGTGAAAAAGATACTGCATTTTAGCACTCCTTTCCCTGCCCGGGTAAAATTTAAACGATCGGAAGAAAATTCCTCGTGATTAGCTAAAATACCACCCACAGGACAAAAGACGAAGAAAGACTACCTTCAAGACCCAACAACTAAATGTGGGGGGGCGGTTATTGGAAAAGGAGTAGGGGGGACGCCGGAAGGTGACCTGCTGCAAGCAGTCCCCAGGCCGCTCTGCGGCTCCTGGTAAATGGCTCGCGTCCTGCATGTGGAAAGGACGTTGGAGTCCAGAAAAGATGAACGTTTCTGGCCCCTTCTCGACACCCTCTCCACCCTTCTTCCTGTCTGTGTTGCGGGGGAGCTTCTGTCGAGATCGGGCGAGGCCCGGGGCCTGGTCCGCCGGTGAATCCCAGGCGGCGTGGAAGGGCGCTGACCTGCCCGATCTGAGGCCTGCAGGGAGCGCGGGGACCCGAGGGGGTGGCTGTGGAATGAGGCTCTGCGTTTCAAGCTGCTGCTTGCCCTATCTCCCAAAATCTGGTCCCAGAATTCTGCCCTGGACGCGCCGCCCCAAGGCCACCTTGGTCGCCCGGGGGCCTCCCATAAGGGATTGCCCCGCTGGCAGGGCACTAGCTTGACAGCTCCTGAGAAAATGGCAGCACCTGAGCTGTCGACTCAGGGGCTCTTCGTGCCCCCCAGGACTCTGGACGCTATTGCTAATGACCTCGAAAGCCACCTCCATCCCTCCCTGGGGGCCCCGAGTCTACGCTAGGAGCTTGACAGCGGGCCTGGAAAAGAGAGGGCTCGCTCTCTGGCTGAGGTCGCACTTCGCCTGTAAAATTCACTTTAGGATTTTGGTTTGATCCGGCGCACGGGCAGGTCAAGGACTATTGGCAAAGACAGAGGGAGGTGTGGAATCTTTCCCACGCTTTCCGTCATCCTGAAGGAAACCAAGCACACGAAAACCCCTCTTGTCTGGACGGGCTGCCGGGAACTGGTCTTCCCGGGGGCCGGGAGTGGGGCCCCCGGAGGAGGTCGGCTTTGGGGAGCCTGGGGTTCCAGGCAGCCCGGAGCCGGGGCTCAGGCTCCCGCCGCCCCCACGCGCACTCTCCCAGACTCCCTTGCGCCACGGCGGACGCGGGCGGGTCGGGGCCCTTCCGGCCGCCGCGGACCCTCGGGTTCCCGGGGCGCCGCCACCCGGCTGCCTGGGGCCAGGCCGGCTCCGCGCGGCCGCGGCCGCCCCGCCCCACCCCGGCCGCGATCCCCGGACCGGGAAGCCCGAGAGTTGGCTCCCGGCCGGCCCAGGGCCCCGCAGGCCCGCAATCCCGAGGCCTGAACGGCGAACAGGTTCCCGCACCCGCCTGGCTTAGTGCTTCGGGTTGGGGAGGCACCTCGAGGCTGCCCCCCTGCCTCTCACCAGCTCCCTTTTCTCCCTTTCTCCCCCCTCGGGACGGGTCCCCTCGAGCCAGAAGGAAGCCCGGCAGCAGCCGGCGCCCACCCTCCGGGAGGACCACGCCCGCGCCCGCCGGCTCCCTCCAGCGGGACGCAGGTGAGAGACCGCGAGGGGCGGAGGGCGGGAGCCGCGATCCTGATTGGGGGCGTTGCCCTCCAGATGCGCTGTGGCGCTTTGCCCCGGGCCCCCAAAAGGCATCGAGATTGAGGGCGTCCACGGGGCCCTCAGACTGCGTGGTGCCCTTTTTCTGACTTAAAGCAGTCATCTTTCACCATTATTCACACGGTCGAAGTTGCAGTTCGCCTAGATTTTCCTCCAAGGAGAGAAATGTGAATAAAGCAATATTTTAGCCAAACATTTCCGTGTCAATTAAGAAGATGGCAATTCGTTCCAGACTATAAATTCTCTGTAACAACTCTCTAAGGTATTCGTTCAAATTGTTTTTCAGCGTTGCTAAATGTGCATCATAATGTGTGGGAGACTTGTGTAAGATGAATCCATTTATAGTCGACCGATCAATTGATCCGATGTTACCACCTTCAAGGAGGCACCTTTCCATTGTTTCCTCATCTTTTCCCAGCACATGTTATTTGTTAGGAAGCTGCGTGCACACGGCATTGTATTAAGTTTATTAGACAGGCGTGGCCCATAAACTAGGAAAAGTTTAGTCAAGCTCTAAATTTAAAATTCCACATTTCTGTAAGTTGTGGGACAAGATACATAGGTTACTTTTATAAGCTAGAATTGAACATAACTTGAAAATATTTTAAGCACAGGGATATTTTTTGAAGGCATCCAGCATTTCCAGTTAGCAGTACTGACTTTTTTTTTTCCCAGCAAAGGAACACTACATCAACACTCTTGGCCCGGATCTGGACACAGAAGACTCCTGTTTCAAGAAAATACAGTCATCTCTCAAATCCTGTGATTTATATGCATTCTAAACTCACTAGGTATTGAAAACCACCCAAGTGTCCCACAACATGGGGTAAAATATAATCAATCACTCAGTGTAATACTATACATCCTTTAAAAATGTTACTGGAAAGTGTTTTATGATCAGTAAGTCAAAATAACTCTCTCCCACCGTTTCTTTCTCCTGCTGCTCCCTGATACCCACGCTTCTTTGTTCCATTTGGCACTTAAACTTGTTTTTCCCGCCAAATGAGTCAGTCATGATGGGAACGTCAATTGATTTGAACAGATGTGTGTCAATGTTACTTGGGAAACTAGATGCCAATAACCAGGGCCACAAAAAAAGGCAGTGGTTGCAACTCTGTAAAAATTTACGCGTGCATACAGACAATGACTAAAGTGGAACCCCAAACAGGGAAACAGTTGGATACACTCCAGTGCTTGGAGATTGAATGATTGTGTGCTGCTTTTGATTTTCACTAATACGAGTAACTGTCCAATTAAAAAAGACCTACTAAGGACTCTGCAGTGCAAATTATTTTGCTGATTGTTTTAAAAACACCATACCTATCAAATCATCAAGGCAGATGGGGCAGCAGGGGACTGGGTTTGTTCCCCCAATCCGGGACCATTAGGCTCAGGGCAACACTTGGAGAAAAAGTCATCCTACACAGGTGGGAGTTAACTTCTAGGCAGCTTTCCTGAGAGACGGCACAAGATGAAAATAGAAATAGGTCCAAAAAGCATTTTTTGGAAGATCAATGAAAGTTTATTAATAGGAATTAAAGACTAGAGTCGGGGCTATATCCAAGTTGGCATAAATTTTTAGAGATCTATTTTCCCATCAGCCTACAGTGTAACTTATCCTCATAACCCTAAAACTTGATACATGCCTTTGTATTTAGAATAATTACATTACTCTTAAAGGAAAAACTATCTATGCACCAATTATAGCAAATGTGTATCTCCCCTGCCACTCTACAGCCCAGTCATTCTACCCATTAGTTACTGCTCAATAAATGAACAAAGATCTGTTAGCGCTTTCATAATATCTTACCTATCTGCAGCCTTTACCTCCCTCCCCCGCTCCAGGAGCGATCTCTTTGGCAAGTTCAAAAAGACGTAGACCCCTGTGGGGATTGTAAATTGAGCCATTAGGGAGGAGCCCTGAGAAGACTTCCATTTCCGGCGTTGCTTGGCTTTGGAGCGCTCTCCTTACACCAGTGAGGTCTAGAATCTGAGCAGCGGGTGGGAGTTTGGGCGGTGGCCCTGGCTTGGCCGCTGCCGTTAGTCTGGGAGCTGAGAACAGAGCAGTGTCCTGTAGTCTTGAAGACTTTGAAGCGTGATTCTCCCAAAGCAGCTCCCTCACCTGTCCCCTAACCCCACCCTGACCTGCTCTCCAGACTCGACTGTTGCCCCAAGACCAGACTTTTTAAAGTCCTGGCCACAAAAACCGCAATAGTCAGAAACATAATAATCCCAACATCTTGCCTTTTTTCAGACGTGCGTTTACATGCTTTGCCAAGTGCTTTCATATTTTCTTTTTGCAACAACCCTGAGAGAGAAATAGGATAAGACGTCGTCAACAAAGCAATTGCCAACAAGAAAACGGGCTTCTGGAGGTTGCGGATTTGTCCGAGGCTAGTCTGGGGCCTCTTCCTCCAGACCTCGTGCTGTGCCGCTTCTGTCATTACCTGTTAATCGGAACCGAGCACACAGTAGTGACTAGAGCAGGAAATGGAGTTGAATTTGTTTGGTTAGAAAAATTAGAGGTGAAACTCATTAGTCATATGATGAGCTTTTGCCTACACCCTGGAGACTTCCTGGGTGAGGCCCAAGACTGGCCCCAGGATGACTAAATAGTGACAGTAAATAACGCAGCTGTATACACGTAGGTGTGCACAAACCAAGAAAAGTGTTATTTAAAATCATTTAAAATCTCTGACCCGTATCTGATACTTTCTAAAGATCCAACCAAATTAGCCTTAAGGAAACAGATGGACTGTCCAACCATAGGGGTTAACTTAATTTAGTCACTCACTCAATGGAAACTTTTTCATCAGCCATTACAAATAATAATTTTAAGGACTACGTCGAAACCTGGAAAATGCTTATGATACCATGTTTTACAAACCAGGGACATAAAATCATGTGGACACCACAGTTGACAAGCGGGTCTATATAGGAGCAGAAACTGGAAAGAACTTCAAAGCAAACGTACTTGTTGCTTAAGGTGGTGGGATTCGAGCTGAAGTTCTTTCTCTGCTTTTACAACGTGTTTTTCGTTATGCCATATTTTTTGTTACGTCGTCAAACATAATTCTCTGAAAAGTCTTTAGGGGTCACGGGCGATGCAGCAATTTTGGGTCAAGGATGCACAGACCTCAGACGTCTCGGGGATCATCATGTCACGAGATACCACTGTGCACTTGTGACAGATTGATAACTGAAAGGTCTGGGAGCCGCTCATCTTCACAGCAATACAACTGGTAAGTGTGACAAGACCCATCGATGAAAAGATTGAAAAGTGGGCCCTAAGCAAGGAAGAAAGAGGTTGCTGTCGTGGAAGGAGGGGGACGAGTGGTACTTTAATAGTTTAATGAGGGGGGTCAGACTTTGTGTCTTTAACTGTTATTTTAAGTTCTTTGTAATGAATTGAAATTCATTTAAGGCATAAGATTTTATATGCATGCTAGAATGGTAAAGAATTTATGCTCAAGCACACAACTGGAAAAACATGAACCATAAGCACTGAGTCGATATCAGTGGTCAAAAAAAGGCATAACAACTCCATGAACAAAAAGTCACAAAAAAAGAATACATTAAAGATGCTCATTTCAGTATTTCTGGGTTTTTTTGGCCACGCCACACAGCCTGTGGGATCTTAGTTCCCCGACCAGGGATCGAACCTGCGCCCCCTGCATTGGAAGTGTGGAGTCTTACCCACTCGACCACCAGAGAAGTCACTCATTTGACTATTTTTAAGGGTGGAAATTAGAAACATCCTGATGACCAATAACAAAGATCGGGTAAATAAAATATGGTGTCTCTCATATGTGACAAGAGAATATGCTCTGGCTGAAGCATTTAGCGATAAAAGAAATGAGCGGATTGTTTTGCACTGTTCCCATCCATGCAATCTGAGTATACAGGGAGCATTCTGCATGCAGTTTTGTTTCAATATACAGATCAGAGGCTGAGAGGAAATATGTCAAAACCTTAACAGTGGTTATCTCTGAGTTGTGGTATAAAAAGTGATCAAAGAAAGATGCTAAACTATTTTTGCGATGTGTTCCTAATATGTAATCTAAATGTATTGGGAACATTTTGCATTCATAGTTTTGTATCAATAGTATGGAAAGAAGCTAGGAGGACGGATACCAAAAGTCTATCAAAGAAAGATGCTAAACTATTTTTGCGATGTGTTCCTAATATGCAGTATAAATATATTGGGAGCATTTTGCATGCATGGTTTTGTATCAATATACAGATAAAAAAGGCTGGGGGGAATAAACCAGAACTTGTATAATGGTTATCTGTGGGTTATGACATCATAAAGTGATAACAGTAAGATACAAAATTATTTTTGCAATATGTTCCTGAATATGTAATATAAGTGTATTGGGAACATTTTGCATCCATAGTTTTGTATCAATATTTAGAGAAAAGGCTAGGAAGAAATATAGCAAAATTTAATAGTAGTTATTTTGGGGTTCTAGTATTATAGATGATATCTGTCTTTCTCTTTATACTTTTATGTATTTTCCAAGTAATACTTGTAGAAACAACAAGATGCATTACTTTTATAGCGATAATAAAACTTATTTTATGTTTTTAAAGAGTTTGTACTTATTTTAAAAAAAAAAAAGCATGGTCCCCTGACCCGGGGATGGGGAAAGTCTTCCTATTTGGGTAGCAACGGGCCTAGAATACATTTTCCAACCTGTCTGGGCAAAACCTACACAGCTTTGGTTGGCTCCGTGGTGCAAATGTATGTTATCATTTACTCTTGGCAAAGGAAAGAGAAAGTATAATTTAAAAATATAACCATGACGGAGGAATAATAGTACTATTGCTAAACAGACTGCTATCTCCTGTCTTATCAAAGTAACACTTCAAGAAGTATAGAAAGTTGAAACAGGCTGCTTTTCCTCCAGGAGCAATTGAGGTCGCGGGACTTGGATTGCCGCCCAGGGCCTCAAGACACGTTGGCCAGTTTGGGACATGCCTGAGTCAGGAAAACACCTTACAGAAAGTCTAATTCCACTTAGCTAACTTTTTGCAGATGCAGATAAACCCCCTGCATTTCCCACAACTCTGCTACACTCCATAGCAACCCTGGTGGTGGAAAACACACGCGCCACTCGAATTCAAGCTTTCCCTGTCCCCTTAAGAGAGACAGAGGCATTTGGAGACACACTGGGCAATTGCACTGATTTGAACAGAGACACTACCTCAGAAGAGGACGAGGGTCCCCCCCCCCACCACCACCGATCCTTTTAGAAGCACTCTGGGGAAGCTGTTTTCCCCCCAAAGGATCATTCACACCCTGTAGAAAGTCCATATTATTAAAGATAACTTTTGAAATATATCCGTCATGTTCCTTAAAGCAGAAGCTGCAGTTGTGAGGCAAAAATAGACTTTGAGAACGTTCTTCCAGTTTCCTGGTGCCATGCCCCTTTTCTGCTTAAGGACAAATAATCATAGGACCAAACGTGTCCTTTTGCAAAAATGGGCGTGCGCCTCTTTAATCTTTCATACGCATTTTCCTCTGCCGCGTTCTAGCAATCTGAGCACGTTTTCGGGGTGCCTAGCTCTGGGCTACTTACTTGTGGGGAGAGGAGAGGACGGGAGAGAAGCAGGAGAAGGTGATGCTGGTCCACAACACCCTTGAACACACGAATCCTGTCCTCTGTCTGCTACTGGGTACAGAGCTGGGGCTTTGACCTTCTTCTGAGCCAGGGCAGACCATACAGAAAATCTGCTTTGCTCAGCTGAATTATCCAGCATCCTCCTTTCGCCTAGGCTAGAGCAAGAGCATGGAATAGGGGGAGGGTGTGGGAGGGCGCCCTTCCTCAATGGAAGCCTTGCTGTCCAGCTGAGGGGGCGGGGAGGCGGAGAAGGCGAGAGACAGAGAGACAACCCTTAACCTAAGCACCGACCATAAACTCATTTCATTTACCGGAGAAAAAAAGCTCCAGCCCAAGAGGGGCTGGGGGGCAGGGCAGGGGCTGCCGCAGAAGGAGCTGGGAGCTTCCCTTTGCTAACAGGGTCAGTGCAATCCCTCATTTTACAGAAGAGGAAACCGAGTTGCCGAGAGAGAGGAAGTAACTTGCAGAGAGGTCGCGCAGAGAATTGGTGGCGACGTTAGAACTTGAACCTTGATCTTCAGGGCTCTTTCCACTGTAATACACCGCGTCTAAAGGACAGAGAGAGCGAACCAGGGAGCCGCTAGAAAGGATATGGGGCTTGATGAGCACCTGCGAAGGTGGACGGGGCCAGAAGAGGCAGAGAGGCAGGCGAGGACATTCTAGGTGGGGGACAATGGCCTGGTACAGGCAGGGATGGATGTGCTGTGGCAATACGGGGGTCAGGAGGTAGGTCTGGAGGAAATTGCTGAGGTCAAGTATAGCTTCTCAACGTGGGCTCTGCAGACCCTAGAGGAGATAAAACAGTGTCCCACAGAATACACATGACACAACTTCCTAGAGGACAAATTTGATTCAATAGTGGGTCATTTAAAGCACTGTTTTTCTAAGACAAGCACAGAGTCAAAAAGATAAAACTGAGATCTCAAAGTCATTTCAAGTTTGTCGCAGGCCCCTGTGGGCTGCCCCATGACTCCCACCCCAGTCTCATTCGGAGGGAGGATTTATGCACTCGTCTCTAGACAGCTGGCTGTTTGTTTTTCCTACCAGTACGAGGGTCCTCGACTTCTGATAACAGCTGCCCTGCTCTTCCCTTTGGTGGTTGCTGCTCCCCAGCCAGTCACATGATTATGGAAGAGCTGCCCATCACAGGAAATTGCTAGAGCCTCATGTCAGGCACATGGCCCAGGTCAGGCCAATCCCATAGTATCCCATGCCCCTTTCCACATGGATTACGCTCGAAAAAGCTCACGTGACCCAAGCCTAACCAATGAGAATACTTCTCTGATGCGGGGGCTGGGGGTTTAATCCTGAAATAGAGAGTCTCTCTTGCACTTTCTAAGCTTGGGGCTGTATGTGGCTATGCCCTCACCCACCCTGGTCTTCCATGTCCATCACCGGGAGGAAGTCCATCTTCAGCAGGAGAGAATGAGAACAGCACGCACATAGAAACACTTAGAAACACAGGAGGAAGGGGGTGGGCAGTGGGAGGGGAGGGAGGAAAATGACCTAACTTAAGTCCCTGATTCAAGGTCCGGAGCACGTATGGTCTGTTGCTTTTTTGTTAAGCAGGTTTCATTTGATTCATTCAACAAATACTTACTGAGAACCTTCTAGGTGCCAGGCACCATCCTAGGGTCTGGACATGGAGTGTTAAACAATGCTCTCGTGGAGTTTACATTCTAGATTGAGTTGTGCTTCTGTCACTTGCAACTGAAACAGTGCTGCCTGCCAGATCGTGGAAGAACGTACACGCTAAGGATAAGGACCAGAGAGAGAGAGAATCTATACTATAAACAAGGGAGTCTGAAATTTCTTGAGCAGAGAACTCACGTGATCTTTCACAGAAGTCTAAATTTGAGGCAGGCCAGGTTGGAAGTGGTGACTATGAAAAGGCTGGAATGGCTGGGACTTCAATCTGCTCCATTTTTGAAATACTCTCATGAAAAGGATGTCACGGTTCCTGGGATGAAACACAACTTAGAAGGAAAATAAAGTGCTTCTGGGAAGTGCTCCAGGCCCAGCTCTTCTGGCGCTCCCACCGCTCCCCACCCCCATTGGTTGTGTGCTTCAGCCTTCCCTGGGCCGCTCCATTTTCCATTTACGTGGGGTACAGATGCCACTGACCGGAACATGGTAGCTGAAGGGAAGGCCCATAGGAGCTCCCGTCTAGGCTGCCCTCTCCCTGCCCCAACGCACCCACCTAAGACCCATCCCAAGTGCTTCCTTCTCCAGAAGACTCCCTTGACTGCACCCACCCGTGTAGAACCTCCTTTGAGCTTCAGCCACTCTCATGTCCAGGCACTTTGCTCATAGCAGAGGTGGCTTTTTTTTCAGGTGAGACTCCTGCAATTCAGTAGGAAGCTGCATGAAGACCAGAACCAGACTCGCCTTCACCACCTCCCCTATGGAGACTGAACCTGTGCCCGATGCTGCAGAGGGGGTGTTCCACCCCAGTTGGTTGATGGGGCTGATTGTAGAGATGGCTCAGGGGTACGATGAGCAGAAGTCCTTCTCCTGGGACAGTCCTGGTTTCGGCCTATTTTATTGCCATAATTATCAGCAGCGTCCTCTCACTTTCAAAAGTATCTCGTGATAAAACACATTGTCACCTACTCATCTGGAGAGTAGTGAAGGGGATACTGTCACAGCCAAGTTGAAAGAGCTCCTGATATAAGACAAAAATATTTATAAAATCAAAACCGCATTATATTGCAAATCTGTGCTCTGTCACTTGGAACTGAACACGCTCCTTGCCGAGCTCTGGAGAGTCTTGCCTGCTTGGCTGCATCTGGTTCCCACACTCGCTCGAACACATGAAGCATTAAAGCCATAGTTCAGCCTGTCACAAGATTCAGGTATTGCCTCCATTTATTTCATGCCATGGTATGTAAAATAGCACTGTTACGCCCCACAAAGACTGGAAAGGCTCCCGAGCTCAGCCCAGAACCAGAAAGAGTTCAAAGGCAATCATGAACACACGGGAAGTCCAGCAGATGGGGCAAACTGCTGCTTGATGATTCTTTTCAGCTCTTAGCTTGTGAAAGTCTGCCTCCCAGGGGCAGCCAGAAGAGAAAAAACCAGCCTCATCCCATCACCCTCCCATCTTCCTCTCTACCTCTGTCTCCCCAGAGTTACGGCATCATCCTGCCACTGCTCCAGTTGGGAAGTTCCATCTGCTTACCATACTCACGGTCTTCAGAGTGGAGTGCCTACGAGACAAGCATTTCTCCCTTTGGTGGATAAAAGAGGACTACAAATTCCTTTCTTTCTTCTGAAACATTTTATTTTATATTGGAGTATATTTGATTAACAGTGTTGTGTTAGTTTCCAACAAGGGCCACAAATTCTTTGACATTACTCCCACTGGGATATGGGGTCTATGTGCTCTCTCCTCACACCTGGGCTGGCCTCAGTGCCTTGCTGCCCAGTGTGGCAGAAGTGGCCTTGCAGCTTCCACCTGGGTCTCTCGGAGCCTTGTACTTCCACGTACAAGTCCAGCTGCTCTGAGGATGTGGTGCTGGAGAAACCATGTGAAGAGATGCCGTGGACTCCAATAAGGAGAGAAAGAGATGCCCAGGCAGCCCCTAACTGTTCCAGCCCCCAGCGGTTTGGATCATTCCAGCTGAGTCCCTGGATATCACAAGTCATCCCTGCCAAATTGCAGATTCCTGAGCAAAATCAATGATTGTTGTTGTCTTAAGACACTACATTTTGGGGTGGTTTGTTATGTAGCAATCCATAAGCAGGGTACTCCCTCTTGCCAGTATTGATTTATCACTTCTTGGAGCATAAGTCTGATGCGCTATTAAGCTCTAGGACCAAAAGTGAGGATGGGGAAGGACCAAGGGGTGAAGGGAACGCTGTACTTCTGCACTCCTAGTTCCGTAATGTGAGAGCAAGACTGGGGGTAGGTGAGAGAATTGTTAGACAGTAAAGGGGATTTTTTTAAATTTAGTATTACGTGATTATTTTTAGTTTCCTTTTGTTTATGGCAAGTGGAAATGGTTTTGTGTTTACCATAGTGAAATCAAATTATACTTAAAAAAATAAATGTATGTCACACCCATTAGGAAGACTACTATGGAAAAAAAACCAGAAGATAACAAGTGTTGGCAAGGACATGGAGAATTTGGAACACTTGTGCATTTCTTGTAAAATGGTATAGCAGCTGTAGAAAACCACATGGCAGTTCCTCAAAAAATTATACATAAAATTACCATGTGATCCGGCAATCCCATTTCTGCATATATACACAAAAGAACTGAAAGCAGAGATTCAAATAGATGTGTGTACACCAGTCAATGTTCATAGCAGCATTATTCACAATAGCCAAAAGGTGGAAATAACCCAAATATCCATCTACGGATGCATGGATAAAGAAACTGTGATATATCCATAGAATGGAATATTATTCAGCCTTAAAAAGGAAGGAATTTCTGATACATGCCACAACATGGATGAACCTTGAAGACATTATGCTAAGTGAAATACGCCAGACACAAAAGGGCAAATATTGTATGATTCCATTTATATGAGTTATATGCTTTTATGAGTAGTCAGACTCACAGAGACATTAATTCTGGTAGCTAGCTGCATTCTTCAAGGACCCGGCAGCAGAATGATCCACCGCTGAGTCATCCCAGTTTTATTGCCTGGGGCCCAGCAGCGGGGGAGCCCCTCTGGCTCAGCAGCTCCCCAGAGGGTGCTTCCAGCCCTCCAGTAAGAGACCAGACTCTTACAGGTCAGAAGAGTTAACCACAGGGCATAGGTACTGCTGGGACGTCCTGCAGGCATGCAGGGCTTCCCACCTTCCCCAAGGACGGCGAGCGCACGCACACTCTCGGGCAACGACCCCGGAGGACCACCCCTCCCTGCGGCCTCGGGGGTGGACCCGTGCGCGTTACCCGGACCTGGGTTGGGGTCGGAGTCTGGGGGAGAAAGGTCAGGCCTCCCGGCTCCCCCCAGGGCCAACCACCTCGACCCAAGGCTGACCAGCTACCGCCCAAGGGTCTTTAAACCTCCGCTCCGGATGCGCTTAGGTACCTGGACGGGGGACGCGCGACTGGGGAGCCGGGGAGCGGAAAGGTCTGTCCGCGACCACCCTCGGGACACTAACCTCGGCGCGGCGCTGCCAACCTGTGAGCGCGCATCCATGTGGAGGGGCAGCCTGGCACATGTGGGGCGTCTTGGCCCAAGTGGGTTGAGGAAGGCATCAATCTGGGGGTGGGGGTGAATTCTAGAAGATCTGCTGTTGCTAACACTTGACACAGCTGAGGATGCGAGCTATTCGCCAAAGCAAAATGGAAAGGATTAACTGAAAGTCTAAATGAATGAGAACTCCACCACCTTCGCCCCAACCTCCCTTCCCCACTGAGCTTCCAGAATCCTGGCAACCTGGCTTATGACCCCAGGTAGGAGGTGGGATTTTACTCTATGTAGTAGACACCTCTGGTGCCTCTTGTCCCTTCTGCTTAGGCCACCTCTGATTTCACCTGCACAAGTGCACCATTTTGTACAAGATCAGACTGACCTCATGCTGGCAGCGGCTGACCTTCAGGGAGCATTAGGTCTCTTTTTGCTTTCAGTTTCAAGGCCTTCTCTGATGCTGTATGTGCTATGGTCTGAATGTTTGTGTCTCCACCCCAGAAAATGTATATGTTGAAACCTAACCCTTAAGGTGATGGTATTAGGAGGTGGGGCCTGATTAGGTCAGGGTGGGAGGTGATTAGGTCCTGAGGGTGGAGCCATCCTCAGGAATGGGAGTAGTGCCCTCATGAAAGAGGCTGGAGAAAGATCCCTTGCCCCCTCTGCCAGCAGAGGACATAGTGAAAGGAGGCCAATCTACGAATCGGGAGGCGGGCACCATGATCCTGCACTTCCCAGCCCCCAGACTGTGAGCAATGCATGTCCCTTGTTGATAAGCCCCTGAGTCTGTTGAAGAGCAGGAGAAATGAGCTGGTATCCTGAAAAGCTGTAGCCTAGGAGTAAGGATGACTTGGAAATAAACCAGCTCTCACACGCATTGCAGCCTGCCTTCCATTCATCCGAGTAACCCGTCCCCACAAACCACACACCTTGAAATTGGATTAAGTGTATTCCAGATAGCTAGCAGTCCCAGGCACCTGGGGAAAACAAATCTTCTTTAAAGGAATATAACGATATCCTAGGCTTCAAATTATATCTTTAATTTGAAATCTAATGCCCAACACATAATCAAACACATAAAGATTTAAGACACTATGAGCAAGAACCAGGAGAAATGACAGCCAATAGAAAGCAGAAGAACTCCCAATACCAGAATTTTCAAGCTTGATTGTAAAACGGTGATGCATATTTTGTTCAAAGGGAAAACGCCAAGCGTCACAATTGCGGTAGGAAACTGAAAACCATAAAACAAGTCACAGCAAACTTTAAAAGAAGAAGAAGAAGGAGAAGGAGAAGAAGCTAAGCAAAAAAAAAAAAAATGTCATGATCATTAGGATAAAAAAATACTATGCACTTATGACTGTGTTTGGATACGTCCTAGTTTTCCCTAATTTCCACATTTTTTTAAATGAATTTTTATTGGTGTATAGTTGCTTTACAATGTTGTGTTAGTTTCGGCTGTACAGCAAAGTGAATCAGTTATACGTATACATATATCCCCTCTTTTTGGATTTCCTTCCCACTTACGTCACACAGTGCATTAAGTAGAGTTCCCTGTGCTATATAGCAGGGGTCCCTAACCCTGGGGCCGAGGACTGGCAGGAACGTGTCCTGTTAGAAACCAGGCCGCACGGCAGGAGGTGAGCGGCCCAGCAGGAGGTGGGCGGCGGCGGGGGGTGTGGGGGGTGGGGGGAGCGAGCGAAGCTTCATCTGTATTTGCAGCTGCTTCCCATCGCTCGCATTACCACCTGAGCTCCACCTCCCGTCAGCATTGTGGTGAGTTGTATAATTATTTCATTATATATTGCAATGTAATAATAATAGAAATAAAGTGCACAATAAATGTAATGTGCTTGCAGGGAGATCAGCTCGGTGCTTTGTGACCACCTAGAGGGGTGGGATAGGGAGGGTGGGAGGCAGACGCAAGAGGGAGGGGATACGGGGATATATGTATACGTATAGCTGATTCACTTTGCTGTACAGCAGAAACTAACACAACATTGTAAAGCAATTATACTCCAATGAAGATGCTAAAAAAATGTAATGTTCTTGAATCAGCCTGAAACCATTCCCCCCGCCCACCCTTCCCCCACCCACCCCCCGCCCCGGTTCATGGAAAAATTGTCTTCCACAAAACCGGTCCCTGGTGCCAAAAAGGTTGGGGACCACTGCTATACGGTATGTTCTCATTAGTTATCTATTTTATACATAGTATCAATAGTGTATATGTGTCAATCCCAGTCTCCCAATTCCTCCCACCCCACCCCCCCAATTTCCACATTTTAAAAAATCAGCATTAAAAACTATAGGAGCACAGATTGAGGTTTTCTTCTTGATGTAATCAGAATGATTGAAAAATAATTGAAAAGAGGAAAAAAGTCAGAGCATTAGCTTCATTTAAAAATTATTTTCTTCTTCCTCTATTTTAGCTACAATAAAAATAGTTTCGTTTTTCCTAATTATATACATTTAGATATATGCATAAAAGTTCAAAAACCAAACAAACAACCTGACTTAAAAATGGGCAAAGGACTTGAATAGACATTTCTCCAAAGAAGATATACAAATAGCTAATAAGCAGATGAAAAGATGCTCAACATCACTAATCATTAGGGAAATGCAAATGAAAACCACAATGCGATGCTACGTCATACCCATGAGGATGGCCATTATCAAGAAAACAGACAATAATAAGTGTTGGCGAGGATGTGGAAAGATTGGAACCCTTGTGCATTGTTGGTGGGAATGTAAAATGGTGGAGTTACTGTGTAAAGCAGTATGGCAGTTCTTCAAAAAAGTTAACAGACTATCTAGTAAACAGCAATTCCACGTCTGAATATATACCCAAAAGAATTGAAAGCAAACACAAACAGATATTTGTATACCCATGTTCATAGCAGCCTTATTCACAATAGCCAAAAGGTAAAAGCAAACCCAAGTGTACTAATTTGCTAGGGCTGCCATAACAAAATACTACAGACTGGGTAACCTAAATAACAGAAATTAATTTTCTCAGTTTTGGAGGCTGGAAGTCTAAGATCAAGCTGCCAACAGGGTTGGTTTCTCCTGAGACCTCTCTCCTTGGCTTATAGATGGCTGCCTTCTTGCTGTGTCCTCACATAGCCTTTTTGCATTCTTGGTATCTTGGACTAGGGCCCCATCCTTATGACTTCATTAACTTCATTACCCCTTCCAAGTCCTATCTCAAATACAGTCACATTAGGGGTTATGAATTTTGGGGGGACACAGTTCAGTCCATGACACCAAATGTCCATCAGTGGATAAATGGATAAACAAAAGGTTATATATACATGCAATGGAATATTATTCAGCCTTAAAAAGGAAATTCTGACACATGCTACATGGATGAACCTTGCAGACATTATGCTAACAGAAATAAGCCAATCACAAAAGGACAAATACTGTACGATTCCACTTATATGAACTATCTAGAGGAGTCAAATTCATAGAGACAGAAAGTAAAATGCTGGCTGCCAGGGGCTGGGGGGAGGAGAGACTGGGGAATTATTGTTTAATGGGTACAGAGTTTCAGTTCTGGAAGATGAAAAAGTTCTGGAGATGGATGTTAATGGTTGCACAACAATGTGAATGTGCTTCATGCCACTGAATTCTACACTTAAAAATGGTTAACATGGTACATTTTAGGTTGTGTATATATTACCACAATAAAAAAAAAGTGCAAGAACTTCCCTGAGATAATAATCATTAGAACCTGGGGAACTCATCTTTTCATGCATCTTTCTCTACACTTATGTATATACATATTATGTGTTTTTTGTCCTTGTAGAAATCCTATTATTTAAGTTCAAAATATTATTATCGTAAGAGATTTCAAATGTAAAGTATAGAGAATCATAATGCAGCTGCCCATGTACCCACCACTCAGTTTTAATAAATTTTAGTATTTTCCCATTCTTGCTTGAGACCTTTTATAAAATTCTTTTATCATGTAATATTCAGTACCTACAATATTATGTGTGTAATGTGCATATAAAATTAAAATGCACACTTGAGAACCCACTACAATACCCAATCTCAGAACTAGGTCCTGTGGATACCTTTGAATCCACCTGTGTCCATCCCCATGTCATCCCCCCATCCCCCTGCCTCTTCCTACCTGCGTCTCCCCCCACCACCCACCCCCAAGAAACACTATCCTGACTTCTGTATTTATTATTCCCTGCTTAAATAGCTTGTCACATATGTATACAGCTCTATTCTGGCCACCTCTTGCTGCCTGAAAAACTATCTCAGAATTCAGTGACTTAAAGCAGCAAGCATTTAATTGTATCTCATGATTCTATGGGTCAGGAATTCAGGCAGGGTTCAGCTAGGAGGTTCTTTATTTCACAGAGCAGATGGGCTGGGCTGGAAGGTCCACATGGGCTCCGCATAAGTTTGGAGGCTTGGCGGGGATGGATGGGTAAAAGGCTGGGTTCAGCTGGGACTGTTTACTGGAGCCTAGCCTCCTGAATGACTGACTCTGGGTAGTCAGACTTCTCCTAGGGTAGCTCAGGACTTTCAGTGTTCCAAGCAAGCCAAACAAAGCTATAAGACTTCTTATGTAAGTCAGAAAGAGAAAAACAAATACAGTATGCTAACACATATATATGGAATCTAAGGGGAAAAAAAATGGTTCTGAAGAACCTAGTGGTAAGACGGGAATAAAGACACAGACCTACTAGAGAATGGACTTGAGGATATGGGGAGGGGGAAGGGTAAGCTGGGAGAAAGTGAGAGAGTGGCATGGACATATATACACTACCAAATGTAAAATAGATAGCTAGTGGGAAGCAGCCGCATAGCACAGGGAGATCAGCTCTGTGCTTTGTGACCACCTAGAGGGGTGGGATAGGGAGGGTGGGAGGGAGACGCAAGAGGGAAGAGATATGGGAACATATGTATATGTATAACTGATTCACTTTGTTATAAAGCAGAAACTAACGCACCATTGTAAAGCAATTATACTCCAATAAAGATGTTAAAAAAAAAAAAGACTTCTTATGACTTCGTGTAGAAGTCTGGAATGTCACTTCTGCTGTAGTCTACTGCTCAAGCAAGTCTCCAAGGCCAGCCCAGATTCAAGGGGAGGGGAACTTTCTCTGCCTCTTAATGGGAGGACTAGAAAAGAATTTTTGGCCATCTTTATTTTATCACAACAGCCCCTAAACAGTATGTTTTTAGTATTTTTAATGCCAGGTGGTGGCAGGGGCCCTGTACATGTGGAGCATTCCACAGCAAATGTCACCTTCTCAATTAGGCTTATCCTGATATCTTGTTTTACCTCCTTTCTTTTTTTTTTGCCTTGATTTATTTTATTTATTTATTTTTTATACAGCAGGTTCTTATTAGTTATCTATTTTATACATGTTAGTGTATATATGTCAATCCCAATCTCCCTTTTATTATGGAAAGTTTCAAACGTATACAAAGGTACGGTAGGATCATGAACTCCACACAGACCGATCACCCAGCTTCAGTGATTATGCGCTCATGGCCAATCTCGCTGCCATACCCCACCTATTTCCCCCGACTCTAATCAAGCCATTTCCATCCCTGAATAATTGAATATGTATTTCTAAAAGACAGGACTCTTTTTTAAACACATAACCACAATATATTATTCCATATTTTAAAAACCACAACAATTCCTTGATATCAATGTATATTCAAATCTGTTCAAATTTCCAATTGTCTCATAAGTATCATAAATGTGTGTGTATTTTAAAGTTTGTTTACTTGAATTGGGATCCAAATAAGGTCCATACATCACTATTGATTGATATATATATATATATATATATTTTTTTTTTTTAACAGTCTTTTTCTTTTTTCTTGGCTGCGCTGCACGGCTTGTGGGATCTCAGTTCCCCCACCAGGGATTGAACCCGAGCCCTTGGCAGTGAAAGCACCGAGTCCTAACCACTTGACCACCAGGGAGTTCCCTGGTTGATATTTCTTTTTTTTTTTTTTTTATAAATTTATTTATTTAATTTATTTATTTTTGACTGCATTGGGTCTTCGTTGCTGCGCACGGGCTTTCTCTAGTTGTGGCGAGCGGGGGCTACTCTTCGTTGCGGTGCATGGGCTTCTCACTGCAGTGGCTTCTCTTGTTGCGGAGCACAGGCTCTAGGCTCTCTAGTTGTGGTGTGCGGGCTCTGTAGTTGTGGCACACGGGCTTAGTTGCTCCGCGGCATGTGGGATCTTCCCAGACCAAGGATCGAACCCGTGTTCCCTGCGTTGGCAGGCGGATTCTTAACCACTGCGCCACCAGGGAAGTCTCCCTGATTAATATTTCTTTAAGTCTCTTTATCTATAGATTTCTCCTTCATGTCTTTTTTCTTTGCAACGTATTTGTTAAAGAAACCAGGTTGTTTATCCTGTAGACAAACAACTGATAGCATCTTAGACTGAATGAAGCACAGGAATATTTTTGGCTTATCAAACCTAGAAGCTTTTCCACGTTCTCCAATTTTTCACTTAACAAGCACAATACTCCACTTTCTTGGCACTTGAGACCACAGAGGTTTTGGTTGCCTCCCCAGCACCAATTTCAGACTTCTTCCTGTTTCATCGAATCTTGATCTTGTTCAACATATTCCAAGGGAAATGAACTGTAATCTTAGCTCTAAAAGTGGGCTTGATTGGGCAAAAGGCAATCCCACCCCCAATTTCCAGTTACTGGTTAAGAAATGGGACATTTGAGCCCATTCTGGCTAGTGAGACTTGAGAGATTTTTCACCACTTTTAAGAGAGTTGCACAGAAAGCCTTTCTTGAGGAAGCCTGCACTCAGATGACTGTTGGCAGCCCCTCTCCTGACCACAAGAAGGCCCGGACTTAGGTTGAAGCTGGCACTACGGACAGCAGAGTAGACCAATGGAAACCCCATGGGTTCTTGGCATCCTAGTGGAGCAGTGGATCAAACTGGTCAGGCCTGAGCTACCTCTGGACTTCCCAGTTACGTAGCCAATAAACTTTATTGTTTAAGCCAGTTTGATCTAGGCAATATGACTGGAAGCCTAGAACATGCTAACTGATACAAAAGCCATTAAGATGACTCCAATCTGGCTTCCTCTCTGCTGCAACCAAAATAGACTACTCACCATTTCCCACACTCCCCTGCAATTTTTTTCCCTATGCCTCTGCCCAAGTAGACCTTTTGGCTGAAACCTTTTCCCCCAGCCTTCTTTCCTCTATATCTACCTGTCCAAACATTTCCCATTCTCCCAAGTCCCATTTCAAATATCAATATCGCTTCTCCCTGAAGCTTCCCCCAGAATGCCCTCCTGCCTCCCCCTCCCCGTTCTGAGTTTCTTCTTTGAATTTCCTCGCATCAGGTGTGCCCCCTCTTCTAGCACTGAATGAAGACCTGCCTTGCATTAGAATTGCTTGTACACTTGATCCCTCTCCCCCACTAGACTTTAAGCCCCTCAAGGGCGGGGACAATTTGCATTCATCTTTATCCCCAAAGCACCTAGAGCCTGAGACACAGGAAGGCCCCATAATAATCTACACTAAGTCCCCTACATACGAACCTTCAAGTTGCAAACTTTCAAAGATGCGGACATGCATTCGCGTGTCCAATCACGTAAGTTATTTCACGTGTCTGGTGTACACTGTCACGTGCATGCATCCTCTACAAGTGGTTGTGCTTTTGTGTACTTTACTGTACAGTACTGTATAGAGCACAGTAGTACAGTGTCTTTATTTCAAGCCCAGGATGTCTGGAGCAAGCATAAAAGCAGCGGTGATGTAGCTGGTACTGCCAAGAGGCGCCAGCTGTCGTACTGAACTACTGTACTTCTCAAGGTACTGTAAGATTTAAAATGTTTTTTAAATTTTTTGTTTGTTTTTTGTGTATTATTTGTATGAAAAGCATTATAAACCTATTACAGTACAGTACCATATAGCCGATTGTGTTAGTTGGGTACCTAGGCTAACTTTGTTGGACTTATGAACAAATTGGACTTACGAACACGCTCTCGGAACAGAACTTATTCGTCTGTAGGGGACTTAACTGTAGTGAGTTGAACAGCAACAATGCCGAATGTGGTTGCTCCTTTAACCTATGTGACCCCAGACAGTTGTTCTCTATGAAGGCTTAGTGACCTTTTAAAGAAATTATGTCTCCACATTCACAAGTAACATATGTAAACACATTTTGAAAAAGGGGAGGGCAGATTCAACTGAAGGCAGCATCTTCCCCTAAGTTCCAACCAAAGGCCAGGTGGCCCCTTGTGGACCTTGTTTAACCACACCTGACCAACTAGAGCAAGGGTTGCAATCATTAACAGAATGTCTTCAGAAAGGTGACTTCGGAAGTGCTGAGCTTCAGGAAGACCCACACTGAGGAGGGACCAGACAATTTTAAGAAAGGGGTGGTTTGGAGACCTCCCTGGTGGTCCAGTGGTTAAGACTCCATGCTTCCAGTGCAGGGGGTGCAGGTTCGATCCCTGGTCAGGGAGATAAGATCCCACAAGCCGTGTGGCATGGCCAAAAAGAAAGAAAGAAAAATTTTAAAAAAGAAAGAAAGAAAGAAAGGGGTGGTTTGAACACCAGCCCTGGTGTCAGACAGATCCCTCTTTCAGTACTGATTATGTTCCACATATGTCACCTTGGACAAGTTCCTTCCACTCTCTGGGGGCTCAGCTCCCTCATCTAAGAAAATGGGGGGAATAAGACTGCCTACTACCTCAGCGGGTTGTTGTGAACAGGAATGAAGCAATGCGTGCAAAGTGCCTACATGCAGTAAGCGCTCGGTAAACATGTAACTGCCATTAACAACAAGCAGGATGACCCTCACAGGGTGGGAGGGAAAAGCAGTGGAAAGTAGGGGTAACGGGGACAGGACAGCAGGAACGAGGAGGGAACAACCTCTCTCTGAGCAGACTTTTTTGTATAGCCCTGACTCTCATTATGTTTCGCCATAATAAGTAATTATAACTAGGATATGGGAGCCAGGGGCCTACATGAAATATAAACACTAACAAATGAATCAAATTGCTCTACAGGTGAATAACACAAAGTCATTTTGGAAAACAGCATTTTGATTGGATACTGTAAGGCTTACGACAAAGATCTGTCCACAAATACTGGACTCTAGTTAATAAATCTGTTACAGACATATGTAACTACTTTATGATACTAGGGTCGAACAAACTAGTGAATCAAGCCACATTCTCACTGTCAAAGAAAAAAAGTTTACGAATAAGGAAAAGGGGAAGGCTAGGGTGATTCCTGTGGTGGGGATGAGAATGGAGACAATAGCCTTATGGAAATAAACATACCGATGTCTCCACTCTCATCCATACCACAGAATTCATTCTAGCCCAGATACAGAAGTAGATATAGATGTGTGTGTACATGGGTTAGTATGCATGCTTATATTTCCTAGCTCTGTCCACTGGGAGGACCTAGAAGCAAGGACACCCCAACAGTCATAAGCACACCTGGCACTCAGATCTTTGTTTCTAACACCATTGTCCAATAAAGGAATCAGGGCTCCTTGAAGTAATGGCTGATTCCAGACCGCGGCAGGGAAAACCCAAGGTGAACCCCGTAATGTCCTATGGTGCCAGGAAATAGGCAAGTGCTTGAAAAGGGGTGGGGCTAATGGGAAGGTGCATGGCAAATGTTCTGGGGGAAACATGTGCAATATAAATGAACCTGTGATTTATGTTCAAAGCTCTCAAATACTGTCATAATGAAAGAAAAAAAAATGTTAGGAAAAGAAGTTCTACTGAAAAGCTACCAAGTTTGAATGAAAGTCACTTCAGTCATGAGTCATAATGGGGAAGCTCGTTATGAAGTACACTCACGCTGTATAAAGAGAAAACTTGAAACTTAATTTGACAGTTTTTATCGGTAATGCTTGAAGTTACAAATAATAATGAAAAAACAATTAAAAAATCATTACTCTTTCAAGTGAAGTATCTATAAAATTCACATTTCAAAATGGCAAAGAGCACACACAACCCTTCATGCCAGAAAGTTATTCTGTCTGAAGCTGCCCACAGGATCATAAAATAAGCCAGCAGAAAACCTTGAAGATCACATTAGAGGAACTCTGTAATCATCTTTGAAAATGCTTCCCAGTGCCAGAGGAAGTCAGTTTACATTCTTAAAGATCAGTTATGATCTCAAAAAAGCTCTTTAATGTACAAGTCATTTGGAATTATTACCTTCAATGAGCTTAATATTTTCCTCTATGCTCTCGGTGTATTAGTTTCCACATAAGAGGTAGGCGCCAAGGTTAAGTGCCAAAGAACTAAGAGCCAGGTTCTGGAATAAGATTGCCTAGGTTCGAATTCCTCATCTGCCACTTCTTGCTGTGTGATCCTGGGCAAATTATGCAACCTCTCCGGGCTTGCATTTCTTCATATGTAAAATTGGGATGATTAAAACAACCCACTCCACCTCATAGGGGTTATCATAAGAATTCAGAAGTGCTTAGTATGGTTCCATTGCATATGGTGATAATTCAATTAATGATTAATAATAAATAGGGTTTTGGGGTTTTTTGTTCGTTTGTTTTGCTCAACCTGAGAATAAGTCTTGCTTCCCATTCTAGGTAATTCAGATATAATTTTTAAATATTTTATTTGCTTTTTAACGTTCTATCATTTATTCAACAAATACTTATCGAGCACTGTACTTTGCCAGGCATTCTTGTAGGTGTCTGGGATATAGCAGTGAACAAGACTGTCCCAGTCCTGCCCTCATGGAGCTGATGGTCTACTAGGGGGAGACAGCTGATAAGTAGAGAAATAAAGGTGCTTGTCAGGGAACAGCTCTGCCATGCACGTCCCCACATAGGCCATGAGGACAAGGTCAACTGCAGTCCGACCCAAGTCTCAGACGAACGCCCTGTGATGACCCTCCCAGGAACATGGTAAACAGCCACGTGAGGAGCCGTCGGGAGGCCACTGGTCACCCACCTCCCGATCTTGTGGGGGCTGCCATGAGGCAGTTTCTGGTCCGCCTCCTTGGTTTGCAAAAGGCGTGGGGCTTCCAACCTTGCCGCCCCACTGAGGGTACAGCTGCGGGCTATACAGTCACTTAGTTGGAGTACGGAGCCGACTCCTCCAAGACAGCGCAAGCCACCACTTGTGTCATCTGTCTTCCCTGTTTTGGTATCATCCTGTGGGACTGGGGATGCAACAAGTGGACAAAATGCTGATCTTGCCTATGCTGCTAAGTAATAAACTCTCTGCATCAGCCTTGGGCTTTGTTTCCTCTGCACCTGAATCGATGGCAGAGTTGCGAGTCCAACCTAGCAGCTGTGGCAGTAGTTGCCATTTAGGAACTGCCTGACCACTTGACAGAGCTAAGGACCACAAGGAAACTAAAACAGAGGTAATGTAATGGAGAGCGACTTTGAGGCTATTAGGGAGACCAGGGAAGTGTTCACCAAGGTGATACGTGAGCCAGACCGGCTGATCTGGGGGAACCGAGTGATAGGCGGAAGGAACACCACGTGTGAAGTGAACTGAGACAGGAGGCAGAGGATAAATGAAGTTAGACCAGCAGGCAGAGGCTAGTTTACACATGGGCTTGCAGGCCTGAGGACAGCTTGAGTTTTCAAGTGTTACGGAGGCAAGTGATATACAGTTGACCCTTGAACAACACGGGGGTCAGGGGAGTAGTCAAAAATCTGTGTAGAACTTGTTAGTTCCAAGTGCGCAGATTCAACCCACGGCAGAGCATGCAGCGCCGTGGGTATTTATTGTAATATTCAATACATCTGTGTATAAGTGGCCCGCGCAGGTCAACATCATGTTATTCAAGGGCCAACTGTAATCTGATTTATATTTTTTTTGAAGATCATCATGCAGAGAAAGAAAATAAAAACAAAACACACACACAAGAATGAAAAAAAGATGACCCAAACTGCAGTGCAGGGGCTGACCGAGAGGGGCGAGCACGGAAGTAGGGCGCAGCGGCGGCCGAGCGCTCTGGCGAAGGATGCTTGTCATGCAGCCAGGGTGCCTGGAGCAGCGAGGTGGGGAAGAGTAGATTATCCACCCTTGTAGGAGTTTGGCTTTTACTCGGAAACTGGGAGCCACAAGAAGGATTTGAGCCCAAAAGTGACTCAACCTAATATTTTAACTAGGATCACTTAGGCTGCTGCGTTGACAGACTGTGTGTGTGTCGGTCAGGGGGAAGGGGGACAAGAATGGAAGCTGCTATGGCCATAATCCAGGGAAGAAATGATGACCCATTTGTCCACGGCAGCCTTCCCTCCACGAATTTGACAACTGAACCTGAGACTGTCTCCTCTGTGAAATGTGCTTACAATAGATAAAAATAATGTATATAAAGCACTGTAGCACAGCATCTGACACATATTAAACCTATTAAATAGTAGGTATTATACTGGCTTTGCCAGTTTTACTCCTAAATCCTCTGCACCCACTTTCAGAACAGCTCTTAGAGGTTCTTGTGCCTTTAAAAACGCAAATAAAACCTTATCACTATCTACTTAAAAACACTGAAGTGCCTTCCGTCTGTGGAATGCAGAAAATCCACCCTCCTGGTCACCGCCTACCAGGTAGGTGGTCCATGGTCTGGCCCTGGCCTTCCTCTCCAGTCTCAGGGCCTGCCCCTCTCCTTGCTCGCAGACACTCTGGCCTTCCTTCTCTCCCTCCAACACCTCGGATGGCTTGTCACCATCTCAGTGCCTTTTGCATTTGCTGTTCCTACCATGAGAACTTTCTACTCCAATGCTTCATGCGGCTGGTTTCTCTCCCATTCAATCGCAGCTCAACCATGACCTTCCCTGGCCGCCTTATCTAACATATGGCACCCACCCCTCATCCCCCAGTCCCCGGCACATTGCTGTTTTAGGTCCTTTACAACCTGCCACTATTGGAAATTATTTTGTTTACTGCCCCTTTCCCCAACTAGAATGAAATCTTCACGAAACCAGGAACCTTGCCCATCTTCCCCAGCACCTAGCACAGAGCGGATGCTCAGTGTATTTCTAGGATCTCAAATGCAGGGAAGGACATTAACTGATTAACTTTCCAAGCTAAAGAATTAAGGCAGTAGCCCAGGTTATCTATAAATCTTTTATACATGGAATTAAAATGGGGACCTAACTATATTTACAGGTATAATACATACAATATTCTAAGCATTCACAAAATGGGAACATATGAAGGGTTTGACACATGAATTTTCCAGGTTCCTAAGGTTTGCTTCTTCTTTAAGCACCAACATTCCCCTGGATGGTAATACTCCTAGAACAGGGTCCATGTTGCCCTAGCTCCTAAAATCAAGCAAATGAAATTTCATTTTCCTTTCCTTATGAACATCCCTCTTGTAAGGGGTTGTAATGAAAGAGCAGCCCTGAGGGATTACTGAAGTGTGACGTTTATGACCATTTGCGCCAATCCTCAATGACTACACGGCCCCAGAAGGCTACAGCTTTTTTCTTTTGAATACTTTTCCTCTACCTTGACAGACTGCTATCCTACAAATTACTGCTATTCCTGTCAGTATCTCCCCTCCCCTCCCTTATAAACGGACTATATCTGATCTGTTGAAAATTGGTTAAAGAAATAAAATTGTTAGAACTGTATGCCCCAAAAGCAGGTTAAGTCAAGTCTGCCTGCACAATATTCTTAAAAGTGTGTGAGCTTCAGCAGGCCTTTCCTTCCTGGCTGTTACCTGGGTTTCTTGCTGGGTTTGTCAACCAGCTAAAACAGAACCACAAACTAAAGAGTCTGCACACGTCAGAAGGGGAAACAGTTCAGCTTCTTCATGATATTGTACCAACAATCAGACCGATCTTGGTTTAATCCCTGACACTTAACCAGCCATGCACCTATCTTCTCGAAACATTCATTTTTCTCAGCAGCGACTTATGTTTATGGAGCACTTGCTAAGCCCCAGGCCGCTGTCGTGTTGCACCCGTACTTTCCCATATAAGGAATCCTTACAGGAAGCCTGTGAAGGAGACAGCATTATCCCCATGAATCAGTTGAGAAAACAGGTTCCAAAGTTAAGTAACTCAATGTCACATAGCTAATAAGCAATGGTCAGGACAGTCTAACCCCGAACTCTTAGCTATTCATTCATTCAACAGCCACCATCTGAGCTGCTACTATCTTTGAGGCACTAGGTATACACCTCAGTGAACAAGACAGATAGAAATTCCTGCCCTCCTTTATTTTATACATAGTAGTTTGAACCTCTTAATCTCCTCCCCTTATCATGCCCCTCCTCCCTTCCCTCTATACTACAATGAAATGAAGAAATTCTTGCCCTCCTTATATGGAGCGTACATTCTAGAGGACGTGAAAGGAAGAGACAAACAGTGAGCAACAAATACAAGTGTAAATTATACTGCATGTTATTAGATTATACCACTCAAAATTGCCAACTGCCAACTATATTGACCTACAAAAATGGTAATTTCATACGGTTCGACCTAAGAGAAGGTGGCAAGTGCAACTGAAAAGAGGAGGGTGAGGAGGGTCCGCAGTTGGAGGCAGGGCGCAGTGGTAAGTAGGGCAGCCCGGGAGAGCCCAGTGAGGTGGCGTGCTGAGGACACTACACGCACACGGGGTAACGCCCACCTCGGCCTCAGAGGTCACGAAGATCAAATGAGATAACAAAAGTGAAAACTTTTTGTAAACTAGGAAGTTCTAGGACTATAACAAATTATTATTTAGTATCATTTAAAGTTCCCTGTTCTGCTGCTGGGAATTACAGCAAACTTTTTAAGGCATAAATATAGTTGGATGGCCTGCAAGGTTACTAGTTCATACCTTACCTGGAGCAGAGAAGCAAGGAAGGGTTTTGGCTTAAAACTTTTCTTCCTGCTCCCAGAAAACAAAAGGTTTTGTTGTTGTTCTTTAGTCGATAGAGTATTCTCTACCCAAAGAAGGTAACAGTGTATGTATGAAAAACTGCTGAACTGCAAGTGAGGTTGCGATCGAAGCAATTTAACAGAATTCCAAGAGAGAGCCATGTTATTTTAGCATCGGAAAATGTAATAAACTATATACCACGTGTCTAAAATCTGAGGTCTCTGAAGTAGGTAAGAATCTCACTAGCTCCACCAACCCATTCTACCAGATAACCATTATTTGCTGTGCTTGGTAAAGATTACAATTAAACTAGCTACTAAAATTTAACAGACAAGGAAAAGGTAACCAACAGAAAACTACACTAGGTTAATTTGTAGAGAAATAACAGGCATGCATAGTTTCTTTTAAAGAGACAGCCTTTATTTTAAGGATTTTTACATTGAAGACTTCAAAAAGTGGTAGGTTTTTAGAACTTATTTACCTGTATTTAAAAGGAACTGTTGACAAAGATTCGCCAGAAATAATCTGAACAAGCGGGAAAATACAGTTAATACTACTGAAACCTACTAAAATAACTCCAGGACATATGGTTTATCCAACATAACGATACCTCTAAATGCTGTCACTGATATGAAACTGACTGCTTCTTTTCTAAACACACAGTGGTATAACTAACAATATTCAATCACTTCTGTTCTTTCCTGAATATATAAAAATTAAAATACCAATTAGAAAACTAATATATTCTCCTCTTTCAATGTTTCTTACAGATACAATTTCAATATTTTCATTCAATAGTGGTGTGGTTTAAGAGATTTTTCATTCACAAGTCAAACAACAATCCACCCAAAGGGAACTGATAGTCTATAGGCTCATAGTGCAAATAAAGAGTTCGGGAATGCAGCAACTGACCTTTCTAAAATACAAAACGGATAAAATTCTTAGAAGATACATGCAATAAGCTCTACTAAGCAGCTGGCCACAGAACTAGAACATCTGATAATTTTCCTGGTGACTTCAATGGGACTCCAGATGTTTCCAAACTCAACTTGAACTCTCATCTTAGGCTTTGTATTTTGCTTTTCCAGTTTCGCTAATGACACAAACATGCTATAAAATAAAAATCCAGAGATTCACATTAGAAAAGTATACTGTGAAGTGAAAGGCGAGAACAGTACTTGGCATGTCTTCTATGAACAGTATTCTGCTGCAGGGGTTTTTACAAAACAAACGGCCTTCCTCATCTTCCTCACCCGCGTTCACAAACGCGTTCTTGGCACTCCTGCTTCCAGAGGAGGTGGTGGGTATTTGAAGGAGAGTGAATTAAAAGACTTAAACTAGTTCATTTCTCGCTTACTTATGAGCACATCTATCATCTGAAATAATAATGGGACAGTTACTGTATATTAAACCTGTTCAACTGTTTAGCCAGCAAGAAGTGTTACCCTAGCCTGGCCAAGTTCCAGCTTTAAGGACGTCTGTACTTGACTACAGCTTTATGTGACTAATGGGAACCATCAGTCTGTTCAAATTATGAGGTGCTGGAAAGAGAAAACAATTCTTCCCTTTTATAAATTTTTATATGGGTTCTGAAAAATGAGAATGAGGAAAAGAAGCATTACTTACATTCAAATCCCTGAAGTATTCATTATAGTCAAGGGCATATCCTACAACAAACTTGTCTGGAATTTCAAATCCAACAACTAAAAAGAATCACATCATTTAGATACAGAAAACATCACTTCCAAATCTAATACGTGCAAACATTCTCTAAAGTGACTCTAAGCCATTTCATATAAAACTTGTTGGGTTAAAGCTGGTTAAATGATTGACAAAAAGTATTTCACTTACAGTCTGGTCTATATCCAACACTTCGCGGGGTCCTTTTCACCAGCAAGCTGTTAATTATAAAATGTGACATGTGACACACGGAGACACTGCAGGGCATTACAAAAGAGAATATTCATGTTCTGCAACACGGTTTCATGTGCAGTTTAGCATACTATGTATGGTCAGTTTTAACAAACCCAAAGAAACACTATGAAATGGAGAGAGCTAAATCACAGGGCTCCCTGGGCAGGGGTAGCAATGAGTTCACACTACAGATGAGGCCCTTGACTGATCTTCACCTGGAACACGATGGACTGTTCTGAGAGCTGCCCCCTGACTACCCACACGCCCATCAAAGGGCAGCTACTTGGGGAGGATGAACAGGTGGGGAATGCCAACGAGCAAAGATGACAAGTAAAGGCTTTCAGTCCAAAATCCCTGGAAAACAATCCCTAAGCCACAAATGGTGTGGGAGAGGTGAGCATCACCTTTCAAGACTTTTAGTAAATAGCTTACAAAGAGGAATATTAGCCTAAAAAAGAACTAGCATGCTAAAGGAGCTAGTATTTGTTTTTGAGAGCAGAAGCTGCAGGTAGGATGCGTCAACTCTAACGAAAGCTAATTTCATAATCCAAGTGCTGCCTGCTGAAATTTTTCAGCCATTAAAAAACCTGTAATGGTGCTCTGAAAGCCTTTACAAATGATAAGGGCAGTCCCAATAAAACTTAAGATTTCATAACTTCCTAGATAAGTATATTAAAAGGGCTGGAAAGGACCTAAAGTGATTCTCAACCTTAGCTGCACATTGGAATCACGTGGGAACCTTAAAAAATATATAACAAAACTCAGATACCCAGGCCATACCCCTCACCAATTACATCAGAATCGCTGGGGATGGGACACAGATGTAGGTGATGTTTTGTTTTTTAAACTCTCAGATGATACCAGTGTGCAGCCCGAGTTGAGAGCACTGGCCTAAGCCTTAGCCCCCAAGGGCCCATAGTCCAGGCAAGTCCCTTGAGATTCTCCTTCCAGTAATTAGAGGACACACTTGGACTCGGGTTCCATTTAGAAAGAAAATAACAAACCAATCACAGCAAAACCCCCTCCATCTACCTGAACTCATTCAGGAACAATCCAAAAAAGGTATCATTAAACTCAGTGCAAGCTGTACTAAGAGTTCAGGGGAACTCGGCACCTCATATTCCTATAGATCTCAATGAATTATTTTAAAATAATTGCAGATTCATAGGAAGTAGCCAAAAAAAAAAAAGCACAGGGAGTGCCCATGCGCCCTCTCTCCGGTTTCCTCCAGTGAACATGTCACATAACTGTAGTAGATTACCACAACCAGGACATGGACGTTGGTGGACCGACCTTATCCGAATTTCATCAGCTTTCTGTGCTCATGTTTATGTGTGTAATTCTATGCAATCGTATCACACGTGTGGATTCGTGTAACCACCACCACAATCAGGATACAGAACTTTCCATCACGCACGGCTTTCTCTTGCTACCTCTTTATTTATAGCCACAGCCACCCACCACCCCCTAACCCCTGGCAACCACTAATCTGTTCTCCACTTCTATCATTCTGTCACTTTAAGAAGGTTGTATAAATGGGATCATACAGTATTTACCCTTTTGAGGTTGGCTTTTATTGGCACCGTTCCTTTGAGGCTCCTCCAGGTCGTGTGCATCAGCAGTTTGTTCCTTTTTAGTGCTGAGTAGGATTCCATGGTAGGGTGGACCACAGTTTGTTTAACCAGTCACCTACCAAAGGACATTGTGGCTCTTTCCAGTTTGGGGCTATTGCAAATGAAGCTGCCATGAACATTCACACACGGGTTTTTGCGCGGATGTAAGTTCTCATTTCTCTGGGAGAAATGCCCGGAGTGCAGCTGCTGGAGTTGTATGGCAGTTACAGGTTTAGTTTCGTAAGAAACTGCCAAACTGTTTTCCAAAGTGGCTGCAGCATTTGACATGCCTGTCAGTTAATGGTTTTTAATTTTTAATTTAACTTTTAAGTTAAAAAGCTTTCTAGTCATTCTTAACCCTGCTTTGCACTTAATCTTTTTAGGTATAAAGCACAGATACACATACACTACATAAATAGCTACACAATATATCTGTGATATTAAATTTAATGGCAAGGAAGAGATTAGGAAAAGAAGGTTGAGAAACAACCCACTTGGGCCACAGCCCCATCACTAATGACCCTCCACACCTCCAGCTACAGGAAATATCTCTCTCATGAGGCAGTCTATCTCAGTTTCACAGCATATTCCAGGAAAGAGGCACACAAGAATATCTGGAGGAGTATATGCCACAGTAGGTTGACATTTAAAACCCTGAAAGCATGTAGAGAAATAAGCAAGTGCACTGATTGGTCTGCAGGAAACTGCTTAGTGCCCTAGAATGCATCATTTCTACACTCTCATCATGCCTGTCCCAAATCCATTTAAAGTAAAACCTCACTGATGATATACTGGCACCAGCTATCAGAAAAGCCCCAAAGGACAAACTGCTGACACACGACTCAGTAGAAGGCTTACTCTGATTCAAAGATGTTCGACAAATACTTTGATCCTTTAAAAGGGGTTTATAAAAACCAGTTAATCGTTTAGGAAAAAAAAGTTAGATCACTATCTGACCCCTACATAAAAACTGCAGATTGGTCAAAAATTTTTAAAAAAAGAAAAAAAAAACCCAAAACACCCAGGGACGTCACCTGACAAAAAAAATAGTAAGGCATGAACTCTGAGCCAGGTTGCCTGGGTTCAAATTTTACCTCTATAGTGATCCAGCTCTGTGCCTCTGGATAATTCCCTATGCCTTGGTATCCCCATCTGTGAAGTGGGAATAATAGTCTACCTCTGAGTTGCTGGGGAGTGAAACTATAATTAGGGATAAACACAAGTAGAACTAATAAGTCAAACAGCATAGGTAGGACCAGGAAGTGAGGTTGGCTTAGAAGAAAGGAAGCAGGCATTGTACATTTTCAATGTGGCTACAAAACAAGATGCAGCACACGGGACCACTACATCACTCAATTCCAGGAGCTCAGGATCTCCAGGGCCCACTCCTTCCGACCACCTCCTAACCCGTCTTTGGGATCCTTGGTCTCAGTTTTGCAAAGAGGCCCCAAACCCTCTGCCATGCTACCCAGGACAAGTTTGATATCATTATTAGATTGGTGAAAAACCAAATATTAATAACATTGGGCAATAAGGCGACTGTACTGAAAGGCTTTAACACATGACAAATTATTTACAAAGGACACTTACTGAGTCTTATTTGAGATTATATTACTTTTTGAAGATAAGAAAATTTACCCTTACAAAGAAGCAATTAATCTTTTTACAAATGAAGAAAGTATCCTATGTCAAAATGTTGTATACATACCTTGCAACCTTGACCATCTTTGGATTATGCTGCTTGACCAAGGAAAGCAAGGTTTGCATGGTTTTGCCAGTGTCAATTATATCCTTTAAAAAAAGAAGAGACATTTAAATGGTAAATAAAACCATCGTACCTTTAAATTCAGTCATTACATAAACACAAAAAAACAAAATCCCATATATAACTGGAATAATGCCATTTTTTTTTTCTGGTGCAGTGATTCTCACCACAATTCATACTGAGATATTCTGGAATGTGTAAGTCATCTGGCTCTCAGCAAGCAGTAGGAATGCCAGTCCTCAGGGCTGGATTTTATAGGCACCAAGAGATCAATGACAGCTAATTTAAATATATATATGCAAGTATGTACACACATATTTTATTAGAGAGTTGTGGTGCTGCCCTTCATTATAAAAGATATTAGATTTTTTTTATAAACTCAAGATCAGGATGCTCCAACTCTCAGATGCAGGTGGTTGAGAGACCACACCAAGAAACACTGCTTTATACCATCTTAAAAGTATCCAAAGTATTAAAGTTTTACCATGTAGAATTACTTTACATGAAAGTGAATCTTAGCTATTTAGTCAAAAGTAGGACATTATTCAAAACAAACCTATCTCTAATTGGGAAAACATTTCTTAAACCATAACCCTAATGCTCTTCAATGAAAATATTCTCTACAGATGGTATAAAGCAGCGTTCACAAAGTGGGGCTGTAAGTCATCAGAGACATCAGGGCTGGGGATTTGTGAAAAATGCAGATTTCTGGGCTGTGGTAGACAGAATTCTGATGGCCCCCAGGACTCCTGCCCCCTGGTGCACACACTCAGAATAATCCCCCACTCCCTGAGTGTGAGTGGGACTTGCGAAATGATGGGGTTGTCAGTAGGTTGTGTTACACAAGACAGCTGTAGCAGCCTGGAGAGAGATTCTGCTGGTTTTGAAGAAGTCAGCTGTCAATATGAGAGGGCCATGTGCCAGGACATGAGGACAGCCTAGCAAGAAAACGGGGCCCTCAGTCCTGCAACCACAGGAACTCAGTTCTGCCAACAACCTGAATGAATTTGGAAGAGTACCATGAGTCACAGGTGAGATAGGAACCCCAGCCTTGATTCAGCCTGATGAGACCTGGGGCAGAGGACCCAGCTACCCTGTATTCGAGTTCTGACCCCTGAAAACTGAGATAATCAGCGTGTGTTGTTTTAAGCTGCTCAGTCTGTGGTAATTTGTTAGGCGGCATTACCCCAGACAAAATGAAGCAATCTGAAGTGGAATTAGTGAATCTGCATTTTTAAAAACGCAACCAGTTCCCAGGGATACTCATGTACACAAACCCTGTGAAAAAAAAGAGTGTTATTTGTTTATTTTTTAATCTATAAGCTGAAGTTTCTAAAAACCTTGGTAACAACAAAAAATGAATCCGGGGTTACTGTTGCTCTTAAGCCTTACACCATCTTACATAAAAGAGTAAGAACTCATTCTATTGGTGGGAATATAAAGTACTTTGATGAGTAATTTGGCAACAGTAGTAAAATTGAAAATGTACAAATTCTAAAACCCAGTCATTCCACTTCTAAGTGCCTGTATCCAGAGGGAGCTCACACACGTGCACACAGGACAACGCAAAAGGATGCTCTTAGCAGCCCTGTTGTAGTAAGAAAAATTGGAAGCAAACTCCCCATTTGTAGGGCAATAAATAGGTTGATTTGTACATTGAAATGCTATGAAGGATTTTAAGGTGAACTAACTCTGTATGTTTCAACATGAATAACCTCAAAACCAATTTTGAGTGAGAATAACAAGCTGCAAGAGAGAATATATACAGTGTAGCACTAGATAAATTATCAAAAAATATATTTTGTATATGGTTATATACATGCAATAGAAGCATAAAAAGCATGGATGGGAATGATATGTGTAACTTTAAAAGGAACAAAAAAATTTCAAGCCAAAAAGAGAGGGGTAAGAAATATATCAAAATGTTTCCACTATCCAGTAAAAGTAAATTACTAAATATTTCTTAGAAAAAAAACAATCTCACTCCCTTATAACACAAGCCCACCATTAAAACTGATGAAAAGGAATTTCTTTCCCTGGGTTACCTTTAGGACTGTGCATACCAAGTTAGAAAATCATAAACACTATATTAAATGTATGTAAAACTTACTTCAACAATCAAGACATTCTGGAAGAAAAAGAGAAATGAAAATCAGTACAATGAATCAGACAGTGTTTCCAATTATAATTCAAGTCACATCATAACAAACTCTAAGGATTTATCCAAATTCTTGCTTTAAGCTACTTTACTATATCGAACCCTGATTTAAACAAATGGGCCATCTGTTGGGATTTGGAACTCTTTAATATAAAATTTTCACTGCAATGGAATTTTTAAAAATAAAATTTGACCCATATGTTCATTTTTTAAGAGTTTTCATTACTTAAACAGAGGTCTAATCTTGGGCAAGTCACGAAATTTCTCTGGGCCTCAGTTTCCCATGTGGAAAATGAGGGACTTCAACTAATACGTGTATTCCAACTCTAACATTCAAAACTATAATTTGTACAATAACTCCAAAATCATGCATTTAACTTATCATATGGAATCCAATTCAAAACGCATTTTCTCAGTAGGCTGAAATTGATCTGCATTTTCTGGATGTGTTCATATTCTTGGACTAAACTAAAAGATACCAATGCTTCCTCCCACCATAAACCCTTAACCCAATTTCTACGTCTCAGAATTTTATAGCTGTTAGAACCCTTAGAGAAAATACTGTCCAACAATTACCTCCGAGGTAGAGAAGAGTCCTATATCTATTCTTGGGAATGAGGTAGCATTTCACATACTGGTTACAAGAAGATTCGTGTTATATTGCTTATTTGTAGTTCTCATTTCTCTATCACATACCTACAAGCATCAGAATTTTAATGTTCTATATACTCTTCTAAGTCAGTGGTTATCAAGGTAGGGCACACAAGATCCACTGGGTTGAAAGAAAGAAATATGAGAACTTTTTTTAAACCTCACCTTATGTAATCTATAATTTTATAACTGCATGCATTTTATAATATACATTATATTACTACCATAGTTCATATGCAATTTACTCCTTTCCTCATATCACAACTAATTTCTCTCTTTTCAAAAGATATTGTAACCTAAATCTTTAGGAAAACTGAATATACAGTTGATGCTTGAACAACAAGGGGACTAGGGACACTGACCCTTCACACAGTTGAAAATCCACATATAACTTTACAGTCGGCCCTCCATATCCACAGTTTCTCCGTATTCACAGATTCAACCAGCCACAGATCGTGTAGTAGTGTAGTAAGGATTTATTGAAAAAAATTTGCATATAAGTGGACCCACATAGCTCAAACCCATGTTGTTCAAGGGCCAACTGTAATCAATTAATGGACCAATAATTGTTTCACCACCTACCATGTGGTTCTTTCTCAGCATTTTCTCTAGCCCAGCTAGCACATCTGAAGGACAACATTTTCCCATCAGTAACTTTGGCTCACTGATGCAGCAATTTGCACCATGGGATGGAATTACAGTTTGAAAAGAGCATTGAATTATGAGACAGAGAAACTGGATTCTAGTCTTGCCTCTAATACTAAGTAGCTGCAAAACCTTGTCTAAATCATAATCAAAGACTTTTAGTACTATGAGGCTGAGAGATTAAATATTTGCCACACAAAATTGCAGTACCCAGAGTATGATGTCATTACTGTTTAAAAAATAAAAGAATGAGAATTGCTACCGTTACTGAGAGCTTATTTTACATCAAATAGCTACATCCTTACTTAATAAATGAAAAAAATGAGGCTCAGAGGTCAAATGACTTGCCTAAAGTCATAAAAATAGTCAAGTGGTAGAGGATAGATTTGAAGAGGGGTTTTCAGGGTCCAAAGCCCATATTCTCAACCATAAGTGGAAAAAAGGGGAAAACTATTCATATATATATGTATCTGCACACACACGGTATCCGCCAGAGATAAACTGAAATAGAAAGTCTAAATAACTCATAATCTTACCACCAAGAAACAACCTCACCCAACTTCTGCGTCTTGTTTTTTTTCCACAATAAATGTGCTTACTGTGACTATCATGAAAAGAAAGTTATTTTAGAAGCAGAGACCTTTTAAGATCACAGAGCTATGTAGTGGGACAGAGCCATTAGGTGGGAAAGGCAAGGTCAAATGGAATCACAGAAAGCTTTGAAGGCTAGGTCCCTTCCAGCACTAAAAACTGATTATAGGAGTAAGGGCTTCAAATGACTTCTAAATATGGGCAAAGCACGCTGAAAGGGAAGGAGGATAGGTCTGGCAGGAAGGGAAAAGAGTCAACAGATTATAATTTCTCCTTTGAAGTTTTCAAAAGATGTTGAGGAAGACAACATTAGTTTGGCATGACCCTGATATGGGACCATAGAATTTGACACAAGTGTTGCATGTTAAAGTTGCCTTACAGATACTCAGTGAAGTAAGCTATAAACATTAAAATCTAAAAACCAGAGGAAGGAAAGGGCTTTGGAGCCAGATAGACCTGCATTTAAATTCAAGCTCTACCACTTAACTGGCAGTGTGACTTTGGACAAGTCCTTCAACCTTGCTGAGTCTTAGTCTCCTGATCTGTAAAATGGGGATGATAATATCTACCTCACGAGGAGTCTTGTGAAGCTTCTATGAGATTATGCCTTTATATTTGGCACTGTGTCTATAAGCAAAAAAGTAACTGGCAGCTGAAAAAAAATAGCATTCCATCATTTATCACTGGTTACTCAAAAATCATTTCAGTGTATCTGAAGAATAATATTGTAAATATTCAAGTATTTTAATAGCTCTATTATCTCAGCGAAATGTCTATGCTGGAAGAATTTTGATGTATTTTAAACTCTTTTTGGGGATTCCTTAAAATAACAGTATGTTTGAACATACTAAGTGTTCTAACTACCAGAAACTGTTTTAAGAGCTCTACATGCATTATATCAGTCAATCCCCTTAACTCACTGAGATGACTGCCAGTAGCATCATATGGGAGATGAGAGGTTAAATAACCTGTCCAAGGTCACATAGCTAGGAGGTACTGAGCCAGGCTTTGAATCAAAGCTCTCCAGCTCTAGAACCCATACTTTCAGTCACTACATTATACTGTTTCTCTATCTTTTAAGAAACTATGTGCTGTCTATTTTTAAAAAGAAGACTGTCCTTTCCCCCATATATTCTTTTGAAGGATCCCAAATTAGATCCCCACAGAAGCATACCAGCAGTACTTGGCAACACAGACTTGATGTTTAATGTTGGATTTTGCTGCCTCTTTGCTATATGACCTAGAGAAAGATACCTAACTTAGGTTGTTTCCAAGGGTTAAATAACCCTTGTTTGAGTGCATAAATAACTATCTAAACTGCCTCTTGGTGATGGATTGAAAGCACAGTGTTACTAATTGACTCGGTATGGAATGTTCTTTTCTTCCCCTTCAAGATACATACCTTTCCGGTTAAAGTTGAGAGATCATCTCCACCAATTACTTTTATGTCACCTGTTGACTGGTCATTCTAGTTAAAAAAAAAAAAAAGATAAATATATATGTATATCTTTCCATGTATACACACACATTTCAAATTATCAAATGGGAACTAGAAGATTTAAGAAGTTAGCTATCTAATGTCATAGCATTATGATTTTCTAAATGATACAAACTGTAAGAATTATGTTTCTAGAAATGAATGACTAGGTAACTTTCAACTGAGATTAGTAAAAATTAAGAAGTTCTAATTGGCCATTACTGATTTGATGCTTCGAAGAGTCCTAAAAATGGGGTACACCCATTTTCGAGTGGGCAGTGTTACAGAGGCCGCCCATCTTCAGTCTCAGTAATTTCTGAACCACGAAAGAGGTTATTAGCATGACAGGTGTCTGGTTCTGGCCCTGGACCATTCCCATGAGTCAATCAAGTTGTAGGGTCTCATCTATATCACACTCGACTCCAAAGATATTTCCCTCAAAAGTCTAGCTCAGGCCCAGGTCATCTTCAGCACAGTCTGGGAAATCAGGTCTGATCAGTAGTCCTTTAAAGCATACCTCTTAGGCTCCCAGTTTTATGCTATCACAGAATCTAGTAGAAACCCTTAAAAGAGTTTCAAAAGGGAATGCTCCACACCCACTGTAGTTGGTGGTGATAATGATCATAATTTGGCTGTGCTGGATTCAAGACAGAAAACTGGAGTGAAAGAGCAGGTGAATGAAACAGCTTAGACTTGCCCTACCAGAGAGCAAACCATACCAAAGCTGTGGCAATTACAATGGTGCTGTACCAGCACAATAACAGACAAAGAGATCAAGGAACAGAATAGAGCCCAGAAACAGACCCAGAAATATATGAGGATTTAGTATATGATAAAGATGGTATTTCAAGTCAGTAAGAAAAAGATGAATTATTCAATAAATGGTGTTTCATCAACTAGTAATCCATTTGGGAAAAAAATAAAGTATGATCCCTACCTCACAGCATACACAAAAATAAATTCCAGATGGATTAAAATCTAAACGTAAAAAATAAAGCCATAAGCAGACAAGAAGAAAACGTAGAATATTTTCACATTCTCAGAAAGGTAAAAACTTAGGCATGACACGAACCCAAACTGAAAGAAAAGATCTGTAACGAGTATTTCTATTATACACCGCGCTCCAACAATAAGAATCCAATAGAGAAATGGAGAATGAACACAAACAGGTAATTCACAGAAAAGAATGTCATAACATATAAAATGATATCTGAGAAACAAATACTCAAACAACATGATTCTCCTGTTCACCCATTCACACTGGCAAAACTTAAGCCTGATGATATATATTTTGGCAAGAGTGACAGGAAACAAGCACTCTTGTTGTTGGTGAGAGTATAAATCAGTACACTGTCCTTTGAAAAAGATATAGCCATACCTATTAAAATTGTAAACACGCATGCCATTTGCCCCAGCAATCCCACTTCCAGGAATCAAAGCTACAAAAACACAAGTGTGCAAAGGTACATACAAGGATGTTCATTGTATCAACTGTTATAAAAAACAAAAATTGGAGACAACCAGCATGTCTATTAACAGGGAACTATTTAAATTAAGTTCATCCACACAATGTAATACTGTGGAGCTATTAAAAAGAATCTGATAGTCTATACACACTGACATGAACAATGGTAACTAAAAACACCAAGTTACAGAGCAATGTGTTGCCTACGAAACCATTTCTGTTCAGCATTTTTAAAAAGCTTATAACCGCAATTACCTCTGAGTAGTGAGAAGGGATAAGAAGACTTTCTACTTTTATATACAGGCATTCCTCAGATATTTCGGGTTTGGTTGCAGATCATCACGATAAAGTGAGTGTCACAATACAGCAAGTCACACGAATTTTTTGGTTTCCCAGTGGACATAAAAGTTATGTTTGCACTGTCCTGTAGTCTATTAAGTGTGCAATAATAGCATTATGTCTAAAAACACAATGTACAATACCTTAATTTAAAAATACTTTATTGCTAAAAAATGCTATTGTTTATATGTGTAATCTAAAAAAATGGTACAAACGAACCTACTTACAAAACAGAAACAGAGTTACAGATGTAGAAAACAAACATGGTTACCAGGGGGAAAGGGGCGGGGATAAATTGGGAGATTGGGATTGACATACACACACTACTATATATAAAATAGATAACTAATAAGGACCTACTGTATGGCACAAAGAACTCTACTCAATATTCTGTAATGGCCTATATGGGAAAAGAATCTAAAAAAGAGTGGATATATGTATATGTATGACTGATTCTCTTTGTTGTACAGCAAAAACTAACGCAACATTGTAAATCAACTATACTCCAATAAAAATTAATGTAAAAATAAAATAAAATAGTGACATCAAATACTGTGGAGGATGCAGAGAAAGTGGATCACTTATACTTTGTTTATGTGAATGTAGAATGGTACAGCCACTCTGGAAAACATTTCAGCAGTTTCTTTAAAAATAAAACATGAAACTATGGTAAAACCCCACCCCACCCCAAATAAATAAATAGATAGATAAAAAATAAAAATGCTAACCATCATGTGAGCCTTCAGCGAGTCTTAATCTTTTTGTAATGGTAACATCAAAGATCACTAATCACAGATCACCATAACAAATATAATAATAATGAAAAAGTTTGACCTATTGCGAGAATTACCAAAATGTGACACAGAGACACAAAGAGAGCAAGTGCTGCTGGAAAAATGGCATCAATAGACTTGCTTGACACAAAACTGCCACAAACCTTCAATTTATAAAAAATGCAGTATCTGCAAAGCACAATAAAGCGAAGTGCAACACGGACTCCCCTGGTGGTCCAGTGGTTAAGAATCCATCTTGCAATGCAGAGGACACCAGTTCGAGCCCTGGTTGGGGAGCTAAGATCCCACATGCCGCAGGGCAACTAAGCCCGTGTGCCACAACTACAGAGCCCATGCACTGCGAAAGATCCTGCATGCCACAACTAAGACCCAACACAGCCAAAAAATAAATATTAAAAAAAAATTATTTAAAAAAAAGTGAAGCGCAATAAAACGAGGTGTGCCTGTACTTCTATTTTTGTCATACACTTCTATATATGTGTCCGTATTTTATGGAGTGTTATTTTTGAAAAACACAAATGGGCCAACAGTATACAGTGTTGCAAACTAAACGTAAGATACATAAGTATGACTACCAATATCAAAAAACTCTTGCATATTACTTCTCATCTTAAGGAAATTTCGGACACCTCTTATTCTAACTAACTTAAAACCTAGAGTTTCAAAGACAGAGAATTAATAGCAAAAAAAAAACAAAAACAAAAAACTGCATGAAACCTGAAGCTTTCAATGAGAGCGAATCACAGTAGTAAACGATTTACACAGTAAATCAAGTTAAATAGCGACATCTTCTGTATAAATTCGGTATTACAGTCGACTTCAATTGACCCTTTTCTACAGAGAAAAGGAGTAAAGATCTGAGAACTGAAAAGTATGGAAAAAACCCTGTGCTCCAAAGGCGATGGTGATAGGGTAAGAGACAAGAGAACTCCAAGCACGCAAGACACTGCTGCTGCACTAGATCTAAATCTCCATATTTCTGTTCGCCCCAAGGGTTTTAGCTTCGAGGCTCCTTTTTCTGGAAACACAGCCACCTTTTAAACGAAGGGTAATACAGAAGATTCATTTAAGAAAAATGTTACAGTCCACTGTGCTAGAATACAGGTATAAGTGCCCAAATTGCATACAAATGGCACCCATGAATCAATTACCCCACCAGAGGATTTTCCCTTGCTCCCTCCCTTCCTGTCTATGACAAGCTTCCCACTGTATCCCTGCTGCATTTCATTACTGAGTGACTCTTATGTGCTTCATCTTTAAGGAGATGATGGGACTGGCATGGCAGAGCCCAATCTGTCCTTAACTCAGAATGTCACTGTCAACTACATAAAATCCCCAGAGAAGCTCTTTGGGTCTACCAAATACATACCCTCAGTGTCTGTGTTTCCATTTTATCTACCTTTTCTCGAGTCTACGTGAAAAAAAGAGAAGGGAAATCGGAAGGAACTTTCTTATTTGTCTATCCCTAAAAATTTTGCAAACCTCCAGGTAGCAACAAGAACTGAAGCTTGGTATAGGAAAAGAAGAGAGAAAGCTGTGTGAAAACACGTGAATGAGTGGGCTGCAAAAGAACGGCTTGGAACAAACAGGTTGAGACCATAAGAGAATGCAGAGAGGTTAATCACCGAAACCGGGCTCCCAAGGGGGTGAGACTAGGAGTATCACTGAGGTAGGAAGTCCAGCCTGAGCACTTAGTGGCTTAGCAATATGTGGCTTCCTTTTTGCAGTGAACTTCAGATCATTCCTTAGGACCCTAGAATGGAGTTACGGGGAAACAACTGTTCCTTCTACATCCAGCTAGGTCCCAAGTCCACCACACTCAATCATATTTTCTCTTCACATCATAATTTCAACCATCCTCTGTGTCCTTTAACTGTTTTCCTGTACCCTGATCAAATATCAACAAAAGTGAGAATATTAGAATCATAAACGTTTAGAGGTAGACTGCAACTCAGATGAAAAACGGCAGATATCCAATTTTCTAAAAATATATGCAGAACATAATAAGTCTGGAAGGATATACGCCCAGGTAATAAGTCAATTTATTTACCTGTTATTTTAAACTTAAAATGTTGCTTTAAAGGAAAAAGAAGCTATTATCAGTTTTAAAAATGATGCTGATGAAGCAGGGCCCTTATAGATCATCTAATCCTGCACTATCCAATATAATAACCACTAACCACATTATTTAAAATTAAATAAAACTAAAAATTCAGGGACTTCCCTGGGGGTCCAGTGGTTACGAATCCGCGCTTCCACTGCAGAGGGCATGGGTTCAATCCCTGGTCGGGAAACTAAGATTCAACATGCCACGCAGTGTGGCAAAAAAAAAAACAAAAAAAACAAAACCAGATCCTCTGTTGCACGAGATATATTTCACAGCCTCACAGTCACATGTGGCTAGTGGCTCTGTACTAGACAACACAGACACAGAACATTTCCATCATCACAGAAAGTTCTGTTGGTCAGCATTGCTCTAAACACATCAAAGATCTCATTTAGTACAACAGGGTACCAGAAAAGATTGAAATGTTAGTGCTGATATTTAATATCTGGTATTTTCAAGTACACTGTTTTCAAACCTTCAGAAGTTATTGCATCCTGTCTTCTTGCTTTTCATTCCATGTCTGGTTTGGGACTAGGATCTGATAAACATGTTCAAAAGAATCACTCTTCATGGCCTAAAAGACAGTACCTTGCATACAACAGGTAGTAATATGTTTGCTGAGTGAATTAATCAATTTCCTTAATTTTTAAAACTTTGTTTATGTATGTATGTATGTATGTATGTATGTATGTATGTATGGCTGTGTTGGGTCTTCGTTGCTGCACGCGGGCTTTCTCTAGTTGCGGCGAGCGGGGGCTACTCTTCGTTGCAGTGCACGGGCCTCTCATTGAAGTGGCTTCTCTTGTTGCGGAGCACGGGCTCTAGGCGTGCGGGCTTCAGTAGTTGTGGCACGCAGGCTTAGTAGTTGTGGCTCACGGGCTCTAGAGCGCAGGCTCAGTAGTTGTGGCCCATGGGCTTAGCTGCTCCACGGCATGTGGGATCTTTCCAGACCAGGGCTCGAACCCGTGCCTCCTGCATTGGCAGGCGGATCCTTAACCACTGCGCCGCCAGGGAAGTCCCTCCTTAATTTTTTTAAAAAATAGAAGTTGTGGGGCTTCCCTGGTGGCGCAGTGGTTGAGAGTCTGCCTGCCAATGCAGGGGACACGGGTTCGAGCCCTGGTCTGGGAGGATCCCACATGCCGCAGAGCGGCTAGGCCCGTGAGCCACGACTACTGAGCCTGCGCGTCTGGAGCCCGTGCTCCGCAACAAGAGAGGCCGCGACAGTGAGAGGGCCGCGCACCGCGATGAAGAGTGGACCCCGCTCGCTGGAACTGGAGAAAGCCCTCGCACAGAAACGAAGTCCCAACACACCCAAAAATAAATAAATTAATTAATTAAAAGGAAAGGAGGGGGGAAATTGATAAATGAAGATTAGTGTTACTATACGTATACAAATACATATTATATACATGTATCAAAAAAAAAAATAGACGTTGTGGTTTCATGGGGCCAAACCTGACCACTACCTTCATGTTCTACTAATCAGGGTGCTTACATAAAACCTAAGTTGTCCAACAAGGACTACATCACAGTGAAAATCCACAGGCAAGAGTTAGAAAGTATACTTTTGACCCTAGTTCTGTTAGCGTTTCCTTATACCATGGACAGTACACATCCCCATTCCTGCCAATTTAAACTGAACAAATTCTTTTCTCCATCCACGTCTATGGTCTTAGTTCAATAAGCAGGAGAAAGGCATAAATCACTTCACTTTCTTTATATATATATATATATAAATAGATAGATTTACAGAAGATAAGCTTTAGACTATCTAGTGTCAACATCAAAGTGGTACGTTTACATTTAACTTCAACTGTTCTGGAGAAAAAGCATACCTTAAAGCAATTGACTAAATACATACAGAGAAAAGTGTCAGACCAAAAGCTACTGACCTCTTCTTAGAAGAGACACTTTAAGAAACTACTCCAATATTTTCTGCATTTTTCTTCAACAAGCTCACTCAAAAAGTCAGCTTCTTACAAATAACAAATTGCTATCAAGTAATTTGTACCTTTGATATACTAAACAGATAGCCTAATCAAGCTACTAATCAAGTGACTTCCAAGATTAAGACTGAAACTTATAGCTTTATGAACCTTGACCCTAACTGAGGAAAAATCCCGTAACTGGCAAAATGAATTGTTTGCATGCAAAACTTCTGAAGAAATAACAGGAAGCCCATATTAGAGGATCCAAGTCAGTTAAAAGTTTTCCCAAATAAGACTCTCAGTTCTGCACAGAATTAAAGGCTTGTGTTCAAATTGAAGACCTGTATGATCCTGGGCAAGTCACTTAATCCCTCTGCCCCTCATTGTTCTCAAATGTACATGGAGATAATAATTCATAACTCAGAAGTTTTCTGCAAGATTTAAAATCCTAAGAAGAGGGACTTCCCTGGTGGCGCAGTGGTTAAGACTCTGCACTCCTAATGCAGGGGGCCTGGGTTCGATCCCTGGCCCGGGAACTAGATCCCACATGCATGCCACAACTAAGGAGCCCACCTGCTGCAACTAAAACCCGACACAACCAAATAAATAAATAAATAAATATTTTAAAAATAATAATAATGAAAAATAAATAAAATAAAATTCTAAGAAGAATTTCATTTTAACGTAAGCCATTTAGTCTGGACACACCATAAATCAGGTTAATTTCTCCTTTGCTTAGGGTCCACAAAAAATATTCCCACAAAAAATTTACTTGTCGGACAACTTTCCCTCTCAAGACTTCCTCATTTTTTTTTTAATTAAACTATTTTAGTAAAAAAAAAAAAAAATTTCACTGCAAAATTGAACTCACAACAGAGAAAATACATTTGCACACTTATCAACTGTTTCTTTTTTTAGTATCACAGAGCCTTAGGGATAGAAAAGTCATTGAATATATAGTACTACATTTTATTGTTCTAAGATGTACACTCACATTTTAATACCCCTGAAACTGACATATTACAATCGACAGCAACTTACAACAATAACTGACAGCGTCTTCTTTCTTAGCAGTACAAAAAATACTGGTAAATCTTAAAATCAGTGCTATCTAAGATTTAAGGAAACATGGTATTTGGAATCCCCAGGCAATTTGTCAACTAGGCGCTAAGCAAATAAAATTCTGCCTAGCTACTCTAAGAGTATGTAAACTATAATGTGAGTGTGTATACACAGAGAGAAAATTCTTCAAAATATTAGAAATAAAAGTGGTAGTGGAATTTAGGGTGACTTAATTCCTTTATAATTTTCCGTGGTTGTATGTTCTTTATAATAAACATGTATTTTTTAATCGGAAAAATACAATTTTCATTCTGAAGAAAAACTAGATGGGGTGTGTTAATATTATTATGACTATATATTCTGGGAACATTTAATAGTTCATGGAGCATTTCTATAGGATCAGTACAGATCAGTTAATGTTTAATTCACTGTTTCAAACTGGTCAAGATCAACATGTAAAACTGCATTAACATCAATGTTACTGATGCTGCAAACAATTTTAAATTCCCATTTTATGATTATATCAAATTAAATTGCCTGGTTTTTTATAGGCACATGGGAATATCTTCCACAACAAGCTGATGAATTATTAAATAGGGTAGAAACGTTACTTCAAATCAACAGAAAGTATATGGTTTTCCTAATTTGTATTGTTTAGTAGTAAATCTACACAGAATTTCACATAAAACAGAACAGATATTTTTTTCTCTACGTGAAAATTTACCTAAATGTTTGCTTTAATCATGTTGAAGGTTCCAACACTTTTTATCAGTTGAGGAGTTCAGCTTAACACTCCTCTAAGATCTGAAACTAATAGGAAAAAAACTAGGACTTCCCTGGCAGTCCAGTGGTTAAGACTCCACGCTTCCACTGCAGGGGGCACAGGTTCGAGCCCTGGTTGGGGAACTAAGATCCTGCATGCCACGCAGCGTGGCCAAAAACAAACAAACAAAAAAATAAAAATAAAAAACAACTAATAGGAAAAAAACTAAAAGTAGAAAATGGAATTAAAATGTCAAAGTGTTTCTACCGCTTCAAAATTGCTCTATAACTATAAAATACTCTTAAAAAGAAAATATTGAACTCCTCTCAGTTTTTTAATGAGCTTTCTTTTCAAAGAAAGAACATTCTGCACAAGTCCCCAGAGCAATGAAGTATAAGTCATAAAGTAACAAAATTGATTTTTATGTGTACATGTTGGGGGCGGGGGGGCGGTGCTTAAGAAGACCAAACAGAGAAATCACACCCTGGACTGTAAGCCCATGTTTTGCCTCTAAGCAACAACATATTAAAGTCTGGGCAGCTATACTGCCTAGAATTAAATCTTAGTGTAAATCAGCAAAATAAATAACTTCTGTTGAGTAAAAATCCAAATTTTGTATTTAAGCAAGTCTTTAATTCAAGTGAGACTTTGACAAGTTAAAAGGAGCTTATGAGTATGAAGTAATATCATGACATATGAGCACAAAGGGTTTTAACAGGATAGGGAAAATGTCTATGATAATACTTAAATGGCTGTCCAATCACCCACAGGACTGATGAAAATGGCAAAAAGGTCAAAGACTTGGGTCAAATAGATGATTAACGAAGAGAATGGAGGCTGAAAGTTAAATGTAGATAAGTGGTCTTATTCTCAATGAAAATGTAAACATAAGCCAAGTTTCTACAAAGATGCACTACAATACTGATTCATGAAAGAGCAAAGATCAGACATTCATTCTAATCCTTGAAGAAGCTAGGAAAAATCCTATTTTTAAGGAAAACAGTAACTCTCGGGAACTACAATGACAACACGCAACCAGAAAAAAAGCAACACTATGAAGTAATAAAAATCAAACATTCACACGATCAAAGAAATTGTGGATGATGAAATTCATGTGTAAAGATGACATGGATTTTGGTTCACCCCACAAGTGTCAATATTCTGAAGCATCTGAGATTGTGTGACACAGACAGAGCGACTGTGACTCAAAAGTGGTCTTTTAAATGTGCTAATGCTCTCGCTCCGTTCGCGCTTTCTAAGAGACAACCGTTGCCCCACCTTATTACGCACACCTAACTCCAAATACGACTCCCCCGCAAGTCAATCTAGCTCCAGAGAGGACATCTGCCACCAGTAAGTACAGTCAAAAGAGTATATCCCCCAAGTCCCAAGAGCAATTCCGAAAACGGGTTTTTCAAAATCCAAAACAAAACAAAACTAAACTAAACCAAAGGAACCTTTAAAATAAGTATAGGTGACTAGTTTGAAAAAGACAATATTCACTTGTATATACAGTACTAGGGAATATATCAGAAAATCTCACTCTAACCAAGTAAAATGAACATGTAAGTGCAGTTTGCAGAGCTTCAAAAACATACAGGAAAACCTACAGTTGCCATCGGTTTTTTTGTTTTGTTTTGTTTTTTATTTCAGCAAAACACAGTCCTTCACGTCAAATTAATGTTAATTTGAATTTTAGAATTCATATGGTTTTGTTTTTAGCTATTATGTAGATCAATTTTGGTTCTTTAGTTGTATAAAAGTTATAAGCAAATGGAATTTATATATAACCAGTTAAAGCTCATACATATAGGATACATATAATAAAAACGCCATGTTTATTTTAAACATGCATTAACTATACTTACACAGTAGCTCTTCAGTCTGATAAAATCTACAGTCATAGGTATAGATCTATCACTATTTCTGTTCAGTGCTTTGATGTAATCCAGCAGGTCAGCAAAGAATTTATAGCCCCCCTTGAGCACACAGAGGGCCACGATGTGATGGCCTCCCATCTCCTTCATCACATCTCGAGCCAGCCGTTCGGTCCTACAGAAATAAAATCAAGAATTTAATAGAAATTAAATTATATTATAAAAGGAACATTTAAACTTTACAACAAACATCCCTTAAGGATTAAACTTCCAGGGGAATTCCCTGGCAGTCCAGTGGTTAGGACTAGGCACTTGCACTGCTGCGGCCCTAGGTTCGATCCCTGGTCTGGGAAACTCAGATCCCGAAAGCTGTGAGGTGCAGCCAAGCATTAAAAAAAAAAAAAAAAAAAAAAGATTAAACTTCGACAAAACACATCCTTTGCCCCCATGAAGTATAATATCCTTGCTCATAAAGCGAAGATAAAAATTTCAAAAACCTTCAAAATCCAAGTGTACTGTTACATCTATCATAAATTTTAAAAACGCAAATTAAAATAAGATACAATTTTCACCTATCAAACCAGCAAATTCCAATAATACAATATTAGAAGAGACTGTGAGGAAAGAGTACTCTCATATACCATTGGGAGTACAAATTAATATAAACTTTTTGGAGGATAATTTGGCAGTATCAAAACATTCAAGAAACACCTTCCCCTTGTCACAAAATTTCCCCGTGGATAAATTTGAGCAACTGCCCAAACATCTATAAAAGGATGTTCCCTTCTAGTATGATCTGCAAAAGCAAAATAATGGAGACATCTTGCAGCTATCAATAAGGAACTGGTTAAATCAATTATGGTACAGCCAGAAAATGGAATGCCATGCAACCTTTAAAATATATGAGATAGTTCTGGATGTATTAATATGAAAAAATGCCCAATAAATTTTAGACCTATATGATAGTAATACCCATGTGTTAAAATATATAGTATATGTACATGGCCAATGTATAGGGAGGAAATGTGTACAGCAGGCTGAGAGAACTTTACTCTTCTTGTTTAAGCCTCTATAGTTAGAATATTTTAGAATTCTAGAATATAGCTATATTAGATTAGAGTTATAATACTGATATTATAATTTTAAAATAAAAAACAACAGCCAGACACACAAGGCAAGCATTTAAATAACAAGTAAAGTTTTTCACTGCAATTCATTTAACGGGAAATTTTCAAGCTAGACGTGCATAATCATCAAAATCTGACCTTGTCTTCCCGTGATTCAGCCCCAGTCCATTACCCTGTTCAGGGTTGAGAAATCAAAGACTTTGTGCCTAGAGTTCATTCTTCCAATCTCCCTTCAATATTTACTTTATTCTACTCCCTACAGATTCCCAGTATACCATGACTTATACTGGGTAATTAGTAAGCTCTCCCTTCCTCCCTTTTTTTGTCAAGAGGGCTTTTAAAACAGAAAGCATCTATTATGTGACAAGCTGGCCTAGTTCATGTTCAAACATCAACTACTTAAAACAGCTGCTGACACTTGAAATTAATATAAGAAAAAAACAAAATTTCAGTTTAAGATCGTACTAACCTGTCCATAATTAGTCCATGAGGAATAAACACCTTTTCCAAATCCTCAGCATAATGATTAGGTATACAAAATAAATCTAGGTCATAACCTGGTTCATCATCACTAATCTGAAAAAGAAATATGGCTGTTTCAATGAGAGCATTTCATGATACAAACACTTGATTGGATTTAGACGTTTAAAAACCTTAGCCTATCACAGAAATTTAGGTATGAGATATCAAGAACTTTCTGTAATTTCGTAGGTATGATAATGAATTGTAGTTATATAAGAAATCAACCACATGTTTTAGAGATGAATAGTTAAGATTACAGAAGTAGGGCTTCCCTGGTGGCGCGGTGGTTGAGAATCTGCCTGCCAATGCAGGGGACACGGGTTCGAGCCCTGGTCTGGGAAGATCCCACATGCCGCGGAGCAGCTAGGCCCGTGAGCCACAACTACTGAGCCTGCGCGTCTGGAGCCTGTGCTCCGCAACAAGAGAGGCCGCGATAGTGAGAGGCCCGCGCACCGCGATGAAGAGTGGCCCCCGCTTGCCGCAACTGGAGAAAGCCCTCGCACAGATATGAAGACCCAACACAGCCAAAAAAAAAAAAATTAAAATAAATTAATTAATTAAAAAAAAAAGATTACAGAAGTAAAATGACATGATATGAAATTTTCTTTAGTTCAGCAGAGTAAAAGAAAAACTTTAAAGAGCTAAGACAAATGTGGCAAAATCTTGATAACATTATAAACGTGTGATGAGTATATGGGGATCCATTATATTATTCTCCCGACTTTTGCATATGTTTGAAAATTTAGTAAAAAATGTTTAATACAGTGTAGTCTAACAAGTTAAAATATCACAGTGAACAAGAAAAACTGCTGTTCCCCACCTCAAACCCAAAGAGTCTCTCTCATCTCACAGTAGGAAAAAAAAAAATCACCAAAAAAAGCTAAGTGATTCCTTAAAAATCCAAACTTCTAGAAGTCTGAGATTGTTATAATCAACTCATGAGGTGCCTTCATAGTAGATACTCTAAGATTGTTTGAGTAGGACCACATACTGGTCGTCTTGGTATGTCCAGTCCCTGTAATGCAAAATGTTTAATAACACTGATGATGTGGTACCTGTGGTGGTAAAATGTACTATGATTACAGTTTTATAATTATATAATAGACCTATAAACACAGAAAAAATATAACAAAGTCATAAAAAACTTTTGCCTTGGGGAGGGGAGTTACAGCGATTTTATTTAGCTCTTTATACTATATATTCCAAATTTTCTTCAGTGAGTACATATTGCTTTTTAAAAATATCAAGTCTTTCTTATAAATTATTTGTGGTAGTATGTGTTTTTATACATATATGTGAAAAGTATGGGGAAATTTTACGATATATTAAAACCAAATCTATCGGATGAATGGATAAAGAAGATGTGGCACATATATACAATGGAACATTACTCAGCCATAAAAAGAAATGAAATGGAGGTATTTGTAGTGAGGTGGATGGAGTTAGAGTCTGTCATACAGAGTAAAGTAAGTCAGAAAGAGAAAAACAAATACAGTATGCTAACATATATATATGGAATCTAAGGAAAAAAAAAAAAGGTCATGAAGAACCTAGTGGCAAGACGGAAATAAAGACACAGACCTAATAGAGAATGGACTTGAGGATATGGGGAGGGGGAGGGGTAAGATGTGACAGGGTGAGAGAGTGGCATGGACATATATACACTACCAAATGTAAAATAGATAGCTAGTGGGAAGCAGCCGCATAGCACAGGGAGATCAGCTCGGTGCTTTGTGACCGCCTGGAGGGGTGGGATGGGGAGGGTGGGGGGGGGAGACACAGGAGGGAGGAGATGTGGGAACGTATGTATATGTATGACTGATTCACTTTGTTATGAAGCAGAAACTGGCGCACCATTGTAAAGCAATTATACTCCAATAAAGATGTTTAAAAAAAAAAACCAAAAACTACAAACAAAAAAATTTTAATACAAAAAATTAAAAAAACAGGAGAGAGAGGGAGAGAGGAAGAAAGAAAGGGTGGGTATGGAAGAATATACCAAACAATAGTCAACTGTAAGAAGTGGGGACCTGCCACTTTCTATACTTTGACTTCTTTTTTTTTTCCCACTGCCAATTTCACTTTTTAAAAAAATTATAGTTGATTTATAATTCCCACTCAGCATTTAAAGCTTATTCAAAGACACAAACCACAATTATAATACTCTGTCTCACATGACATTCAAGACTAAGTATCTTCCAAATCACATTCAAGAAGCTGATGACATGAACTTCGGCAGTTTGCAAGAAATATTGGTCAAACCATAATTAAATCTCACTGCATCAGTTAATATCTATTGAGTACCTCCTCCTTCAGTCAGCACTGTATTAGGTGCTTAAGGACAAGTAGCTTGGTTTTCAATGAATTTTTAAAATATATATATTTAAGATACATTTATTATTCACAGAATTGATAATTATATTCTAAGAAATTTGAGGTTCACGTCATCTCTTTCAGTCCCAAGAGCTCTGAGTTTTCCAGACTTCAGTGGAATTTCAAGTACCGTCGTGTCAGACTGGGAGTAGCTGTGCACCGCTTCCGCTTGGAGCGCGTGGCCAGGAGTCCGGCAGCGATTCGGGCAGGTGGACTGGGACGTGCCCGCAGGCAAGCTCCAGCAGCACACAGGGCACAGGCACTCGCTCGGCACGAGGTGCGAAGTCAATATTGATTTGTTTTTTAAGTAACATGTATTACTTTCATATGCAGGAAAAAAAATCCTATTTTGAGGGGCAAAAGATTATGCCAGGTCCTCTAAGGTGAAGTACTAATGTATCTGCTAAACATTGTCATCAGGCTTATTTCGAAGACATTTACTATAAAAAGAATGGGAGTATGGAGGTTCCTTAAAAAACTAAAAATAGAGCTACCATACGACCCAGCAATCCCACTACTGGGCATATACCCTGAGAAAACCATAATTCAAAAGAGTACCACAATGTTCATTGCAGCTCTATTTACAATAGCCAGGACATGGAAGCAACCTAAGTGTCCATCGACAGATGAATGGATAAAGAAGATGTGGCATATATATACAATGGAATATTAACCATAAAAAGAAACGAAATTGAATTATATTTGTAGTGAGGTGGATGGACCTAGAGTCTGTCATACAGAGTGAAGTAAGTCAGAAAGAGAAAAACAAATACCGTATGCTAACACATATATATGGAATCTAAAAAATAAAAAAAATGGTTCTGAACCTAAGGGCAGGACAGGAATAAACACACAGACGTAGAGAGTGGACTTGAGGACACGGGGAGGGGGAAGGGTAAGCTGGGACGAAGTGAGAGAGTGGCATGGACATATATACACGACCAAATGTAAAATAGATAGCTAGTGGGAAGCAGCCGCATAGCACAGGGAGATCAGCTGGTGCTTTGTGACCACCTAGAGGGGTGGGATAGGGAGGGTGGGAGGGAGAAGCAAGAGGGAGGAGATATGGGGATATATGTATATGTATGGCTGATTCACTTTGTTATAAAGCAGAAACTAACACACCACTGTAAAGCAATTATACTCCAATAAAGATGTTAAAAAAAAGAAAAAAAAAAGAATGGGACTAGGACATTTGTGTCACCTACAAGAGTATTTCAAGCAAGCATTACTTTTATAATGATTCATAACAAGCAAGCATTACTTTTCTAAATTTTATAAACTGAAATTTAGTTAAAAGTTCTGGGAAAAGAAGAGCTAGACCTTGCTAGATGCTACGAGAGGATAAACATTGATATCAGGCTCATCAGAACAGATCTGCTATTACCTGACAAGAATGAAACGTACCATTTCATAGTGCTTTAAAGTCAAGATCCGGAATGCCAAAATGGCTTCCCTGAGACTTACTCACCCCTTCCTCCCAGTTACTCACTGCTTCTGCCACAAGCATAAACCAGGACCCACCCAGGACTCTTTGAAACATGCAACACTTATAAAGCCTACTGGTTCTGTGAAAATGGCTCAGTGCCTGGCTATGGGTTTTGCAGGCAGCCTAAGAACTTCAAGAGTCTTGTCTGTCTCAATCAAAGCCAATGTGAATTCTGCCCAGAGTTCATCCCAAACATGCAGTTTAACACAGACAGACCAGCACGGATGTACCTCCCAAATAGGAATTCTCTCTCTGTCAACACGCCAAATTAATTTCCAATTCAGGGACTTCCCTAGCGGTCCAGTGGTTAGGACTCCGCGCTTTCACTGCTGAGGGCCCTGGTTGGGGAACTAAGATTCCACAAGCCGTGTGGTGTGGCAAATAAATGTTTTTTAATTTAAAAAAATTTTTTTCCAATTCAAAAGGTTTTATTTTCAATCGATACTATTAGATTTATATAGCACATTCAGTGTAAAAGGGTTGATATGTTATTTCAAGATAAAAAAAAAACATGTCAATATAACTCTTCCCAAAAGGCAAAAATAAGGATTCATAAAACCTGTATCACTTGAGGTACTTTAGGCATAAATTCACAACTTTGTTATAATTCACTATAAATACATGGGGTGTATTTATGGGGGTCCTAATTTAAGAAACGTATGATTTGGCCATGCAAAGATAATTGTCAGAACTGGGCAAGGACTACATGAGGGTTCATTATACTAATATGTGTACTTGTGTATGTTTCAAGTAAAGTTAAACAGGAAGTAATTTATTTAAATGATAACAAGGCACCAACATCACTTTTTCTCAATTTTACATTAATGAAAAATCCAAGTTTCAAAAATTCATATTTAATGATCAAGTATGTATTAGAATAGTAATTTTTAAATGGTGAGGACCTTATTCAGAACCTGTAATTCTTATCACTAACACTCAAATATTTATTGAGTACCTACTATGTTGTACATACTAGAGAGGATTAGATAAGTTTGACACAACTACCCTCAAAGAGCTTACAGTGTAGTAGAAGATATGACATATACATGAATAACCATAAGACAGTGTGAAACTATTTTAAAAATACAGAAAAAGTATTATGGGAGTTTAGGAGGGTACTCAAACTCTCACTCAGAAGCCTTGCTTGCACCTAGACCACTGATAATAAGAAATAACAGAAGATATAATTCAATAGACAGGAATTTGTTTTAATCATCCCAAGCACCAAAGCTTCATATTAAACAGGCCTAATAATCTCAATTCTCTAGAAGAGCTAGACAGAAATATACTTGGTGGCCTTTAATCTTATCAGCCCTTATTTGTTCCATCTGATATTGGTTAATATCTGGTATTAATTAACCCCATCTAACATGGATTAGTTAACAATCCAGTGGGTACTTTGATAGGAAGGGATTGCAATATGTTTAATTACATAAAAATGCATTCAGCATCCACCTTGATTAAGGTACTATGCAATAGATTTTGTAGGGGGATACAAAGGTTATAAATTTAGAGCCTTCAAAGAGCATATAATCTAATGGAAGAGACATATACACATACAACTAACTATACAGCACATTAAAGCTTATAACCTGTACCAAATCTAACTTCACAAGCTCACAAATGTGTGATTATCAAAAGCGGTTATACACACTAAAGATAAACATGGAACCCAAGGTCAGCCAGCACCAATGACTCCCTCCTAAAGCAATATCAAGCTTAAAGTAGTCATTATATTCTGTTGCCTGGATATAAACTGAGTAAATTAGACTGGCATGCCTCTGATACTGAATTAGCACAGCCTTCTAAATCAACTAGGCAATAGCAATGCCCAACTTTATATATGAGTATAAATCACATCTGTTTTATTATTTGTGACTTGGTGTTGCATGTCTAAGCACGTGGTTATTACCAACACCTTCTAAAAGAACTGCATTAGTCTGCCACAACAAAATACTGTAGACCGGGGGGCTTAAACAACAGTAATTTATTCCTCACAGTTCTGTAGTCTGGGAAGTCCAAAATCAAGGGGCCAGCAAAGTAGGTTTCATTCTGACGCCTCTTCTCTTGGCTTGTAGGCAGCCATCTTCTCCTAGCTATCTGTGTGCTGAGCGCTGGGGCTGGGAACTCTCCGGTGTCTTTCTTAAAAGACCAGGGCCCCACCCTCATGACCATACCTAATCCTAATTACCTTCCAAAGGCCCCATCTCCAAATACCATCACATTGGGGGTTAGAGCTTCAACATATGAACTTAACATAAAATGGCTAAAGATCGCAAAGAAGGTCCTGGATGGCTTTGGGGAGGGCCCAATCCCAAAATATTTGGGGCAGAGCCCTGGAGGGGCTGGAAGTGGTAAACAAATGAAATGTGGTTTCTCTGCAGATCCACCTTTCCTACTCTGATTTCCAGTTTAGCCAGAAATGGCCAAAGGATAGGTTATTAATAGCTCTCAGTTACTTACCATTTACCCAGACAGTTCCGAAATCTGACTGCATCTCCTCAGAGCTTTAAAACATAGCTCTCAAATTCTAACCTATCTGTAATATACTTGTTAATGGTAAAATCTACAAGGCACTTTTTTTTTTTAATTTAATTAAATTAATTAATTAATTTATTTATTTTATGGCTGTGTTGGGTCTTCGTTTCTGTGCGAGGGCTTTCTCTAGTTGCGGCAAGCGGGGGCCACTCTTCATCGCGGTGCGCGGGCCTCTCACTATGGTGGCCTCTCCCGTTGCGGAGCACAGGCTCCAGACGCGCACGCTCAGCAATTGTGGCTCACGGGCCTAGTTGCTCCGCGGCATGTGGGATCCTCCCAGACCAGGGCTCGAACCCGTGTCCCCTGCATTGGCAGGCAGACTCTCAACCACTGCGCCACCAGGGAAGCCCCAAGGCACTTTTATTAATATGAAAGATTATTGAGAAATGTAACATTACTATATATCTTTTGTCTAGAACCAAAGTCAATCTTTTGCTATCATAAATTACCAAAATAATTTTATTTTCCAGTAAAACTGAAGCCACAAATTCTTAATAATTATGTGTCACATCGATAACAATGGTTTTCATACATGAAAAATTTTGTGGTTTACACATGTCTAATTACACAGATATACTATCTAAAATTACAGTAAGCAAGGAAATTAACTCGAGCTAAGACAACACATGCAACATCAATTCATCATCTGTGAGGAGGATTGCTTAAGCCTGTTTGTGGTCAAAAAATGACAATGTTCCTGGGTCCAAACAAGACTAAATGGAAGTGAGGAAGCGAGTCTTAAAATATGAATTAAAAGATGCACAGTAATAGATAAAATACATTTTATTTTATTCCTAGTAACCAACAATAATTCCAAGCTTCTAGAATGGGCAGAAATGGCTAGGTGGCAATATTTTTACCTTTTATATTCAGACACTTTAAAATTCTCAAAAAAACACCGAAGCAGATGTGTCATCCCCTTGGGATAATTTGTGATAACTCAGGATATCGTAAGACCAAAATTATGAACTACTGATGCATTTATCCCTAAATGTGAAAAGAATTAAAAGGTTTACAAGAATCTAAGGGTTACAAGAATTAAAATCAGCATTCTATTCAACTCAGGGATAAATTATTACCTGCTTCTACGTAAGCGGGCCCATAACTACTATCTAACACTATCATCTTTCCTTTCCAGTGTGCACAGTGGAATGACAGGCATGTTAATTCTGGGCAAAACATAAATGCCTATCAATTATCAGAAGCACAGTGCTGAAGATAGTAGTTTCATAGCAATTTGAAGTGTTTGTTTGAATTCTTATTAGTAGCAAGATATTCTAAATGTTTGTTAGTAATTTGGTAGCCACTGGCAGGAAAATAACAATCCAGTCTCAGTATTAACGATCGTGGTTGACACTTTTATAGCCTATAAATCTGACCAATGCACACAATATACAATTACAGATAGGAAGAAGAGCACACTAGCACATCTTTAGCATCTCTTCACAGGGGAAAAGAATGACATGGCCCAGTTACTGCCTAGTGAACTACAGAAATCTAAAAGAGAACTCTGAGACCCCTCTTCTCTGCTGATCTGGTTGGTCCTTTTGTCTTTTTCCTACCTCCTGCCTATGGACTTTCTGTGATACCTAGATACAAAAAATGGACAGAAAACAATTAAGATGAATCTACAGTATGCATGTCACGTTAATCAATTTGTAGAATGAAACCCCCAAACTCAACTGCTCCATTTCTTGGTGGTCATCAAGAATAATCTTGGTCTACATTGTCAGTCTAAACCCTGATGATAACAATGATAGGGTTGTGGACCAAAACAATGCACTATTTTATCAATTCTGTGAAAATTATTAGCAGGGTAAGATTTAAGTCCAGTTAATAGGGGTTACATTTCTAGCACTACCACCCTGAAATTTAGAAGATATTTTATCCACACAATGTATATCTGATGTTTCACAATAACTTGCAAAAATTCAGAAGCTTGTTCTTTGTTCAAGTGTGTCCAAGTTTACCCTGGAAGTTTAGAGAGATAGTTACAAGTAGCATGGGTCATATCAGGCAGATCTGCGGGTCAATTTCATCTAAGTGATACTGGGCAAGTTATCAATAGTTCACCCATCTGTGCCTCCAAGGTCATACTAGTGTTTATCTCCCTCCCTCCTATTATGTATCTTTAGGGCAGTTATATTAGACAACGTTGCAAAATATTTACTTTAATGCCTAAAGCATAGTAGGTACTAAATAAATATCTACTACTGTCACTATGAACCTAAAAGTGGAGAGGTTAAGAGCAGACTCTGGGGCCAGATAGCTTAGATTCAAATCCTAGTATTGCTGGGTAATCTTGGGAAAGTTACTTAACCTCTCTGAGCCACATAAAATTTTTTTTTATAAATATCAAACCAGTTAATATGTGTAAAGGGCTTAGTAACCAGCACACAGTAAGCACTATTTAAGTGTCCGTCACTGCTAACATGAAGACAATTTCTGGGAAGGAAATAAAAAAAGGAACAGGAATTTGCAAACCGAAAACACAATGAATATCTTGATGTTCAAACAAAACTAACAGCCAGTTCTAGCAAAAATAATTCACTGTATGCTGGTGCAGCCATTGGACCCCAAAGCTTAAAAGCATCTAACTTCCTCAGCAACTGAATAAAAACAGTTGAGTACCTACTATTAGCATAACATTTAAGTGTATGGGCCCTTGAGAGAGACCTAGGTTTGAGTCTGAGGTCCTCTTAATAACTGTGTGACACTGGGTATGTTATGTTAAGAGGTTAAGTTACTTAACCTCTCACTGAGGCTTCAAGGATTCCTCATCTGTAAAACAATAATCATACTTTTGTTAGAGGGTTGTTCTGAGGACTAAACAGGACTATGTAGGTAAACACATCGAGAGATATTATTACTATTCCCAGTCAGGGACCACGCAAAGGTTGTTCATTCACAAAGACCGGCTATCCTTTCAATAACACCATGAGGTAGCTAGCACCTCAGTTATACATAAGACACTTAAATCCAGAAAGGTAGTTACCCAAGGCCACACAGCTAGTAAATAACCCACGCAAGCAGGATCCCAGGCCAGACTCCATTAAGAGCACTGCTCTTTACCTTAAGTCACAATGCCTAATATGAACTAGAGCCCTTCCCTTTTTAGGGCTCAAGTGGTTAATTATTTAATTTATTCATCCAACAGACCATCACTGAGAATTTCTTGCATGCCAGGCACCGTACTACGCGCTGGGGTTACAGCGGTGATTCCTGCCCTTATAAAGTTTATGTTTTTGTGGGCGAGACAATCAACAGGTAATAAGGTAACTGCTAAAATAATAATAATAATAGTAATAATGCAGGCTAAGGCATTTAACTATTGAGAGAGGGTTGGCTATTTTAGCAAGCGTGATCAGAAAGGGAGGGTAAGGGGAGGGAGCAGCTTGGCTTGTTCGAGAAACAAGGAAAAGAACCAATGAGGTTGGAGACAGGATACCAAAGACGGATTATGGTGCCAATGTCCTTGAAGGTAAGGACCAGATTCGCATTTTTTGTCCCCTGCAGCATCAAAGAGCATAGGATCCGGATTCAAGCAGATCTGATTACGAGGCCTGGCTACCTCTGGGCCGTGGGAAAGCTACCTAATATCGGCTAACTACTTTCTACGTGTGTAAAAAGGTAGGCATGGTTACCGCTGCCAAGGCTGCCGTGAGGATGCAATGAGGCAATGCGCATTCCCACAAATAATCATTACAATGTTTGCAGAACTAGGTGAAAATACCAGTCCCCGCATGCCTCCCATGTGGTCGTTTCCGTGCTCCTGGGCCCTCTCACGGAGCTGCCCCGAGGACCTTACCCACACACCGCAGACCGACAGAGAAGAGCCCCTCCTAAGAAAGCTCCCACCCTCACCCCGCCAGATCATTCCCGAACTGGCCCACGGCCCCTCCCCATAGCACGCTCGCAAGCGGCACATGTCAACCAAAACGCCATTTCCACCCTCTCCTCCCACACGCAGCCCTCCTTCCCGGGGCTCATCAGAGGCGGCCACCCCGACCTCACCGTTCCATCCCCCCAGCCGCCCGGGTGTGACGCGCGGCCGAACCCAGGAGGCTGCTGCCGCCCCCCGCCCCCCGGCCCCGGGCCACGCCGGCCCGAGCCCGCACTGCGGCCCCGCGCCTCAGGGACCGGCCGCCGCCGCCACGGGCCTGGCGGGCCAAGCTGCTCACCACGACGCTGGGGCTGCGGGTCGCCATAACGGAGCCGGCTGGCGCGCGGGCTGAGGGCAGTCTGGAGAGGAGGAAGCCGGCGGCGGGGCCGAGCAGGAGGCGGAGGCGCGGCAGGAGGCGGCGCCGCGCGGGAAAGCAGAGTGGTCCGCCCGAGCGCTCTTCGCCGCCGCCAAGAGCCCAGGCGCAGCAGGCCCCGCCCCCGCTCCGCCCCGAGGCCCCGCCCAGAGCCGCCCGCGCGCTCCCCGCGCCGCCCCCGTGGGTGCCTGCGGGTTTCCACGCTCCCGAGGTGGCCGTGGGAATTTTCTTCCCGAAGAAGCGGAGACTCCCGCGCAGCCTCTCTTCCTCTTTCCCTCAGTCTCTCATCCAGACGGCTCCCAAATTCCCAGACCTGCCGCCGCCCTCCTTTCTTCCCAGTGGCCCTAAACTGGGCGCCGGCTCTTCAGGTTCCTTGGACTGCATTGCGGCTTCCATTTTCCTGACTCGTGGCCGGGTTCTAACAAAAATCTTTAACTGGATATAAGAGTTGAGACCTAGAGCCCTAGAGTCAGCCCGATAAGGGTACAAATCCGAGGGGAACCCTTAACTGTTCTGTGACCTTGTGCGAATCAGGCTCACTGAGCCTCTCTTTCTCGTCTCAGTAAAATGGGGATATTAACAAGGATCGTTGAGGATTAAAGAAGATGATGTGTACGTGTATGGTGTATGCATATGTATATATATATGGTACAGCACTTAGGACAGTGCACAATCAGTAAATGGGAACTATCTCCTTTGCTGATCTATATTCTTTGCCACCACAATTCCCGATACGGAAATGGGGGAAAAAATCTTCCCCGACTCTCCAATGGGTCGGGTAAGCAAATAAGAGTTGTTCCATTCCTAACGTGCTCATCTGTGTAGCTCCAGCACCCACCACAGTGCCCAGCACAAAGTTGGTGGCCTCCATTAAGGCCACTGAGGGAAGTGTGATGGTAGGAGATTGGTGAAACGGGGCAAGTCATTGAACTCGGAGCTTCAGTCTCTTTCTCTAAAAAATAGTGCTATGAACTTTTTTTTTTACATATCTTTTGGCGAACAAGAGTGCATTTCCATTGGGTATATAGGCTTTGAAGTTCATATTAGCACATTTTTATTACTTATTCTTTTAGCAATCATTGTTTCACTGGGAAGTTAATTCAGAGAACTTTCGGTTATACATTTGGCCCCTGACACAAACGGACTCAGCCACCCACACTGGTTTCTAAATTAGATACCAACACTTCAGAACCCTTCCAGCTTGCTTCTGGCTTGCAGTTTCTTTCTCCAGCCCCTATGGTGCCACATACTCCTGTATTTTAACAGAGATTTGAAATAAATGGTGAAAGCCCTGTGACTTTAAAGACAAAGAAACAGTCATTATTTCAACCCTGTCATTCTAGGTGACAACTTGGAGCTTTTACTTGTGTTTAAAATTTAAAACAGCAAACAGAATGCAGGCTACAAGACGTAATCCTTTTGTTTGGTAAGTGAAAATCTGGTTAATATATGAAATATTTTACTGAATTTGGACAATGTATTTAAAATTGAAATGTATTCTTTTAAATTTTTAATTGTTTTAAAACTAAAGACGAAATCAAGAAAATAATGTTTTTTACTAATTATTACAGAAAATAATTTTGTCAGATAGACAAAATAATTTTCTCGTATAATTTTGTCATTCTGGGTGTCAAATATGCTACATATGCCACCGATCTTTACTAGAATATCTGCACGCAGGAAGAAATAAGGAAAGCATGGGTATAACCCAAGATTCCCCTGCCCCACTCCTGACTTTCCAGAAACAGTTTTGTAATCCACTTATGTGGACATAATGAGGAATTATTTCTGTACCACAACCAATTCTGAGTATATTTCTGCTCCACACGTTTCTTCGCTTAGTAAAAACCTTGTTTTTACCATGGTGCTGTGGTCCACCAAAATCTGTATTTCTATGAAAAAAAAAAATTATCACTGCATAAATACTTATCCTAGGGCTTCCCTGGTGGTGCAGTGGTTAAGAATCCACCTGCCAATGCAGGGTACACGGGTTCGAGCCCTGGTCCGGGAAGATCCCACATGCCACGGAGCAGCTAAGCCCGTGCACCACAACTACTGAGCCTGCGCTCTAGAGCCCGTGAGCCGCAACTACTGAAGCCTGCGTGCCACAACTACTGAAGCCTGTGCACCTAGAGCCTGTGCTCCACAACGAGAAGCCACCGCAATGAGAAGCCCGCGCACCGCAACGAAGAGTAGCCCCCGCTCCCCACAACTAGAGAAGGCCCGTGCGCAGCAATGAAGACCCAATGCAGCCAAAAATAAAAATAAATAAATAAATTTATTTAAAAAATACTTATCCTAAATGTTGACTTTTCAAGCTGAATTTACAATAGCTTTCTCAATGTCAGATGTTTCGCCTTCATCAGAATAAATTCCCATTAGCTTTACTTTGATTCCATGAATTGGATGACAAATTGAACCATTACTGGAATTAACCAATGTGATGGTTAATTTTTATGTTTCAACTTGGCTTGGCCATGGTGCCCAGATATTTGGTCAAACATTATTCTGTTTGTTTCTGTGAAGGTGTTTTTTTGGATGAGATTAACATTTAAATCAGTGGAGTAAAGCAGATTACGTTCCCTAATGTGGGTAGGCCTCATCCAATCATCTGAAGGCCTGAATAGAACAAAGGCTGACCTCCCCTGCAGGCAAGAAGGACTTCTGCCAGCCTTTGGACTGGAACTGCACCTCTTCCCTGTGTCCAGCCTGTTGGCCTTCTCCATCAGATTTTGGACTCACCAGGTCTCCACAACCGTGTGAGCCAATTCCTTAAAATCTCTCTCTCTCCACACACACACACACACACACACACACACACACACACACACACACACACACATCCTGTTAGTTCTGTTTCTCTGGAGAACCCTGACTAATATAACTGATTTTCGATTTGAATCATCTCACGATATCAATATAAAACTGACATCATTTAACTGTGAAGTTCTCCTGCAAATAGAGCTACTTATTAAAAGGTATTGTTTCATTTTTCATCATGTACAAGGAAACCTGAAATCAAAACTGAGTAAATGAATTTTGAAGAAGTTATTTGATCTAAAAAATGTCATTCACGAGCAACATGAAGATACCCTCTCTGCAGCTGCATCTTGTTAAATCACCTTTGCTGCACAGCCTTCTTAAAATAACTACAAACCTTTGAGGTAGATGATGATGCTGTCTCTGTAGACATGTCTTCTGGTTTTCACGTGGTCAGTGACATCACTGAGCCCCACCTGCGTGTGGCTAATAACTATCAAAAATGTTTTGTTCATGTTACACATTCATGACCAATTTTCTTGAATAACAAATTTGGTATTTTTTTTATCAGTTATGCACTTCAGTTTTTTGAACCCATGCTGAAACGGTGGACTGCAAATTTAAAAAAAAATAAGGGTTGTAGATTTGCAACATATAATGAATGACATAACCATTGTACCAAGAGCATTCAGATTCCTTGCTGTATTATGTTCTATGGCAGGACATATTTCTGCCTCTATTTCCTGAATATATTTTACATACACGTAAATATGTAATTCCCTGTGTCCACCGGCCTACTGACTGGTGGCCTAGCAGCTTCTTTTATCTTGCACGGGCACACCCAGCTGGCACACCCAGTGTCCAGCAAGGGGCACAGTGGTGAATACTGCTCCCCCCAATCCCTACCCAGGACAAGAATGAGTCGGTTGTCTTTAACTCCCAGTGTCAGTGCCCTTGCTTTGTTATCAGTGAACACCCAGCACACTGTCCTTGAGAGGCAGGGAGCTGTTAGTTACATTGTATTTGGAAAAACTTAGGAAAAGGGAGAAGAGTTATCACTGGTTGTTGTTTAGGTTTAACTCTCTGTTAAAGTGAGAATTTGGTTCTCTGTACACGCATCTTACAAGCTAGTAGACGAGACCAAGGCAGAAGCTGGAATTAAAAAGTGGTGATGCAACAGACCCATCCTGGCTTATTTCAATTCAACTATTAATACACTTCGTGGGAAAATGAAAACTCTGGGACAAATGCTAAACTGGACAAGATGCCGGGATAACACATAAACTGGGAATGTTTTGGGCAAACTGGAATGTATAGTCCCCCTACAATGGTATAGGGCCGGCTGGGGGATGCTTTCCAGTGCTGCTGATGGCAGCTCTTCAACTGAAGTCCCCCAATCTCTGAGAGTTTTCTTCCTCTCCAGTTCACTTTGGCCACCTGCCTAACGTTAAGCGTGCTTCAGATTCACGGGAGACCTCCAATTCCACGGTCTATCACCCTGTTCTTGGCTTCCCTTACATCCCTGACTTCCCAGTTCAGTTTGCATCCCACATGAACCACACTCTCACCACTGCCAGAAGTCCTTTGTACCCTTCTAATTCTGCTCTGCCACAATGGCAAAGCCACACCCTGGCTCAACCCACAGCCTGTTTTGTCTACCCCTGTTAGGCTGTGGAGGGCTGTAGGAGAAAACCCTGCAACCATGGGGATTGGTTCCTCTACAGATTCATGGTCTCAAACCTCAACTGGGCCCTAAACACCCCTCCACAATCCTTTACAAGTGCTTGGTCAGCTCCCCATCTTGTTCCCCTCAGTAATGCTCTGAACATTCATCCCCATTCGACCCCATCAAATTCACTCTAGAATGAAGACTCAACCCATTAACTTATGAAGAGAGGGAAGGAATCAGGCCTGAATCACATCAGTTCCTTCCACCCACATCTACACTGCTTCTTCCCCTTTATCCTCCAGGCCCAGAGGTGATGAGTCTCTCCATATTTGCTCTACTTTCTCACTTCCCAGCTCCTCTCAACAAACTTTCATTGTCCTCTGTCTTCTGCACCCACCATTGGACTGAAACAGCTTTGACAAAGAACACCATTGACTGCTATCTTGCCAAATCCAATGGACACTATCTTTGGCCTTGTATAACTGTCCTTTACATTGCATTTGATACTATTTATCACTTTGTTCTTGAATGTCTCTGCCATCTCTTTGGCTTCTGGAACACCACCTTCCTGATTCTCCTGCTGCCCTATTTCTTCTTGCTTTCTCTCTCAAAGTTTCCAGTATAACCTTCCCGTGTTAACATCCAATACAACCACACCCAGTACAATGATCAAAATCAGGAAACTCACATTGCTACAACAGTGTTAACTAATCTAGAACCCTTATTTAAATTTCACCAATTGTCTCGTTAATATCCCTTTCCTGGACCAGGGCTGAATCCAGGAATGCATGTTGCATATCCTTAAGTCTCCTTCATTCTGGAACAGTTCCTCAGTCTTTGTGATCTTGACTTTTTTTTTTTTAATTGGAGTATAGTTGCTTTACAATGTTGTGTTAGTTTCTACTGTACAGCAAAGTGAATCAGCTATGTGTATACATATATCCCCTCTTTTTTGGATTTCCTTCCCATTTAGGTCACCGCAGACCACTGAGTAGAGTTTCCTGTGCTATACAGTAGATTCTCATTAGTTATCTATTTTATACATAGTATCAATAGTGTATATACGATCTTGACAATTTTGAAGGGCACTGGCGAGTTATTATTCTGTACAATTTCCCTCAATTTGGGTTTGTCCAATGGTACGACCTCATTAAATTTCAGGCATTCCATTCTGGGCCAGAGATACAACAGTTGTGATGGTGTGTCCTTCACAGTGCTTCGTATTTGGAGGCACATGCTACCAATCTGTCCCATTACTGATGTTCATTTGCATCACTCAGTTAAGGCAGTGTCTGCCAGGTTTCTTCACTATAAAGATACTATTTTCCCCTTTGTAACTAATAAAGGTTATGAGGAATGATACTGAGACTATGTAAATATTGTTCCTCATCAAACTTTCACCAATTTTAGCATCCACTGATGATTCTTGCCTGAAGTAATTATTACTGGGGTGTTTGTCAAATGTTGATTTTCCTATTAACATCATTCCTTCTTAGTTTATTAGCTGAAATGCTATGATAATGGAGAGCGTTCCCTTCTCCCCAGTCATTATTTATTAAATTATTTATATCATCATGGACTCATGGGTTCCAATTTTATCTTATAGGTAATGATCCATTAATAGCATTACTTTGTTGCCCAAATTGCCCAAGATTTGGCTGTTGGGAGTCCCTCTATGTTGGCTCCTGTGTCTTGATATTTCCCCACCATTCTTTGAGCACTTTTTTTTTTTTTTTTTTTTTGCCGCACCATGCGGCATGCGGGATCCTTAGTTCCCCAACCAGGGGTTCAAACCCGTGTCCCCTGCATTGGGAGCATGGAGTCTTAACCACTGGACTGCCAGGGAAGTCCTGGGCACTTTCTTAATTTCTGGCACCGCATGATATTCTAGGCTCATCTTGTACTTTCCCTGCCCTAGCCTTGGAATCAGCCATTTCCCCCAAAAGCCCTGGTTCCTTTCATTGGAGAGTGGCATTAGAAACCAAGCTCTGGGCACTAGGTTATAATTTAAGTCATGATGATAAAAACCAAGAGTCTTATAATAAGCTTTTAAAGAGTAATTTATATCTATTTATTTGTTTGTTTGTTTTGGCCGTGCCACGCAGCTCACAGGGTCTTAGTTCCCTGACTAGGGAACCAACCCGGGCCCTCGGCAGTGAAAGCATGGAGTCCTAACCACTGGACCTCCAGGGAAGTCCCAAGAGTAATTATATTTTAACAACTAAGGTTTAAAATGTAATGCCATCTATCAGTATTTAGTATGTGTATGTATACTTAAATTTGTATATTTAAATATTGAAATATGTACATTTTGAGGTATGTTAAATTCTTTTTTGAAAAGAGAACCTTATATAAAATAGAATTAGTAGCTCACAAAAATAAAAAGGACTACACATTGAGTATACAGTTTGTTCTCAAGGTGAGGCAATAAAAGAATTACTTTTAAAAAAAAATATTTATTTATTTATTTATTTGGCTGCACCAGGTCTTAGTTGTGGCATGTGGGATCTAGTTCCCTGACCAGGGATCGAACCCAGGCCCCCTGCATTGGGAGCGTGGAGTCTTAACCACTGGACCACCAGGGAAGTCCCAAGAATTACTTTCTAAATGAAGGCAGAGTTGTTGCCTCACCCAACATAAATGTGTACTCTTAAAAGGCCTACCTTCATCCTTATGTGCTGCATTTGAGTGTTTCTGCTATCGACAATTGTAGAAAAATCAGCAAATAAGACAGAAAGAATAATAAAGGGTTCCTTACTTCTAGAGAAGTTAAAATCCCTAAGGTTATGTTACCTGCTATTGTGGTTTTCAGAAAGCACTGTTGCTCCGGTTATTAATACAGCTAAGGCTGTGGCTTCTTGGGGTTCTCAGGTATCTGTATGCTGACATGACACCTCTTTCTAATGCTGCTCTTTTCCAGGACCGGGTCCAAAATTCAGAATACTAAAATGGACAGGGTATTGTACACCAAACCATCTTTAGCACCCTCCTAGGTGGCTGCTAGCACCAAAGGCTTACTCCCTCATCTCCTGACCCGTGGTATCAGGATGGAGGGGTGTGTGTTAGAAATAATTAGGTATAATAGATATGCTTCATATATTTTTAATGAGCTCAACAGTAAACTGTCTTATATAGTTCAGGCTTCCAACACAGGGAAAGTTGTAAGTCAAAGACAGAAGCTCAGGTTACTTTAGGTTAATTTTGTATAGGCCAAATACTACTATAGGAAATTGTGTACCTTTTCAAGCTGGGTAGTAACAAGGTGACAGATAACAAACTGGCTTCTGAAGAAGATTTTGTGGCTGAGTTTAAAATAGCTCTGTTGTTTGAAAGTGATTATATAGCACACACTGTACTGGGACAGATTTTAAAACCCTGAAGATTTATCAAGGCCTTCTCTGTTCATAATGTTTTTGCCTCAGGGTTATCATACACTAAGTTAATAAAAAGTTACAAGTAGGTCCATTCACTTGTGTACTATTCTCTAATAAGGCACTCCAGTTTCCTCCATTCTGATACTGTTGGTTACTCTAAAAAATGAAACAGAACCATTCCATCTTTCAGCACTTGGTTTCTGCTCTCCCTTCACGCTTACTTAAAGGGCCCTGCTATAAACTCGATAGAGCTGATGCCATCTGATAGAGCAGCCACTAACCACATGTGGCTATTTAAATCTAAGTTTAAATGAATTAAAATTAAACAAAGTAAATAATTTGGTTCCTCAGTCCTACTTAGCCACATTTCAAATGTTCAACAGCCAGACACAGAACGTTTCTACCACTGTAGAAAGTTCTGTAGGACAGCTCTGGGCTAGAGTGAGTCTTCTGGAAGGAATGATAAAGAACAGTCTCAGAGCCTCGGGAGGAAGGAAGCAGGCTTCTCAGTGTAAGCTGATACTGCTACCAGGTGCATAAAACTGACAGACTGTTCCAGTGCACCTAAGACTCAGGATTCCCAGGACTATTCTGGTGCAGGGGCATTTGACTCCACAAAAGTAGACGACTACTCCAAGTGGAAATCCAAACAGGACTGAGTAAAACTGATGAGAAATCTAGTTGCGGTTGTCTTAGAATCTTATCAGAATTGCTTTTAATGCTCTATTTTCCGACAGGCATAGACAAAGGCCCCATTCTTTCTTTTTTGCTCCACTTCCAACCCTCAGTTTAGCAGGCTGTGTCAATGCCCTTGGAATGAACACATTTGCTTAAAAATTCACTATCAGTGGACTTGCAACTGAAACTTATATTTCTAAAAGAAAAGCATAACTCTTTCCCTGACTGATAACGTTATTTCAATTCTCTGATTTGTGGAGGGGGCGCTCTTAAAGAAAAACTCACAAGGGAGGAATCGATGCAGGAGAGGGAGAGAGGTGAGCAAGGACACAGAGCCCTGGACTGACCTGCTGCAGTAGTCCTGCCTTCAGGCCCGGGGGACAAGGATTTTGTATCCTAGTATCATTGACTACCTGGGAAGAGGGGGAGTGTAGCCTCCCAGGCTCCCACCAGGCAAGGGCAAGAAACCATAGGTCCCAGGTAAGGTGCACTCGAAGCTAATGTGGGATGGGGGCACAGCTGGTAAAGGGACCTGGCCAGGGCACCAACAGCAACTACCACATCTGGAGGAAAGAGTATAAACTGTATTTGGATCAGGTGGCCTAGAGAGGACCCCTCTCCTTTCCCATTCAGGAATCAGGGAATTGGGAATCAGGGTGATTCCCAACCTTTTCTACTGAAGTACACCCAAAATAGAGGAAATTGGTCTTTTGAGCTGTTTTCACCCTTCAGCTGGTCCACAGGCTATGCGAAATAGCTACCAGTGGAAATGACGTATCATGGGATTTTCTTTGGAAACACCTTCCTAATACAGGAAACAGTTTAAAGGAATAGTATCAGCATGGATAAAAAATAATGCTAATAATGACTTTGTTACTACATAATTAAGACTATGCCAAATTTCCACCATTTATTAGAAATTTAAAAAGCAATTGACTAGGCAACAAATTCATTGTTGCCTAATCGATTGCTTTTTTAAATAACTCATTTTCACTGGCAGCTATTTCATAATAATTTGCTTAGCTGAATCCAGGTAAAATTCTGCAATTTACATGAATATATAACAATGTTTCTACTCAACTTTGTGTGTGGACTTTTAAAGGCATGCTATCCGACAAATGGTTGTAATAATTATTTAGCAATTGTATTTTATCTGTATTATTTTGATCGTATATCCTAATATTCTTAAGTGTGTTTGGAGAGTTTAAATTAGCATTAAACTAGATTAATAAGCATCTGATTTTATACAGTCTACCAGAATTTCCTGTAATATATACCTGTATAACATATAATATAGAGATAATTATATATACAGTGAACTATGACCTTTAAGATGATTTCAAACAAAACCTCAAGAACTTCTGTTTGCTTCTCCCTCCTCAAATCTGTGGAAATTTAGATAAGAATAACAAACACTTAGCACTTACCACTGGAGAAATTTAAACACTGGAGGGGTTCAATAATAGTACTGTGATTGTTATTTCTTAAAAGTCTTTGTTTTTTAGAGAAATATATATATTTCTGTGGGAGAGGAATAGGTAGGGGTATATATGAAACAAGATTGGAAATCAGTTAATAATTGTTGAAACTGGCTAATGTGTTCACAGTAAAAGCTTTCTGCAGGGCATTTAGTAATATGAATTAATGGACTTTTAAAAATGTGCACAGAACTTTGACTTGGGAATTTGTTTAGAAATTTATCTTAAGGAGATAATCAGACAAAGGCAGAAAGCTATATGTTTAAGAATGTTCATCTCAGCATTATTTTTAAATACTTGTTACTTTGTATCCTATAAGAAAAAAAGAAATACTACTTCAACAAAATGAAAAAGGAATCTAAGATAGATGAAGAAATGAGATACAAAGCACAACAGTTGCAGCTGAAGGGTGATAACAGCTCAAAAGACCAATTTCCTCTGTTTTGGGTGTACTTCAGTAGAAAAGGTTGGGAATCACCCTGATTCCCAATTCCCTGATTCCTGAATGGGAAAGGAGAGGGGTCCTCTCTAGGCCACCTGATCCAAATACAGTTTATACTCTTTCCTCCAGATGTGGTTCCCTAGTGAAATATCCTGATGGCTCACCAAGGCTTACTACTATTTCCTTCCTCAGGCTCCCTTAACAAGAGCTGCTGTTTCTGCTGGTGTGTTTAACTTAAAAAAAAATTCAAAATTACAGATAAGTCACAAGAATAATACAAAGAACTCCTGTATATCCTTCACCAAGATTTACCAACTTGTGACATTTTACCCTATTTGCTTTATGTCTTTTTATACATACACATAGGTACACACACGCACACACACACATTATTTTTTTGAACCAGTTAAAATGCAGACATGACACACCTTTACTCCTAAGCATTTCAGTATGTATTTTCTAAGAACAAGGATATTCTCTTATATAACAACAACGATCACAATCAGGAAGTTAACATTGATACAGTATCATCTAATATTCAGTCCATATTTACATTTAGTTAAAAGTCCCCAAAATGTCCTTCATAGCACAAATTCTTTTTCTGAACCAGGATCCAACTCAGGATCGCACGTTACTTTTAGTTGTCATGTCTCTTTGGCCACATTTAATTTGGAACAGTTCCTCTGCCTTTGTTTTTCAAGACGTTGACTTTTTTGAAGAGTGTGGGCCAGCTGTTCTGTAGAACATTCTTCAATCTGGAGTTCTCTGCTGTTTCTTCATGATTAGATCAGCACTGTTTGCACTAGCAAAATAATGGCCACAAAAAAACCTGCAAACAACTTAACTGTCTGATGATAGGGAAATGGTTAAATAAGCTGTGATCCAGCCACAAAATGTACTATTATGCAACCAGTAAAAATGATAGAGTGTATTTACTGACCTGTGAAGAAATTTCCCATTTTTAAATGAAAAAAGCAGAATACAACTCAGTAGGTATAATATGAGCCCATTTTATAAAATTACATATATGCATAGAAACATTGAAGATTTTACAAAAAATATAATGGTGACCTATGGTCCACAAGATTATGAGGGATTAAACATTTTTTTTTTTTAGTTATCTGTATTTTCTAATTTAGGCATGATGAGCGTCAGGTGAATAGTGAAAGTTTTTTTTTTTTTAAACTTTAAAAAGTAATGGGATAGCTTCACTTTTACATCTGAAGGATCACTGTGTGGAAAGGGAATAGCTATTACTTTTCTGTACTGTTATCTACCATGAACCAGCTGATTTCACTTAAAATCACTTTATCTTATTTGCTCTTTAAGACAACCCAGTGGTTTAAGGGCTATATATATACATAAATAACAGGGATACTATTTTGACAGATGGGGTGGGGCTGAGGCTGAGAGAAGGGGAGGGTACCTTGCTCAGAGTTACCGCTTACTAGTGGTAAAACTAGGACTCAAACCCAGGTCTTCAGACCATAAAGCTCTTAATTTATCCACCTCCCTCTGCTCCTGTGTGGCCCCTTTTCAGGTGTCTGCTGCCTGATTCTATCTGCATAACAGGCTTAGAATTTTCACAGTTCCCCAGCTTTTGTCTCACCATTGTACCTCTGGTGATTTTCATAGGTTTTATAAGTAGGCAAATACCTTAACTTTGATTTTTTCTACTAAACAAGAATTATATATGTGTATCTATGAACATAAATGCATTTTGCTTTCTGATGTGCTTCAAGCTTTGAGTTGCCTTTACCACGTGGCATTTTTCACAAGCAAGTTGGCTAATCAACTTCATTACCTCTTGATACCCATGGCCTCAACATCTTCCTTCTCTCAACTTTCCCTTCTACCCTTTTACCTCCCAGGTGCCTACAGTTCACCCCACTCTGTATGTGTAGGTCCTTTGCCAAGGAAAGACCAGATTGTGATTTTGCATAGGTACCTATTAAATCTCCGCTAGTGGGGAGGGGCTAGGTAGACAGTCCATGTACAGTCCCAGCCACTGGAAGGCCTTTTCAATCTTGCTCCTGTCATCTTATGAGTTACTCTTATCTTTGGGTCATCTGCAAAAGCAGACTGGCAGAGAACCATGTGATGGTGCTTGGACTGTCAGGGACATTAAACAGAGTCAAGAAGTCAAGTAAGGTAAGAACTCAAAAGCGCCCGCTGGCTTTAGCAACAGTCACTGGTGAACTTTGCTTGAGTGGTTTTAGTGTAGTTGAGAGAAATGGAGATGTGTAGACAGAAGCGAGTACAGTGAGCTAAGGAATGGATAATAAAGATATGGAAGTGGAGACATCAAGTGGGGACTTGACTTTCAAGAAAAATTATATGAGAAGAGGAGAGAAATAGGGTAAAACTAGAAGGGAGCACAGGGACGGAGATCTTCAGTCTGGGTTCCCTCCTTTAATCCTCACAGGTCTATGCATGGAGTAGTATTTTCACCTGCATTTAAAAGATGAGATAATGGAGGTACAGAGAGAGTCAGCAACCTAGTCAAGGTTACACGGGATCTGAGCCAAGGCCACCAAAATCTAGAGTCCATATGTAAGTAAAAAGGATTGCAGACTGATATGGAGAATTTGAGACTAAACACCAAAATTGTGGTGGCATCGGTCTGCATTGTGATGTCCTCTAGCAGGTCATCTTCCCCAGATGTAAGACTGGGGTGAACTCTAGGCAGAGGGGAGGCAAAAAGGTGGAAGAGAATTACAAGAAGTGGGAAGTTGAGGCCAGTGGTGTCAAAGGGTAACGGAGGTGATTAAACATCTTATCCAAACTGAGTAGTTAAGGAAGCAAGACCAAAAACTGCCCAATAAAGAAAACCAAGGAACTAAGAGTCTGGTGAGCACGGGCACAGAGTGGAAGAAGTTAGGAATCTTGGCAAAAAGTTAAAAAGAAAAACATACAAACAAAACCCAGCAGAATCCAAACTAGTTTATCAGCAGTAAGAATAGAGAGGATGCATCCAAAAGACAGAATGACAGATTCTAAGGAAGTAGATGTGGAAATCAAAGTAGATGAACTGTAGCACTATCAGGACAACTTGGTTTGAGACTCATGCTTGAATAGCCAGCAGATTGAGTAAAAGTGTCCAGGAGAATAGCACAGAGGCTCATCTGAGACTCAGCACGGAGCTTCCGCGGGTGGAGCAGACTGTGGCTAGGGACTGGAGGTCATCGGCACAACACACACAGGTGACAGCTGGAGCAGCAGACTGTGGTGACAAGCGAGAACAGCACAAGAGGGCAAAGACCAGGACACCAGGGAACACTTAGATCAGGGTAGGGAAAAGAGTCAGGAAAGGAGTGGTCTCGAAGGGGTGGTATAGATCATGGAAATTAAGGTAAGAGAGTTTCCAGGAGGGCATCAAAGGAAAAAAAGAATAAAGGTATGAATGTTCTAAATGTTTTGTGTCAATCTTTCTAGGAAGTGGCCTACAAATAGTTGGCTGCATTTCCAAGTTTCATGGAATGGAGTGACCTCAGTTATTAAATGCAGTAAAGGCTACCTAAATCTCCTACCTTGCCTCTTTCCCAGGGAGAAAGAAAACCTGTCAAGCCTTTTTCCTAAGCGACATACGTTTTCTTTAAACCCTCTTCCTGTACCCCCACCCCCAGCATACTGGATAGCTGCCCTAGGCCGTTTGGGCACATGGGATGAGCTGAAATGCTTAAGAACAGCTCTTCTAAGGGAGGTCCGGAAAGACTGTGTTGTATTTGAGGATAATGCCAAAATTCCAGCTCTCTGATCTTCAAACTTTCAGACACTGCTTATCTTTTGTGCTTGCTCTCTAACCAAGAACATATGAGACCAGGGTCCAAAGAATTATTGTTTCCTGGTAATACTAAATCAATACTAAATATAGAACATAAGCCTATTGGGCTTAAGGATCAGGAACATTTGAAACTAAGCCTTTGTGTTAAGTTGTCTGGCTAACCTCTGAAGTGAAAGTAACACCAGTCTCCATGATTGCTGCAGTTCAAAGTTACAGAAAGAACTCTCTAGTGTAGTCATCCTGTTTTGTCGCCCCTCCTTAAAGACTTAATTATTTTATAAGCATATGAAAAAAAAAAAAGGGGAGGAAGGAAACATGACCAAAGGTCAGGTTATTGGTAAAATATTTAAAAATTATTTTTGTAATATTATACATCTGACTTAAATCTTTTTAAGTAAAACAGTTGTTTGGCTAATGTCATAAATACCCAGTTAGCACAAAATGTGATTTTGAGAATTAGAAAAAAACTAACGGCATCATATGGCATCAATTCATCCTGACTACATTCAATTTATTCTTTATTTAGGAACTTTCTTGATAACCAAATATTCATGTTATTTTTACTCTTATTTCTTACTTTATTTTCAGACATGCAGGTAACTAACTGTTGCTTGAAATTCTTAAATGAAAAAAACGATTTTCTAGCAAATAAGCTAAAAGCATGATATGAATATCAAGTCAATTTTTTTAGTTAGTCTTCGATTTTATTCACACAAGGACAAAACAACTAGTTGAAAAGGTCAAGTGATTCTATCTTATTTTTACATAATTGACCAGTTGTTAGAGTCATGATTTGGGGAGTAGGAACCATCAAGACAGATAAAGGTCATAGGAATTCTTCAACAAAACAGTACACAACCCCTTCAAGTACACTAAACTGAGCCATATTCGACCCTGGACACATAGAAGGAAGAAAAATGATTCACCAATTACTACTGTTAATAATACATACAAAACAAAACCTTTTGACTTAATCTTTTCACAAATGAAATATAGTGTCCAGTTTCCCAAAGATAATTCATATTCCACTTTGAGATATAGTCTATCTGGTCTTTACAACAAAATCAAAACCCCATAGAATTTTCTGTAGAGCATGTGTGATTTTATTTTATTTTTTAAAAAAGGTACCACACCTCTTTTCATTAAAAAGCACTTCTTTGGAGTAGCAGAGCAAGGAAGCTTAATCCCTACAGGTGGACTTTTAAATTGGTACAGATTTTCTGGATGGCAATTTTTATCAAAACTCTAAATGTACATACCCTTAGCTTAGCAGTTCCACTTCTGGAAATTTAGCCTAAGAAATTACTTGCTTAAGAACATGAAGATGCACGTGAGACTGGACAGAACCATACTCTACAATGCCATGGAGCTGCTAAACAGCATGTGAGAATCTAGTTGTGCTGGCACCTTGTAATGTTGTTCAAGTGAAAAAGACAAGGTGCAGAACTGTAGGTACAGCATGAGCCTATTTATGCTAAAAAAAAAAAAAAGCATCTAAGTTATATCTGTACACAAGCATTCGGCAGAATACACATCAAATACTGGGGAGTAGGCTTGCGGAAAAGGGGGGATTTTCACATTTTGCTTGATATATCTTATATTTTAATTTTGTACAATGACTACGTATGTTTTTAATTGAGCTAAAGTTCACATAACATAAAATTCACCTTTTTTTTTTTTTTGGCCGCGCGGTGTGGCATGCAGTGGAAGCGCGGAACCCTAACCACTGGACCACCAGGGGAGTCCCTAAAATTCACCCTTTTAAAGCATATAATTTATGGTTTTTAGTATAGTCACAAAGTTATATAACCATCACCACTATCTAATTTTCATCACCCCCAAAAGAAATTCCATGCCAGTTACTCTCATCCTCCCCTCCCCCCAGCTCCTGGCACCCACTAATCTGTATTCTGTCTCTTATGAATCTGCCTCTCCTGGACATTTCATATAAATGGAATCCTACAATATGTGACACTTTGTGCTGCCTTCTTAGCCCCTTCTTAGCTAGCTTCATCCATGTTGTAGCATGTATCAGTACTTCATTTCTTTTCATGGGTATATATATGACTTTTATAAATAAAAAAATCTGGTGGTGGGGTGGTGGTGGTGGGATGAATTGGGAGATTGGGATTGACATGTATACACTAATATGTATAAAATAGATAACTAATGAGAACCTGCTGTATAAAAAATAAAATACAATTCAAAAAAAATCTGTAAATAGCTGTGATTTTAAAGCTACTCAAACAGAAAAACCTTACCCTTTTGTACAAATGACTTTATAGAAAATCAACAGTCTAAATCCAATGTCCACATTAAAGTACAGTTTATTTCTATCTCCCTGCTCCTAACACTCCCTTGAATATCTACTCTCTAGGTCCCATTTAAAAGGTTGCCCCTTCATTCACACAGCAGATCTAGTTAGCTCTTTGCCCAGCTGTACCTTCCCTATCTCCCCACCGCTACCCTCACCCCCAACATAAAAACACATTTATAGCCTATAGAGGTATAGGCAAAGGTAGAATTTGGATGTTTATGGATCTGCTATCTTTTGACAAGGACCCAGGTCTGGTTGACTAACTTCAGTACACTGACCCCGCGGACAACATGTCTGCTACAGTTTAACAAGGTAAAATACTATCATTAACTTTCATGGTAACTGGTATTTTATAGCTTTCATCTTCTGAATAAAAATCAAGAATGCATTTTTGCCTTGTCCTTAATGTCCCAGTTACCTCGTTATCTGAACAAGGCAAAATTATGTAACACTGGTTGATACATAAAGCAGCACTGTCTCAGGGACTGGGTTTTTCCCTTAAAAACATGGACTGGCCATTTGCTGGCCATAGAATTTTCGTAGGAAATTCTAGCACGTTTATGCTTTGGAATGACCTCAGCAACTGCTGATGACTGCAGCTGAAAAAAGAAAACAAACAAAAAAACACCCCAACCCCAAACCCCAGCTGTCAACGTTTCAATTAGGTAAAGAAAACCACATAATTCTCTTTATATTTTTAGGGGGTAATTAAAATGAAACTAAGTAATGGATTTTCAACACACACACACACACACACACACACACACACACACACACATACACACACTCGCCAAGCATGTGTGTAGCAGTTGCAATAAAGCACACTCTCCTATAGTTCCAGCATTAATCAGAACCTCTTACTTGATTTCTTTTTCCTTTTGAGTAGGAATGCAGGAACCCAGGTTAGGAATTGTATGTATGGAATGAGCAAATTCTACCAATTAAAACTTTGATTTCTGCCCTGGATAGGACCACCTCAATACATGAGCACTACTGCTAGAAGTAAGCTGTCCAGAGTAAAGGGAGTACATTTAAATCTTTAAGGTGGAATCCCTTTATGACAAGGATATTAATCCTGCACCCTTATTAGCAAGCAGATAAATTGTACTAGGAGTTTTGGTTTATTTTTAAAATCACCTTCTAACTAGGTTCCAGAGGACCCGATTTAAGTTGTAGGTATCTTTATCATGGAATGATAAAAGAACCAAGACGTAATGCAGTTCTATCATACTTTTGAAAGATTGCTGATTCTCTCCCTGATAAAGCCTTATGTGTGAAACTTTGAACTAAACTCAAATTCACATTTTTCTCTCTCATACTTGTTTAACGACAAATTTATTAAACAAACTAGGTATTTCACCTTGAAATAAAAGCAAGACTAAAAGGAACACAGTACTATTGCTGTTACAAATAAGCTTCATCATACCCTTGCACAAAAAAGACATAAATACAAACATGAAAGTCATAATTCATTTATTGAATGAATAGTATATGCAAGAATACCAATAAAAGGAAACTAATACTACAAACTACAATTCTGAAAATAAAGCCAATATAACAGGAACAAAATATACATAACATGAGAGGAATGTTTGATTTTGACCCATAATGCATTCCTTATCTTTACAATTAATCTAAATGTCTGTTAGAACAAAACTGTATACCTTGGTCTAACTTTAGTGCTTTTTAAAAAAGCAACAACATTCTAGAACACTTTTCTTTTGCTTTGAGATATTTGAGTCACACATTTGTTCAAGTACATAGATTCTGATTCAACAGTAGATCTACATATCTTGTTATTCTCTTAATATCTTGAGTAGCATGTACTCCTGAGCAAGTACTATCTGAAATTCTAAAATTCATGATCCTTGAAATAAAATGTATTTCAGTTGTGGGTATTTAATAAACTGAGATGAAAGTAAAACTCACCCCTCCCATCCCCCCTCCCCCCAGGAACAAAGAGCTCTTATTAAAGTATAGAAACTCAAGTCTATCTTTCTACTCTAAAGAACATTTCTTACTAACATTTCTGGTAAGGCAATAAATGCTCCAGAATAATCTTCAATATACGCTTGCAAAGATTACACTGTTTAATATCGATAACGAAAACAAAACAAAAAAGGGAAAAAAGAGAACAGGAGAAAAGAAAAGACGCTTCAAAATTTCAAGCTAAAATACGCATAGAAGACAGTATTTTTTGAAATGATGTAAATGTTATATACTTATCAAATAATGTCATGCTTATTAAAACTACAGTTAAGGACTTAGGAGATGAACAGTAAATACACTGCTGAGGTCCATTTTTCTAAATAGTCATACCACGATGTAATTACTACCCAGAACATGATGATGCTAGTTGGGAACATAAGTACTGTACAATTTTTACATTGTAAGGCACTTTTACTCAGCATGTGACGAAAACATGGATAGAGAATCAAAATATTGGAGGTTTACAACCAAAGGTGATTTTTCATGTGACTTCAATTTACATTTCAATTTTTAATGAAAGACTATTTAGCCAATCACACCACAGTGAGAAAAATAGGTAGCCAGCCACTTATCTAGCCAACCAAATGGTAAAGTGCTATTCTGGTTGCTAGTGGCAGAGAAAGGGTTGAAGAAACCCACACAGTTTATTACATAACAAATTCATTAACTAACAGCTATTGTATTTGAATTCCATTACATGATTACTGACTGGCCATTATTACCCCCGGCACCTTCCATTTTTCCTAAAAACATCATTACAGTAGTTGTCCAAAAATGAAGGTGCTCTATTATTCCATGGGTAAGTCTATGGCACACAATGTAAAAATGATCTAGACACAGTGATTCAAAGATTTAACATAATGGGTTTCAAGCTGCTGTAAGGAAATAAAGTACAGATCCTTTGGGAAAAGTCACATAGCTTGGTAAACAAACATCTAGATCTGTCGTTGCACTTCAAGTCATGGTGAATTTTGAAAATTCATCACATACACACACACAAAATCCAATGGTATATTTAGAGCAAAAGGAGAAAAACATATAGGGCAATCCACTACTAAAGCTAGTTTCCTTCTAAAAATAATAAAAGATGGTTAAAATAAAGCAATCATCGAGTCCCTTGATTTAAGTAAATGTGTGAATACACACTTGACAAATGTGACTTTAAGGGACTAGCAGTTAAAAAAAATCAGTCGTTAAGCACAGTGTAATTTTCCACCTGTTACATTTTTAAAATGCTTTTCCATAAGCTGAAGAATATCTCAATGTACAGTCAAGTTAACACGTTATTTCTTGTTGGCTAATTTGCTTTAATGTGGTAGGTTAACTAATAATTCAGAAATCAGAATCCCTACCCTTGATATTGAGGTGCTATGGTAATATTCGGCAGAACACAACTACAATTTTTTGGTTTTGCCATAAAGAAATATATAAATGTGCTTCAGCAGGTAAGTGGAAGAAAATATCACTAGCTAGAAATGCCAGTGTGAAAATCCTTTCTAAAAAGCTGGGTTCTTAGGCTTTGAGGAACAATTCTGATGATCAATAAAACAACACTGAACCCTACCAGAAGAAAAATAGGGCACAGAAGCCTATTTTATAGATAAGCAAAGCAATGAATGAAAACATTAAAAATATTAAATAAAGTTTCTAAAATAGTGGTCACAAAATTAAAAATAAATACTGTTTTATGCAAAGACTGTTTTTTGTTTTTTTTTTTTACTTCTACAGCACATGAGATCTCCTTACGTACTTTGGGCCAATATATGAAGTGTTCCACAACAACACGGCACTTGAGAGGAACGGGTTTCAGACACGGTGGCTGAAGTCCTTAGTAAGTGGTAACGCTTTAAAGGTTAAAGAGGCTTAATTTGCTGTTGCCAAATGTTAGTTTAAACTTGAAAGGATCCAATCATTTTGCTAGAAGCTCTTTGTATGACATGAAAAGAGAAGAGGGTTACTGTCAAGAGAATTTTGCCATAAGCACTGGAGCTCAGAGCTTATAATCACCGGTTGCCTGAGTCCATGCTGGTCAGTGAGAACAACTTTAACAGGAACCAAATGAAAAGCTTTAGCACACTTCTTGGAAGAGATTTTTAGCATGTGCTGTCGAAGCCAAGAGAAAAAGAAGGTTCTCTTCATTTCTAGCCTCCATTACTTGAGTGTGGAAAAAAAATTCACAAATTCCCATGTGCTGCCACCAGAGGCGTGTTTGCACTGTAAGGTGAAATTTGCTTATGCTTTCCCTTGAGTATGAATCCACTAAACAAACTTAGACACTCTAAACAGTAGAACTTTGTTCAGTCCAGAAATATAGCTTACTTCATTTCAATGTCTGCTTTAACTGTTGACACTATACACAGGGTTAATAGTGTTTCAATTGCTTCCCAGAAACTGCAAACTACAGCTACGTAATATCAACATGTCAAACTCTGCCATCTAGTGAAGGCTCATAAAACAAACATGATGTTTTTAGGCAGTTCAATGAAGGATCTAAGAGTTGGGCAGTAAAAAGTTACAAACCCTTTTTGATTTTAGAAAACAGTGAAAAAAGAATAGTAGTTATGGATGTCTTATTCATTCCCAGTTTTCTAACTCTGTCCCATGAACCTGTTTAAAAGATGATAAAAAAATGTAAAATATGATGCTTGAGGGGAACACAATAATATAATGTTATTGAGGAGCAAGAATATCTTATTGGTTTGACATTACAACT